>NC_140968.1:55022067-55137067 GCF_056783735.1 Eptatretus burgeri
CCTTAACCAGGAGATATGTTGAAAAAAATTTTTCCCAGGAAACAGGTGCAAAGAGAAAATGCTACACTGGAAATTATGCTGCTTAGAAGAGTGTGCCATTGATACCTCTAACTTTTTCGTCCTTGTTCTGATGCAGTGGTCTCACTGTGTAGAGAAACATACGACAGGCAGCACATTTGGCCTCGCTTGGGCACCTGATGGAACACGCGTTGCGGCTGCCTGTGGTGATGGACACGTAATCTTCGCTCACATGATTGGGCAACGTTGGGAACGAGGTGCCTTCGAGCTAACGTTGTCCAAGCGTCGAACTATTCAGGCATGCTGCTTGTAATTTGAATACCATTAACAAAAGTACAATTGCTTTTGAGCATAGAATTACGTATTGCTGACTTCAGTCTTCTTTTACCCTGCTTACATTTTTATAAAATTACAACAGTGAAGTAATCTAGTTTTCCAGATAACATGTGTCCTTCACTTGCTGAATCATAACGACTGTTGTTGACCAATAAAATAGTTTTATTGACTCAACAAAGTGAACTAATTTATTCTGGGGTTTTTTTCTCTCTCCATATTCCCACCAATAGGTGCGAAATGTGCTGAATGACGCATTAGATCTCTTGGAATTCCGAGACCCTGTTGTGAAGGCTTCCTTTGACTTTGGCTATCTGATTGTCACTACATCCCTACAGTGCTATATTTACAGGTGAAGATTGTTGATGTCAACTTGTAATATCCACATGACAGGCAAACTGTATTTAATGGTACGAATTATTCATAGCACCTCCAGAAACATAATTTACACCGTGGAGGTCTGGATATCTCGAAAATGCATGCGCCAAATTTTGTGAATAGCACTCTCATTGTTTATCCATGTGCAACTTCCACATTTGGTTCTTCTGAGTGATTTTAACAGAACATTTCAAGTACCTCTAATCAACCTTTGTCATAGCCTTATATTTCAAATGATAATATTACGTGAACAAATGAGAGTTTCGATCAACCAAGAGTTGACAAAGGTATGCTGACTGCCATGTGATGTAAAGTAAAGCTGACGTTTGAGATGTTATCCCTTCGTGAGTAAGAATGGCTCACTCTCTATCCTTACCACCAAAGAGAGTTTGTAGTTTTATCAACCATAATTGTCCTGCTGATAAATATTGTTACGTTTATAGAAGGGGTAGATGTTACCTTGGAGTCCTGGGTTTAATTGGCATTGGCTGCAACAGGCACTGCTGGCATTGAACGGGCTCACCAGTGGTGATTGGATTGCTGTTAAATTAGCCTTTCCCCACTGTCATTCCTCGCCATGCTTTGCTATTGGGGGGTAGGCAGGTGAGTTGAGGAATTGGTGTTGGTGACGGGCAAGAGTGGACATGAGAGTCAAGCATGTGGATTGGGTGGAAAGGGTTAAAATGTGATGTGTGTTGTAAATAAAGAATTGTGTTTTGTTCGAATGTTTGTGATAGCCTGGGAAATTGGATAGGTAGTTTGGAAATTTGGTATTTGGGCTCAGCTGACAGATGGAGCAGGTGACATCCACTGGAGGTGAAGTCGTGGGGTTTGTATTGGATAAGTTAAATTGTCATTAAAGTAGGCCTGTTTGTGTTTTTGCCAGCCATTCACTCCCCACCCCAGTACATTGGAGAGAGGAGACAAGAGAGATGGCCACTGTCCATAAAATTGTACAATTTTTAATTGTTTGAAACTTAGGGGGTTGTACAATAAGGAGGGGAGGTAAGTTAGCTGTGGCTCGCTTCCCACAGCTCCTCTTGATTTATTTTATGAGGTTACTTAGGTGTGAGTCTGTAAGTGTTTAGGCTGAAGCTGTTGTCTCTGCAATCCTGCTGGAGCTGCAGTTCTTGGGGGGGGGGGGGTGCTGTGTTACATTTGTATGGGGGGGGGGTGCTGTGTTATATTTGTATGGGGGGTGGGTAGATACTACCTTAGAGCAAGTATATATGTATATTGTATGGTCCGTGTACGAGTAGATAGCCCATCTCAGTGTGATGAAGTAGGGAAACATAGCTTAACTAGAGGGGGAGCACTCAGTAGAGTGCAAAACCTCCGTCGCCAATACTGCTGGGTCACTTAAGTGAACCTGATATCCTATTCATTGTAGGTCAAAACGGATCAGACTCTACTGAACCACGATTGAATAAACTAAACTAGATCGACACGCATGAAGAAATGCCCAAAAAAAAAATCGAAATTTTTTTGAAAAAAAAGGTGAAAATTTCTTTTTTTTCTCTAACAAATTTTTTTGGGGGGTGAGGTTGGAAATCACTTAAAACATGTAGAAATGCAAAAAAAAATTCGAAATTTTTTTGAAAAAAGTTGCAAATGTTATTTTTTTTCTCTAACAAATTTATTTATTTTTGGTTGGAAATCACTTTAAACATGTAGAAATGCAAAAACAAAAATTAAAATATTTTTTTCAAAATGGCCGCCATAGCGGCCATAATGGACTTTGGACCAAGTTCAAAATCTAATGGCATGATCCTTGGACCATACCTAACCCCCCCCACCAAGTTTCGTCGAAATCCGTCGGAGTTTTTCCGTAATGCTCTTCACAAACAAACAAACAAACAGAAAGGGGTGAAAACAGTAACCTCCGATGGCATCTTCGATGTAACCATCTTCGATGGCGGAGGTTAATAATTGTCTGTTTAAATGTGCACTACACGGAGGGTAGTATGATGTAATAAGTAGTTTGGGTTTAACGGAAGGAATCGGATGTATAACCTCTTGAGTGGCCCACAAGTGAGGCCTAAGTGAGGCGCCAAAGTGAGGCCAAAGTGAACAGAGAGGACAAAGATTTTCATCGCCTCCTGGGGGCAGAGCTATGGATCGTCTCCGGAGGGGTGGATTTTTCGTTGCCCCGAGAGGGCGGAGTTTTGGGACCTTTTGCAAGAGCTCCCAAGAGCCAGGAGAGTTGGAGTCATCCCTGAGGATAATTGAGCTGATGCCAAAAAAAAGAGTAGATCGTGTGGACAGGAAACGGTTGCTCTGTCTGTGGTGCCTGCCTTCCTTTCTTCTTGTGTGCCTGCCTTCTCTTGTTCCTACTGATGTTACCCCATTTGTTGTGCATGCTTTGTTGTCCCTGTTCCTGCTCGTGAGCCTTCGTCGTCCTGCTTGCGTGTCTTTGTCGCCTTGCTAGTGTGCCTTCGTCGCTGTGCCTCATCGCCTATTCATCTCTCCAGCCAGTGGATCTGCTCCCTTCTCATCCACCAGCAGAGCTAAGGCCCACCCGGTTCTCGTTCCCTTTCCCTGTCTATGAAATCTGTAAATGTAACAGCAATCCAATCACCACTGGTGAGCCTGTTCAATGTCAGCAGCTCCTGCTGCAACCAATATTCTCATGTAACCCATGCCAATTAAACAAATGTAATGATATTTATTGGCAGGACAATTATGGTTTGATGAAACTTGTGAAATTATGGTTTGGATGAAACAAGTCTGGTGTGTGGCACCATCGGCTTTATTGTCATTGTATGCAATTATTTATCGATTCTGTGTCCCCCCCCTTTCATACCCACCTCAACCCGTCATCTCCACCGTCGTGATCACCATCCCCTGTTATTTGTTTAGGAAATAAACCCATTGGTTTTAAAAGAGTTAAGAGCCTCGTGTGCTTCCTGCGATTCCCACACGTGCAAGGCCACCATAAATTGACGTGCCAAAGGGAATAAAAACCAGTTCGGCTCATCCGTCCAGCATCGGTCTTAATTGGCGTGCACACGACAATATATAAGGGGAAAACAGTGCTGCCCTGGACTGTATATACTTGTGAAAATCCATGCGACTGTTGGTCATTGCTCTTTTTGCATTGTCGGTATCCCTCTGATAACCATCTTTGTGTGTGAATCAGTCTTTAACTTGTGCTTGAGGGATGAGGGGGTGCTTACAGGTGAAGTCAGTACCATGAGTAATTTATATACGTGATAAATAAAATTTTCACACACTGCTTTTACTTTTGTACAGTAAAATTCACACTATCTTTTTTATCCTTTGAGATTCTATAAGGTAAGTACATGATGGGTACCAAATTAGTACACATCACAATGAAGGAAAATATCTCATCACTCGATGGGCATGCACTGCGTATGGAAAACAACATCACAAAGAGCTACACACTGGAAGACTGAAGGTCAAACGAGGGTTGGACAACCTAGAGAGACCTGGTGGAATATGGTGGAAAAAGAGCTGATGAAGCTAGAAACCACCTGAATTGCATCAGTCAGTGGGCCCAGGACAGACGAAAGGGTAGCGAGTTGCTCAAGAGGCTCGATATGCCATCAGACATGACAGGATCTTGCAAAGCAAAGCTATTTAAATTTATTGTACAATAATACGAGTTGAAAGCTATTTCCATACTGTATATTGTACAATCGTAGTCCGCTATGCACAACAACATTCATACAGTGAAGGCAAAATGTTTAACTAATGTGGCATTCTGACCTGACCTTTAAAGGTCAAAAGCCATGTGAACATCTGTTTTCCCCTCATTGAGACTTGTTAATTCGATCTTAAAAGGAGGAGGGTTTGCCGTTCAGTCAAATGACGTGTTAGAAGCACATTCTGCCTTTATCGTTGGCTGCAAACCTGTGCCACTTCTCGCCAATGCTGCTCGGTGTTCCATCAGCATTGTTTGGTTGCAGCTCAAACCAAATGCTTGAGATGCTTCGTTGACTATAAAGTACCGGCCTTCCTGCTCGGTGAATTGAAGAGTTGATGCTTATTACCATCAGTGTGTATTTATTGAAATTACCATCAGTATGTATTTATATATTTTGGCAGAATGGTGTTGATCATTTTAGATTGGTAGATTGACCAATTAAAGATTGGCAGATGAATTTAACCATCCAGCCACAAAAAGCAAGAAATTTTCAGGAGAGTCAAATAAATGTCTATGACATGCAAATGTGAACCTGAGTTGCTCCGCTTAATGTTGGCAGCCATTTGAAGCATAATTACTCATGCATTCTGTTTTGCCTTCAGCATCAAGAACTGGAACACACCAGTCCTCTTTGACTTGAAAGAGGGTAGTGTGGGTCTCATTGTGCAGTCTCCAAAGTAAGTGAAATTGTTTGTAATTCTCGCTGTGCTCTCAAAACATAAACTTGCGATGTTGTTTCATTATAATAAATGGGAATGCATTTAAGATTGCTCATTAATTCTGATAAATCATTTATAATTAATTTCTTTTCTAAAATCAAATAATTTATCCATCAAATAATTCCTTCCTTCTTTCATTTTTCTCATTATTAATTCCATTAACATTTCAGAGAGACAGTTTCTGTTATGCTTGGCTGTCTCTGTTGTTTACAAATACACTTTCGATCTGTTTATTTTCTTGTATTACATTTGTGGCTGTGAGTGGGAGGATGTCTTGCTGGGAGGATGTAAGTAGCAGGGTACCTCAGGGATCAGCACTCAGACCATTACTGTTCATTATTTACATCAACAATTTGAATAATGGGGTAAAGAGTAAGCTTCCAAATTTGCAGATGACACAAAGCTTGGAGGTGAGGTGGATATCAGAGTGGGTGGTGATCAAATTCAGGAAAGTATTGATACTTGCATAGATTGGGCAAAAGATTGGCAGATGGAATTTAACCTGAGCAAGTGTAAGGTGTTTGGGATAAGAAAAAACAATGAAAATAAAGATTTCAGGATGCAAGTGGTAATTTTGGAGCATATCACACAGGAGAAGGATCTGGGGGTGGTAATAGATTTGGGGGTAAGCAGGCAGCTATAGGTAAAGTAGATAGGATTTTAGGCTGCATTCGGAGGGGGATCATTTATAAATCAAAAGAGGTGGTGTTAACATTGTATAGGAATTTAGTGAGGCCACATCTAGAATATTGTGTGCAGTTTTGGTCACCACAGTTCTGGAAGGACATAGATGCCATAGAGAGGGTTCAGCGCAGGGCTACTCGATTGATTCCGGGTCTAGCTAGACTTAGCTATGAGGTGCGGCAGAAGGAGACAGGGCTTTATTCACTAGAAAGGAGGCGGTTACGAGGAGATATGATCGAGATGTTTAAGATAATGAAAGATATAGATAAAATAAGTGCAGATGAATTATTCAACAGAAAAAGAAATACAAAAACTACAAAAAAATTAATAATACAAAAACTACAATAAAAAAAATCCCCCAAAAAACAAACAAAAAATATTATTTTGTTAATTAAAAACTTTTTTTTTGCATTTTCTTCCTTGGTTCTTCTGTAGATGGGTTGGTGTGGTGTTCGTACAGGCATTATGGGCTGAATGGCCTCCACCTGTGCTAGATTTCCTTGTTATTTTATGTGTTCACACACCTCACCAAAAGTTTTTATTCTCAGCTGCTTTAGGCCCTCGTTTAACTGGCTTGTTTTATGCCCTTTTAACACACCCTGTACCAAAAAAGATTTGCTTTTCAAAGATCTCTGCAAAGGCAACCTTCAGTATTTTGTATTTTCCACAGCAAGCTGAAAAATGGAGTCTGAATGTGTTGTATGGAGAACAGTATTGAACATAGACGCTCAGATTGCAGAGCTATTACAGAAAGCAGCAAGCGAGGTCAAGGGGCCTGTAAGCTATCACTCAGCCCCCACTGATGATGTCTCCTCAGTGTTCTACCTGTCATAGCCAATGCAGAGCTCAAATCGGTTTATTGAGTCACATGGGACAATGTAGAAACCTCAACCCAACCTGAAGCATGTACCAATGTCCTTTGAGACGAATGGATGGTGACAGGCCCCCCTAACAAACTGACGCCAACGTTGTCAGACGGAATGAAAACCCGTCATTCTTGTTACAAAAACAGCTAAAATTGATGAAAAAGCGGTTGAAATTTAAACCAACACAGTAATTGCGGTCGCAATAGCAGATATAATGGAAACCAACACGTTTATTCTACACGTAAGAACAATCGCGACGGACACAAGAACGGACAATCCCGGAATAGATTGGTGGGGAACGGAAGCAAGATTGGTTATTTCCGTCGCGAAACGTCCGAGAGCAAAACAAAAGCGGTTGATTCCGGTTACTGTAGTGCGAACAAGATGGCAGATGCAGTAGAACGACCTGTTACGGTATGTTAATTTTTAGTGCTTGTGCCTCGAACATAAATGTAATATAGATAATATATAGTGGGTAGTACCTGATGTAGTTTTAACAATTTATTAAACCGAATTTTGTTGTGATGATAATGTTTGGTTTGCCTGTATTTCAAGCCCCCGAGTGTGGGATCGCTAGTTGTGTATGCCCAGTTCAACATAGGGGATCGTGTATGGAATCTTTTTACAGTTTTTACTTCATATTAACTTTGTTATTTTATTGGAATTTGCAATTTATTATTACTATCAAATTTTACCTCTTGCAAATATAAACGATCAATCGTCATTGATCGCTGCAGCACGGGGGCACGAATTACACGAAATGTCAGCCACACATTAAGTCAAGAGGGCGCATTTATTGCTGCTTGTATAATATCCCATACCACAAACGGGTTTTCATTAACAGACATGATATATTCAAGGCAGACTACGTTGAAGTTAACTTACCATAACTTCAAGAACTTTTCAAGCCGCCATGTTTTCCACGTTATGGTAACCAGAATGAATCGCTTTCGTTTCGGTCTCACCCCCACACGGGGGTAATTATTTATTTATTTATTTTTGAATTCGGCTCACTTGGCTGTGCCTGGATGGGTTTGAGGGTGGAGGAGTAGCAGCTGAAACCCAAATTCTATCCAGGTTCCTTCTGATGATTTCATCTTTGCTTTTTGCTTGTTTGGGTTCCTTCTGATGACACCAATGCAGTACTGTACCAATTTGGTCTTCCATTTTATTTGAATTGAATATATTTTATTCCCATTCTGAATTCAATTGAATAAGAATAAATTTCATGGGTTAGGGTCAGGTGTCCGGTCAAAGCGGGACATCTTGGTACCTAGTCATCACTGCCAGCATTTATAAAGTGGCAGTTCTAGTTATGTCTACTGACAGAGTATCCACCCTATGGACGATCTTGTTTCAAGCATGCAACACGTTCTTCTGATGCATACCTTTATTTGGGTGGTGTATAGGCGAAACAAACAAAAAAAATTCATGAAGTTATGTGCACGATGCAAAAACATACCTACTGCTTATAATTCAAAACACCTCACTGCACTGGAAAACGTGAGGACAGGAATACTGCACTGTAAACGGTGGAGGCTTGTAATACCCTCCCCCATCTGGAGGCAGCGCTACGTGATACACATTTACTGAGACAATTTGCGTCCCCCCCCCCCCCCTCAAGACTACCAACAAAGATAAAAACACCCCTCTACATTAATTGGGATAATGCTGATCCTATGTTACAAGTCTGGATGGAATTGGCCTACAACTGGAGGAGTAGTAGCGCAACAAACACTGAAACACCGGTCCGTTAATTATAGTGAGGATAAGGGAAGAAAGGAGGAAGTGATTGTGAATTTAACGTTCCATCTTTATTTACTTTTTACATTGTTAACAAATGGGAACAGGAACAATGCAAGCATGATAGTCCGAATGGCCTTCTCATACGCCAAAGTGCCCTGTGTGTATTTGTGTAACGTTGTTATGAATAGGAAGAAATGGGGAGGGGAGGACAGAGAGTTTGGATTATGGGTGCATGGAGTTGGAAGAGGGAGATTGAGACGTTGGGAGCAGGAGGGGAGATTGAGGGCTTGGGGTTCGAAGAGGGATTGAGTACTTGGGGTTTGGGGCATGCCTGGTGTTGGCTTAATGGATATGGTGGTGGGCTTGGTATCCTTGGGTCCTGATTTAAAATCCCACTTGGCTGTTGAATTAATACCAGGTGGGGTTGACTTAGCCTGTCATCCTTCTGAGGTCGGCAAAATGAGTACCAGCTTGCTGGGATGATTGAGCCATTTGAGTATCCTGCGTAGGAGTGGCGACCCATCCAGGATTGTGCCCAATAGCCCAGGAGACCGCTTTAGCAGCACCGACGCTCTGCATAAAGTATGGTCGCAATGGATGGTTGGATGGTTTAGGGCAGTTGTGGACTTGAAGAAGAAAGGGGGAGGGGATGACAGAGTTTGGGTGTGGTGGTGGTGGGGGGGGTTAGGGACCCGAGGTCACATTTTCCATGGATCCGTGGTAGTCCCGTTGTGTCTTTTGGATCCATCAGGCCTTTTGGGTCCTCTAGGTATTTTGGGTTATCTTGGTATTTTAGGTCCTCGGGGTCTATTGGAGTCCCTGGTCTTTTGGGTCTTCAGGGTCATTTGTGTGTTCGGAGTCCCTGGAGTCTTTTGCGTCCTCTGGGTCTTTTGGGTCCTCTGGGTTCTTTGAGTATTTTAGGTCCTCAGGCTCTTTTTGGTCTTCAAGGTCTTTTGGGTTGTCAAGGTCTTCTGGGTCTTTTAGGTCTTTAAGGGTCTTCGGTGTATTTTGGGTCTTTGGGGTCCATTGGATTTTCGGGGTCTTTTTGGTCTTCAGGGGTCTTTAAGGGTCTTTTGCGTCTTCGAGGTCTTCTAGGTCTTTTTGGTATTTTAGGTCTTCTGGGTCTTTAAGGCTCTTTGGGGGCATTTTGAGTCTTTGTGGTCCATTGGATTTTTGGGGTCATTTATAAGGGTCTTCGGGCTCTTTTGGGACTTCTGGGTCTTTTAGTTCTTCGGGGTCTTTAAGGGTATTTGGGGTCTTTCAGGGTCTTCGCGGTATTTTGGGTCTTCGGGGTCCATTGGGTTTTTGGGGTCTTTTCAGTCTTTTGGGTCTTTTCATTTTTTGGGTCCTCGGGGAAGGGAGGAGGGGGTCTTTTGGGTCCTTGGGCACTTTCGGTTCAGTATTTCAGGTTACAATTGTGCGTGACATCAGGTCAGCAGTCCAACCAATGGGTGAAGAGCGGATATACATACATACATACATACATATTGTTGCGAATTCGCGCTCGCCGACGTGCGATCGGCCGCTCGACTCGAATGGCGGCCGCCTCGCCCACCGGAACGGACAATTCTGTCGTGACCCTCTCAAAACAACGCCGGGAGATAGTCACGGGTGGGGGTTTAACCCCACCACGACCGTGCCAATTGCCCACCCGCGCAGGACAGGGTTGCTCGCCAAATTCGATCTACCTAAGTACCTGCGCGGATGGTCGACCGGGCGATCGTACCTCGCTGCAGGCCAACTCCAGACACGAACCGCTTAAGCGGTCCGTTCCGTGTTACAGTGATAACCGAGCGGTGTTATTGTCGGCCTCGACGGTTCCGATTAATTATCGGGCGTATTAAGCCCACTACGAACCCTTTACGTGAAGCAGGATGGAGGGTCAATTAAAAGGAAGGAGACGAAGCGAAACGGGCACAGTTCAACATGCAAGCACTTTATTTACACGACACACGGAGAGCACACATATACAGCCAAACAGTCAAAATGCACATATATCAACCCAAACAAAAGCAACAATGCAGAGCCACAACCGAATAAGACCGACACATGGAAACACTTACACAGTTCTACTTTACAAGACACGGCGCCACAAGATCCATACAAAAACCCCGAAAAGAAAATGGTGACTTTCCTTTGGGCCGTCGAGTCCCTCTCCCACGTCCGTCGACGTGATCGCGCCTGGCCGCGACTCCGTGCCCTGGCGGGGTAGGCGAGTCCTCTCCGGCGTTCCTCGCGCCGGCATGTGTTGGCCGCTCGACGCCATGGACGGAGTTTCCGGGGATATCCCAGCGCGGATAGAAAGGGGGGGGGGGAACGTTGTTGCTCAAGGTCGCGGTGTGGGGAATGGCCGACGCTCCGTCCCGCCAGCGGGGTCTCGGGACCGCTCCACAAAAGACCAGGTCAGCGGCCACCAGGAAGAGAAGAGGACGAGCGAGCCGGAAGACAGGAAGAGAGCAAGAGCAACAACAGCGCTCCTTCCGTGTCTGACTTTTTATCCCCCGGGACTCCGCCCTTCACTCCGCCCCCGTTTTCGGCTCCACCCTCCTTCGAGAGGGTTCTCGAAGAGGGGCGTTCCCTCACCACGACCGCCTCCCGCTGGTCATCCACCAATCGGCGGCGAGCTGCCCCTCCCTCTTCTCCTCCCTCACACCAAGCGCGGAGAAGAATGGCGCGAAAAACCCACCAGCATCGTTGGCAGTTTTCGTCTGTTTTAAATAAAAGATAGGGAAAGAAAAACGACTTGCTCAAAGCGTCGCAGCCCGAATGAATCACATAAATTCCCTGTAGACAACGGATTTGGGCAAACTACACATGTACTTAAGAGATATCTCACCTATGAGACCTGAATGGTGGTTTGCGAATTTCCACAGCCGTAACAATATTATTACCCTCACCGAAGGAGAGGGTATTGCATTTGGGTTTGTCTGTCTGTTTGTCCATACAAACTTTCGTGTTTTTCTCCTCAACCGCTTGTTGGATTGAGATGAAATTGGTGCTACTTCTCATGTCGAATGTTTTAATGATAATTATGATGTCATAGGGCACCTAGTGTAGCAGCCATATTGGAAAAACGGAAAAACTTTGGACCTCTGTATTTCTGAAACCGCACCAGGAAAAATTGAAACTTGGCACATAGCAAGTACTCTTCATGGGAAATTAGTGTGGTTTTTATGACATCATAGGTGCCCTCGTTCTGACGTCATAATTGCATATGTGGAATGCCACATCCAATCAGTATGAAAAATTTTTGAGGGTCATCTCGGGATAAAATGTTCCACAGAAAAAAAATTCATGACTCCATCGGTCACATGATTCGGCAGCCATATTGCTTGTTTTTTTTAAACCCTTCAAATATATTCTCTGAAGTGGCTGAACAGATCGAGGCGAAACTTTACACATATGACCGCCTATACATGAGGAATAAAACGTTCACACATATGATGTCATTGGTCACATGGTTTGGCAGCCATATTGGATTTACCCTAAAACCTATAAAAATACACTACAGTACTCAAAATAACTCCTGGTGAAGATCTGCAATCTCTGATTGCTCTTTTTCTTGTTAATTACATAGCACACCAGTACACAAATGCCACACAAAATACACCACACAAAACAAGTCCTGGTGAGGGTCTGCAATCTCTGATTGCTCTTTTTCTTGTTACCTCCACCAGTGAAGATGAAGGAGGTTTTGTTTTCACCCCTCTCTGTCTCTTTGTTACTTGTAAAATCAAAGATTTTTCAAGTATATTGGTCAGTTGATTTTGTTATTCTGCCTGTCTGTTTGTCTGTGTATCGCCTACAGATCACAATTTTAAACCGATCTTCATGAAACTTCACCACATGGTAGAGCTTCTCATCAGGAAGCCTATTCTTTTTGAGGTCAAAAGGTCAACAGAGGTCAAAGATCAACAACTTAGATGGGATTTCTAAAATCCTCAATTTTCATCCGATTGACTTGAAATTTGAAGAGGATTAATATTTCATGTCACTGAATTCAACGAGCCAATTATTTTTGAGGTCAACATGAACCAAAAGGTCAACAACAAGTGAGATTTCTAAAATCCTCAATTTTCATCCGATTGACTTAAATTTGAAGAGCAGTTATAGTTCAGGTCACTGAATTCAACCAGTCAATTATTTTTGAGGTCAACATTGACAAAAGGTCAACATAGGTCCAAGGTCAACAACAGGTGATATTTCTAAAATCCTCAATTTTCATCTGATTGACTTGAAATTTGAAGAACATTTATAGTTCAGGTCACTGAATTCAACCAGCCAATTATTGTTGAGGTCAACATTGACCAAAAGGTCAACACAGGCCCAAGGACAACAACAGGTGGTCCTTCTAAAATCCTCAATTTTCATCCTATTGACTTGAAATTTGAAGAGTATTTGCATATCAGGTCATTGGATTCAACCACCAATTATTTTGAGGTCAACATTGGCTGAATTCCTAAAATTGTCAATTTTCATCTGATTCACATGAAATTTGAAGAGGAATTGCATATTTGGCCATTGAATTCAACCACCAATTATTTTGAGGTCAACATAGGCTGAATTTCTAAAACTGTCAACTTTCATCCAATTCACTTGAAATTTAAAGAGGAGTTGCATATTTGGTTATTGAATTCAACCACCAATTCTTTTTGAGGTCAAAATTTTTTAAGGATTTTGCAAGTATCGTGCTCTGCACGATGTCTTTTTCTTGTTTGTTTGTCTGCTTGTCTGTTTGACTGTCTGTGTGCAGGATATCTAAAAAGGTTGTGGATGGATCCGGATGAAATTTGGTGGGCATGTTGAGTGTGTGACAAGGATGAACTGATGAGACTTTGGTGAAGATCCAGATCCGGATCCGACTGTTAAAAATTTTAAAGTGATTCTTCACCATTGAGAAATAGGGCCAAAAATTATATATAGCACGATATCTCAAAAAGTTGTGGACAGATTCGGACGAAACTTGGTGGACACGTTGAATGTGTTACAAGGAAGAATTGATTCGATTTTAGTGAAGATCCGGATCTGGATCCGATTATTTTTCAAGTGATTCTTCACCATGGAGAGATGGGGCTAAATTACCATATAGTGTTGTGGTGCCGGGCGTCGACGGCGAGCATGACCGCTAGGTGGAGCAGTAAAGTCGGCTCCACCAAACACCCGGAATTCCGAGAAGCACGGGTCCTCTACAGGACCGTGGACGCCAATACTTCGCCGGCGTGAGGTAGGGTCCACTTGTCTAATTCCAATTTACCTAAGTACTCACGCCGTCCAACTACCGGGGAAACCACACCCTCGGCCGACTCTGGTCGCGGTAACGGCTCGGATCCGGCGTAACCAAGTGGAGTTACCAGAGCTGCGCCGGACCGAATGCACAATTTGCCGCTTCCCAATTTCTCAACAGCACCGTGCTAAGCTAATGAAAGAAACACAAAAACGAGCTGAAACATTCAACAAAATGGATATTTATTTACAATAGGCAGGAGGGGAACACAGAAGAGCAGAGTTATCCGACTATAAGAAATGCAGTCAATGTACAAGGCACTTGAACAATTGCTACTTATAGACTGGGCCCACAGACACACACGCGCACACACAAATACCCAAAAGAAGATGGACCTCAATGGTCTTTATTGAAGGTTCCCAGCTCGAGGGAAGATGAGCTACAAACCAGAGCTATCTTGGACCTTCCCGCCTCGTGCGGCCCTTTACAATCCGGCTCGGCGGGACTTGAACCCGCAGCTCGATGCCGCTGCAAGCACCAGGTATGGAGGGCAGTGTTGGGCTCCAGCACACTCCTCTGGCACGCGACGAGACCAGAGCCAGCGACAAGACGACACCAGAAGCCAGCGATGAGACGAGACCAGATGACCGGGCCGTCCCGTCTATTTCTTCCCTTTATTTGTCGGGGGTGGTGGGGGGGGCGGGACGTGTCTCACCTCTCCGCACCTCTCATTCGCCGGGGGAAATCGGTCATCTCTCCATGATTGGTCGGTGGGCGTGTCGGGGTGTCTCAATCCCCCACTCCCTGAAGAGGCTCTGCTTCTCTTGGAGCTCGCTCTGCGCCCATTGGCTGACCAACGGCAAACTTGCTCACATCTCCCACCGCAAGGCCCTTCCTTGAACTCCGCCCACCGCGTGCGCTATGGCGTCGGATTGAGGAAGTGAGGTGAAGGCTTGTTGTTGTTATATGTGTGAAAATCCTATCTATAAAATAACTTTGCAGCGCATGCACACTTACTTCCCGTTAGACATAGGGGAAAGGGAGCGATCTATCCACATTTACTTATCGAAAGAACTGAGCTATGGGGACCTGAATGGTGGGTGCTCATGGCTGCCAGATTCGTAACAATAGCATGATATCTCAAAAAGTTGTGTACGGATTCGGATGAAACTTCGTGGACAGGTTGGGTGTGTGACCACGACGATTTGATTCGATTTTCGTGAAGATTCGAACCCGGATCTGGATAGGAGAATTATTTAATTTTTAAAGTGATTCTTCACCATTGAGGATATGGCCAAAAACGATATACAGCATGATATTTAAAAAAATTATTGGGCCCGATATGTTCTTATGGATCAGGCATTACGTGGCTGAGGTATGCGCTCTACCGAGTGCCCTTCTAGTTTTTTCTGTCATACATCATCTTTCAAAAAAAATTCTGCATTAAACTCATTAAAAGCGAACCCTCATAATTAAGTCATAGATACTCTCGCCATCTCAATTCTCATAACTTCTTGATACCTTCCTTACACATTTCAAAATATATTTGCCAACTCTCTTTGATTCTGGATACCCTCAGCAGAAGGTCTGGATACTTTAGGCATCTCAAGTTTCATAGTTCTCTATTATTAGAGTGCTTAAGTTCTCTATTGTTAGAGTTCTCTATTGTTTTCATAGCGCTTAATTTGTTTGGGGTCTCCTCTTGAATGCGCTTCATTGTACAATTCATCAATTTTATGAGCTACACGTGGTGAGACAGAGGTCAAAGGACAAAAAAACAAAGCACAATGGGATGAAGATTTTATCTGAGGGCAAAGGTTCAAAGGTCCAGTGCTTTCACTGCAGTCACTTTCAGCTGTGACTAGAAGCAGGAAACATTTACCATATCTTAATATACATCTATTAAAGAGGGAATTGTGTAGTTTGGTATGAAAGTGAGGTGGTGAGGAGAAATTAAGGAAGAAAGTTGGGGAAATAAGGAAGAAGGGATGAGGGAAGTGGAGGGATGGAGGGAGGGGATGGGAAATGTAGTTTGCACGAGGCAGGTCACAAAACATGAGATCCACAACATTGCTTTCCCCCCCCCCCCCATACTATAATTGCATAGGCACTTGCCTTATGTTGTTGTACCCCCAGGTTTAAATCTTAATACTGTGTTGTCTATCATCTCCAACTCTACTCATTATTCATGTCTGTAAACTAATATCACATAATGTCATTATCCTCACGATCCTGCATATAATGTGTGTAGAAGCTTGCCTGTGAACTTTCAAAAGTAACTGTGAATTTTGATACATGATCAAAAATAATAACACAACTAGAACGGGCACTCATAGAGCGCATACCTTCGCCGCCACTACTTTTTTTGTTCTTCGTATGAGTGTGGGGAACTGGTTTCATATGAATGGTCTTATGACACAAACCACATATCTATAATGTCATGACCCCCCCCCCGACTTTCGGGGGCTACGGACTAAACAACAATCAACTCACGTCGTTTTGGCGAGTTTTCACTCGCAAGTTTGGTGAATACAACGTTTCAACAAGAGAAGGTAATCTCGTTTGATGCTGGTTTCATGCAAATCGAATAAGAATTGACTGAGTTATGCCGAAAACCGCATATTTTTCAAGGGCGTGACCCCCCCCCCCGACATTTTACCCCAACTGGTGACATGTGTTATGACGTCATTGTGTCACAAGATTGGGCATTAAATTCTGAACATTTTGGTGCTGGGTTCATGTAAAGCGGACAAGAATTGACCGCGTTATGACAAAAACCGCATATTTTTCAAGGTCGTGACCCCCCTGACCTTTGACCCCTAACCGGTAACAAGAGTATGGGCGTCATTGTGTCATATTGCATATCACAAGATGAGGCGTTGAATTCTGAACATTTTGGCGTTAGTTGCATGCAAATTGAATAAAAATTGACCGTGTTATCGTAAAAAGACGATTTTGACCTTTTTGTGACCTTGACCTTGACCTTTGACCCGAACGATCCCAAAATCTAATCGAATGCTTCCTGGCTAATAACCAATCATCCCACCAAATTTCATGCAATTCGGTTTAATACTTTTTTAGTTATACGAATCACAAGATTACAAATAAATAAATAAATAAATACACGCCGACCAAAGCATAACCTTTCGCAGAATGCGAAGGTAATAATATGTTCCCTTACAAGGAACTTTGACACAGGAGGAGGCCATTAGGGTTAGGGTCATCTGTCAGCTAACCCTAACCCTAATGGCCTCCTCAAAGCCTGCGCCATTATTTCCAACCTCTGGTTGTTTATCCATGCTCTATCCTTTTAAAATGCTGAGTGTTAAGCAAGGAAGCAGCACATACCATTTTAAAAGTCTTTGGTATGACTCGGCCAGCGTTTGAACTGCCAACCTCACAGACTCAGAACAGACATTCTAACCATTACACCACCGAGGCTGGTTGAGGTTGCAACATGTTCTGCATTTCATTTATGGCTATACATATTGGCCTTATTTTTCTTTCTTTCTGTATCACAGACATTTCTTATTGGCTGAAGCTGGTGCCCTTCATCTGTATTCTTATGAGGGGAGATCATTGCCATCTCCATTGCTCCCAGTTCCACGTCTGCCCACTCTGGGGCAATTTACAGTCTCTCTCTGTAGTGATACACTTGCTGTGAGAGATCCAATTGATGGGAAAGGTGCGTAGTTGGG
The DNA here is from genome assembly GCF_056783735.1 of Eptatretus burgeri. Taxonomy (NCBI): domain Eukaryota; kingdom Metazoa; phylum Chordata; class Myxini; order Myxiniformes; family Myxinidae; genus Eptatretus; species Eptatretus burgeri. Next base: position 55,039,401 of record NC_140968.1, read on the forward strand.
TTTCCTTGGTGGCAGATTTCATGATTTTGCACAGAGTTCTTAGACCTCTATTTCATGATTTGAAGCTAAGTCAATGGTTATCACTTATAAATTGGCTTAGCAAAGTTTTCTAACAAGGTGGTTGGTTTATCAGGGATGACAGTAGATGACTGACACAGCAAATTACATTTGGAATGCCAGGCTCGGTTACCAAAGGTATGATGAATGTTGTATTTGAGACTAGCAGTAAAGCCCGGTGTTGCTCGGGATAGCAATAAAGCCCGGCGTTGCCCGGGCTTTCTTGCAAATTTCCTGAATAGCTGTTAGGGTTAGGGTTAGGTGTGAGGGTTTGCTGTTAGGGTTAGGGTTAGCTACCCTAACACTAACCCTAACCCTAACCCTAACAGCTAACGCTAATCCTAACCCTAACCCTAACACTTTGGTGTAGCGGAGGTAAACGGCGCCCGGGGCAAAGTGGAAATTTGCGTCCCCCGAAGGCCTTAAACTTGAGTGGATTTGAATGGAAAATCCCATAAGGGATATCGATTTATCGATTTTTTTCGAATATCGGAAGTGTTATGGAAAAGATTTATAGCCAATGACCTAAGTTGGACCAAAAGCCATCATTGTACCGAATTTGAATGGAATCGGTTGGAGTTTGTGGAAATGCATCACGACCATACACACACACATTCTCAGTTTTATAGATATAGATTAATAAATGAAAATGAATAATACATTATCCATTGCTTCTTATAAACCTCTAATTTAAATCTGGACTTGTATTCTCCTAAGCACATCAGGTAACAATGATGCCATTACATGATCCAGATAACGGCCATTTTCGTCAATGATTTTCCGAGTTTTTGAAGCTTCCATGTTTTAATCCACTCTAACTCTAAAGTGCCAAACTCTGTAACAGAGCTTCGGTGCTGCCAAAGCAGTTTTTTCCACAAGGATTATACTGGGTGGTTTGCCATTGCTTTCCCACCAGTAGTTAGGACAGGAATTTTGAATTTGTTCATGGTGCTGTCAATCGCTCGTTACTCTTTCCGAAGGACACCGTGGGAACTTTAACATCCACAAACCAATGCTGGAAGATGGAACGTCAGTTTAATGTCCATCCGAGGGACGGCACACACATTGATGAATCACCCTGCATGTGAAACACCAGGATGATAGTTTATAGCTGGGTCGAGATTCAAACTCAGGCTAGACAGCTTAGAAGCAAGTGTGTGTCCCTCTAGGCCATCCTCATCCTGTCAGCCCATCCATCACACTACAAAGGCAGTATATAAAAAATACCATCCTTTTACAAGAGAATGAATCAAATATGTTTATTAAGTTCAGGTGGCAAAACATAAACAGGACAATTTTAACATCAGAAAATGTATGAGCACCTTTCCTGGCACGAGATCTCAGATGTTACCTCAACATCTAACAAGAGTTTTGTTCAAGCAAATATATCCTCACGCCATTTCCCAACCTTGGACTGTAATCAAGACTTTCCACAGTACAAGATCTCATGAAGCAGTACAGTACATAGCTCGAGGTACTTTTCTGGTTCCTCTTCAAACTACCAATCCATATTGCATAAGATGCAAGGCAAGCAAACCATAAATGAAGCAGCAAAAAAACAAACAAACAAAGGAAGTTGAGTATAGCCTGAAAGCAATAAGCCACGACTATTTTTGTTGATTTTAAAATGAGCTCAAAAAGCTAGCATTTACACTCAGCACACAGATTCGCCAAAGTCTACAGGTTAACACAAAAACACATTGATGTGTGAAAATGTGGATCGCTAGGCAGTGGAAAAATCTGGAGCCAAACGAGGCTGAATGGGCAGAGTCTAATTCTATGCAATTTATGTATAGCATATACAGGTCGTGGACAAAAATATTGGAAACACCTGGGTAAATGAGCAACACCAAGTATATTGAAAGCAACATCTTCCACACAGGTGTGGCCCATCTGTAATGAAGCAAATAACATCCCAGCATGCTTTGGGTCATGTATAAAAATGTTGCACAGGCCTGGTTTCCTATAATTATGGCTAGCATGATTGCAAGAGAAGACCTCAGTGACTTTGAAAGAGGGGTGATTGTTTGGGCATGTTTGGCAGGATCTTCATTGCCAAAGACACCTCAACTTGCTGATGTTTCTTGAGCAACAGTGTTGAAGGTGATGTCGGCATGGAACTTCAAGGGAAAGACATCAGCAAAGGGCAACAGTGGGCGGAAGCGCATACCCCAGGATCGTGATATCCATGCATTAATTTGAAGTGCAAGGCAAAGCAGGCGAGCAACTGCAGATCAAGTGACTAAATTTCAACCAGGGGCGTGAGCAGCTGGTTTCATCAAAAATGGTCTGCCGAGAACTCCACATAGTGGGATACCATAGTCAGGTTGCAGTAAACAAACCACTCACCACACCTGACAATGCACGTTTGTGTGGTGCAAGGAGCACCACTTCACTTGCAAACGTCCGTAATAGGCATACTCCTCTCGTGTTTGCACCTACATCTGCATATGGGAATGATCGCAACATGCGAAACACATTGACGAAGGTGAAAGCTAGACACGGCTCGGGAAAGTGTTTTCCACAACACAGATGTACCCACACACACTACCCATCACGTTGTAATTAAGGGATGCAAAACTGAAGCCATCATCAACGAGTTTAGCTCCCAAGATGCTGTACAGCTATACAGGTTGGTGGTGCCTTCAGTTTTGAATATGGAGATTCCCAGCTCCAACCGGTTTTTTGGAATTAAGTGATTGTCTTTGGTACGATCCTTGTTGCAAGCAAGCATCATCTGCTGAACAGTATATGCAAAGCACATTGAGCAGCATATGAGGTCTGCACACAAGAAAAGCAGATCCAGGAAGCTGCTTATCATGACCTTGGCATACATTATACTTATCGCATGCATTACCTATCACAGTGCAGTGAAAGAATTATCTGTTTCCTCTTGACACATACATGGGGAGAAGTGTTCACTTCACAAAATTAATCATCACTATGCAGCTGCACATGCACTTGCTACTCAATGTAATGCAAGTCACGAACACTTTTTAGCTGAACTAGCATATTGCTCGTAAGGTGATTATGTCATCCCCTACAGACACCACACACCACACACACACACACACACACACACACACACACACACACACACACACACACACACACACACACACACACACACACACACACACACACACACACACACACACACACACACACACACACACACACACACACACACAATTCCATTTTACTTTGAGTAAACTTACACATGCAATTCTAGCAACTGAACAAAAAAGCCTCAGCCTCCCCCTTCTAACTCTGTCCCATCTTTACTCACCCTCCCCCACTCATAAAAGCAAACGGGCATTCCCACATCAAAACAGCGGAATATGTATTGCTTTCTGCCCCCTTATCATGCTACCACTGACTTCACAGTAACCTGTCACAATTTTAAGAGAAAATAGTCAGAAATAATAGCAAATCTGCATAACCTCCACAGTAAAAATGCTGCTTAAGAGAAAGGGTTCTAACAGGTAAATTCTAAAGGGTACTAAAGGGTAATTCTAAAAGATATGAAAGGATAAATTATAGACTCGAGGGTTCTAAAGGGTAAATTCTAAAGCTGTAAAGGGTTCTTGAGGGTAAATTCTAAAGTTCTGAAGGGTACTTCTAAAAGCTTCAAAAGGATAAATTATAAAGGGTAAATTCTAAAGTTCTTTAGGGTAGATTCTAATGGGTATTTCTGAAATGTTTGAAAGGATAAATTCTAAAGGGTAATTCTTGACTAGAGGGTTCTAAAGGGTGAATTCTAAATTCCTCAAGGGTAATTCCAGAATAGAGGGTTCGAAAGGATAAATTCTAAGGTTTGAAAGGATTCTAAAGGGTACTACGAAAGGGTTTGAAAAGATAAATTCTAAAAGATAATTATAGACGAGAGGATTCTAAAGTTATATAGGGAAAGTTCTAAAGGGTACTTCTAAAATGTTTGAAAGGATACCTTATTAAGGGTAATTCTAGACTAGGAGGTTCTAAAGGGTAAATTCTAACATTCTAAAGGGTAAATTCTAAAGTTCTAAAGGGTTCAAAAGAATCAATTCTAAAGGGTAATTCCAGACAAGAGGGTTCTAAAGGGTAAATTCTAAAGGGTACTTCTAAAATGTTTGAAAGGATACATCCTAAAGGGTAATTCTAGACTAGAGGGTTCTAAAGGGTAAATTCAAAAGTTCTAAAGGGTACTTCTAAAATGTTTGAAAGGATACATTCTGAAGGGTAATTCTAGACTAGAAAGTTCTAAATGGTAAATTCTAACGTTATAGAGGGTTCTGAAGGGTAAATTCTAAGGTTCCAAAGGGTTCTAGAGGGTAAATTCTGAAGGGTACTTCTACAATGTTGAAAGGATAACTTCTAAAGGGTAATTCTAGACGAGAGGGTTCTTAAGGGTAAATTCTAAAGTTCTAAAGGGTACTTCTAAAATGTTTGAAAGGATACATTCTAATGGGTGATTCAGTAATTCTAGACGAGGAGGCTCTAAAGTCTAAAGGGTAAATTCTTATGTTCGAAAGAGTAAATTCTAAAGTTCTAAAGGGTTCTAAAGGGTACTTCGAAAATGTTTGAAAGGATACATTCTAAAGGGTAATTCCAGACTCGAAGGTTCTAAAGGGTAAATTCAAACATTCTGAAGGGTACTTCTACAATGCTGAAAGGGTAATTCTAGACTAGAGGGTTCTAAAGGGTAAATTCTAAAGGGTACTTCTAAAATGTTTGAAACGATACATTCTAAAGGGTAATTCAGTAATTCTAGACGAGGAGGCTTTAAAGTCTAAAGGGTAAATTCTTATGTTCAAAAGGGTTCGAAAGAGTAAATTCTAAAGTTCTAAAGGGTACTTCGAAATGTTTGAAAGGGTAATTCCAGACTAGAAGGTTCTAAAGGGTAAATTCTAACATTCCAAAGGGTAAATTCTAAAGTTCTCAAGGCTACTTCTAAAATGTTTGAAAGGATACATTCTAGAAAGTTCTAAAGGGTAAATTCTAACATTATAAAGGGTACTAAAGGGTAAATTCTAAAGTTCTAAAATGTTTGAAAGGATAAATTCTGAAGGGTAATTATAGACTACAGTGTTCTAAAGGGTAGATTCTAAAGTTTGAAATGGTTCTAATGGGTAAATTCTAAAGTTTTAAAAGGTTCAAAAGGATAAATTCTAAAGGGTTATTATAGATTAAAGGGTAAATTCTAAAGTTTTAAAGGGTAATTATAGATTAAAGGGTTCTCATGGGTAAATTCTAAAAGGTTCAAAAGGGTAATTATAGATTAAAGGGTTCTAATGGGTAAATTCTAAAGTTCTCAAAGGTTCAAAAGGATAAATTCTAAAGGGTAATTATAGATTTAAGGGTTCTAAAGGGTAAATTGTAAAGTTCTAAATGGTTTGAAAAGGTAAAATATAGAAATTGTGTGCAGAGTCAGGCGAACTGTCCAACCAATGGGTGGAACTCGCATGGATGCACGCATGGCTCTTTATACATAGATGGATCGAAATGCCATTGAGATGAAGGTAAATAAAACGTTTCTGAACCAGAAACACCAATTCCATTCATCCAAACCTTGTACATCTCATTATACTCAACTTAATGGACCTGCTTTATAAAAGTGCTTTTATGCTTATCACAATTTGATTTATCAGACATCGCAGGACTTAACTGGAAATATAATGAAGCAGTCATTCTTAAGTGTTCAAACTTTCAACAACTCAATGGCTATACTTCACAATTTTTCAACATTGATTTGCTGCTCTGTTCTGTGGAAATGTGAAGTGGCTGATCTTGATGTGTGTTCTCTCTGTGTAGTTGTTCACCTGTTCGACACGGTGACCGGACGTCCTCTGGGGATAAGGAAACCTCTGCAGCACAAGGTGGGATCTTATTTGGCATAATGTTTGCCAGAATTTTAAATACTCACCAATGCTGACAAACTCACTGAACATTATGCAAAATATTTCCAGACTTGGGGGGGGGGGGGGATTGAAAATGATGTAACAATACTATATGACACCCCCATGTTTATCCAGTATTGTCATAAAAACCAAAACAACCAAGCGTGATCTTGATGTTTGAAAAAGAAGAAAAAACAAAAGCAAATAATTAAAGTATCAGTTCCAAATTACATGGTTTGAACATTGTAGACTGGAGAGAAGCATATTGAAAATGTACAAGTCATCAACAATAATAATATATATGTGATGGCCCGTTGTTTGAGGTTTGCCATGAGGGGAAGCCCTTGGGTTCCCTCTGAACGCCCGTCCTGAGGCCACCAGCCACGGATAACTCCGTGGTCTGGTGGGTTACAAAGCAACAACAAATGTCAATTATCATCATCAACTCAAACGGTGATCCGTCGGACTCCGTTTACCTAAGGACGTGTCTAAATTAACCGAGTTTCATGCCCTCGGTGCACACTTGGGTTACTGCCGAGTGATACAGTGAGTGTACGCTGGCTAACGAGAAGAGGCAATCGGTGGGGTACAACTTCCCGTCAAACTATACTTGTACACTGTGTCAGACCAATTGAGGAAAGGACAACCGAGACAGATTTGAAAGAACAACCAGCAACTATTTATTTACACACACAAGCAATGGTGAAAAGCACATTATTTACAGGCCCTTATTCACAAAAGGAAGCAATCACTAAAGTGAGTATTTACAGGCAAAAAGGAAAAGGTACAAAAAAGAGCAGATTTAACCCTAACACATATTCTTGTGCAACCTTATTTGCACAAAATACATATGGCCATCATTCAATCCAGGGAGAAGAAGAAGACAAGAAGAACTGAGGAGAAAAGAAAAGTATAGCAGAGCATGGGGTCAACTCCTTCCCTCACCTCCCATAGCCCAATGGGGCTGTGCCAGTCCAAATATACTGGGGATGGGGGAAAGGATGAGGAAGATGGGTGGTAGAGTGGTGATGTGGTACAATGGGATGTGCAGTCGCGTCTCTGAGGCGTCCAGACCCAGTAGGCAAGTCCTCTCCGATGTGCAAGATATGCGATGGCAAGCAGCTCCTTTTCTGCTGTACTTATGGGACCAGCAGCTCCATATGAACCAAGCCATGTTCTGGGCTTTCTCCTTGCTCTCTTTTGCACTATGAGCTCCTTCCTTCTCTCCTCCAGATTCTGCACTCCTTTCTGCTCCTCCCCGGTGTTGAAGAATTCTCATTTCCTCCTGTACATTTGAGTCATTTATTAAAACAAAATATATGCACATATGGAGAACCAGAGGTGACACAAACAAGCAACATGCTCTTCCTCTGATTCTGCAGTACATGGAGACTTTGAATTCTTATATAATATTCAGTAAGATGATATCTGGTCATCCTCCAGACATAATGGTGCCAAGGCTGACATTTTGGGGTTCAGGGGAGAGATCACTCATAGCCTTATCGCAGTGGCCATTCAGAGGTCAGCTTAAATTCAAAGGGCTGGGGAATATTTATAACCTGAAAGTTGATAGGAGTTCTGGACATTACAGTGGCAAATCCAGGGGTGGTTCCCTGGTTGCCCAGAACCCTCCCCCCCCCTCCCAACAAAAAAATATTTACCATTACAGTGGCAAACCCAGGGGTTCCCTGGTCACCCAGAACTCCTCCCACGAAAGTGTGCCACAAAAAAAGGCCAGAAGCCTCAGAAAAACTGTTTCAATACAGTACCGAATAAACAATAAACCACTGACAGCTCACAGTAATTTATTTGGAAAATTTATAATTTTCTGTTATTTGGAAAACCCCCCGACCCAATTCCTGGATTTGCCCCTGCATTACCCTCACACACATTCCCCTCCCATTGCCTCCCAAACCATTTGACTCCTGTTTGCAGCCAGACTTTCAGACACCAATGTATAATTATTTATATATGAATCCCTTAATAAGCTGAATAGAATAATGGATGATTCTATTCTTCCACTGAATAAAGATTAAAGATTATTTGGAAGGCCAATCTGTTTTGGGGAAGAGAGGTGTTACTTTTTATTAGGAGGTTGGTGGCAGGATTTGCACTCCAGCCACTGTAAAACCCTTCATTCCGCAAAACATACACACAAAAAAAATAATTTGAAAACCCACTCCATGGGAGTACCTCCTGTGCAGCTGCCCTTTGCAGGGCAGCTCACTGGATGACGGGATTGGGGCAAAGCCTTCAGGCAATCTTTGATTTGGGGCAATCTTTGGGATTGGGCAATTGGGGCAATCTTTGATAGGAGGGAAACCACGGGGTAACCTTCCCGGGTCAGATTGTGGAAGTGTGTGTCAGGGTGGTGCTGAGGTGTCGGCCACCAGAAGGTGGTCTCATTGGGTTAAACTGAGGCGGTCCCTTCGGGTGGGTGCCTGGAATGTCCTATCCCAAAGAGACGATGATCACCTGTCTCTGTTATCATCTGAGCTCAAGCATTTGGACATCAGCATTGCAGCACTTTCTGAGGCTCGGAAACCGTATTGCTTTTTGTATAACCCTAGTATTTTTACTTTTAACATATGAGATATATTTACTCTCGGTTTTCTTTTTACATTTGAGACAATAACTCATTTATTTGTGTGAAAAATTCCTAAAGAGTGTGAAAACCTTTTTAGTTTCCAACATGAACATTTGAATCTTCATTTTTAAAACATAAAGAATCCTTAAAAATGTCTTCACTCTCTCCTCCATTTATTTAAGAACAAAAATGTAAAACTTTAATCAAAGTCAATTACACCAACATCATCAATAATATAATATTTTTCTTCTTTCTCTTCTTTATCTCCACTTTCTCTTTTAAATCTTCTCCCTGAAATCGATGTTAATAGTCTTGACGCATATATTTCTAATAGACTTGTCAATTCTTTGTTTTCCTCCTCGGTGCGTTGAGATTGATTTATTTTCTGTAATACCTTTGATCTTTTTATAATCTCACTGGTTTCCATATTTTTATATTTATTTATTCTCTCTTTCCTCCCTCTCCCTCTCCTCCTTCTCTCTCTCTTCTCTCTCTCCTCTTCTCTCTCTCTCTTCTCCCTCTCCTTCTCTCTCTCTCTTCTCTCTCTTCTCCCTCTCCTTCTCTCTCTTCTCTCTTCTCCCTCTCCTCCTTCTCTCTCTTCTCCCTCTCCTCCTTCTCTCTCTTCTCTCTCTTCTCCCTCTCCTCCTTCTCTCTCTTCTCCCTCTCCTCCTTCTCTCTCTTCTCCCTCTCCTCCTTCTCTCTCTTCTCCCTCTCCTCCTTCTCTCTCTTCTCTCTCTTCTCCCTCTCCTCCTTCTCTCTCTTCTCTCTCTTCTCCCTCTCCTCCTTCTCTCTCTTCTCTCTCTTCTCCCTCTCCTCCTTCTCTCTCTTCTCTCTCTTCTCCCTCTCCTCCTCTCTCTTCTCCCTCTCTTCCTCTCTCTTCTCTGTCTCCTCCTTCTCTCTCTTCTCCCTCTCCTCCTCTCTCTTCTCCCTCTCCTCCTTCTCTCTCTTCTCCCTCTCCTCCTTCTCTCTCTTCTCCCTCTCCTCCTTCTCCCTCTTCTCCCTCTCCTCCTTCTCTCTCTTCTCCCTCTCCTCCTTCTCTCTCTTCTCCCTCTCCTCCTTCTCTCTCTTCTCCCTCTCCTCCTTCTCTCTCTTCTCCCTCTCCTCCTTCTCTCTCTTCTCCCTCTCCTCCTTCTCTCTTGTCTCAGTTTCTTCAACTCCTTCCTCATCCCTTACTATCCTTGAACCACTTTCACCCCATAGAATATCATACATATATTCATCTGGATTCTGCGATACTCTTGAATCCACAATTATTTTTCTCATAATAGGAAGCCAATAAGATTTGTTGATGATTTCTTAAAGAGTTTTATATTTAATCACCTTTAGAAGTTCATTTTTATTTAATATTTTAATCAAATCTCTATTTGTGGGTTTTTTTAATATCAGTATAAGGCCAGTTCTTAATTGAAAAATGCCCGTGTCTATGTTCCAATTCATAAGGAATGTAAAATCGAACACCCTTTTCTTGTAGGTATCCTTGAATGAAAAAATTATAATTTTCTTGAAGCCTTCTTGCTGTCATTTATGTCTCAGAAATATAAGACAGATTAATATGATGACACGTAATACCACCCCATCTTCCTGTTGTTAAATCAGTTTGTATTCCTCGACTTTGTATAATTGTCCAATTTCCTTCCTTTGTCATATAAACTATTGCTTCACCATCATATAATTTCCTATTCCTAAAATCGTGTATTTGTTGTTTGCTAATTGTGCTTCCACATATCTCCTGATTCTTACTAAGAGGATAATATTCTTCTTTACGAGACTGAAAAAAAATAATGTAGGTTTTCTAAGTTGAATGAAAAAGACCAATTATATCCTAAATCACACATATTATACCTCCATTTCTGTATTCTCATATTAACGATTCTTCCTTCTTTATAAAATTCAATACTAAGCAGATAATTGAATTTAATAAGAAAAGGTGTATGGTTTGTTGAACCAGGTGTTGTGATTGTAAATTCTACTCCTTTAACAAAACGTGCCGTTTTATTGAAGGATATATTTATATATATATTGTGATGAATCGCTTAATCTCACCAAGTCATTCGTGTCAATCGGGCTTGGATAATTTATTAACTTATAAACATTATTCATATTAGTATTTTTTGCTATACTATATTTCTGTCGTTCAGCCTGTGCCTTTGTGTAATAATTTGATAAATCAATATCCAGTTCTTGGGATACACCAAAGATAGAACCATCTTTACCAACATAAGTCATTTATATTAGATTAAAAACAGTCATTAAAAATTTTATTTTTGTTGAGTTGAAATAAGACATTCAGACATAACTGACCACAACACTTGGAATTTAATTATTGGACTTGAAATGTTTGATAAACACCATTCTGTAAGAATTTTATTACTTCAACAGGTGGTGGAAGACCATAACTATAAAAATAATATTTGTCTTGACTATTAAAAATACAAATCCAATAAGAACCATTCCCATTATTATCTTCTCAGTTCATAATAATATTCTTTGTATGTTTAGACATGTTTGTTAATCCATCTCTCATACAAATAACCACATTAATGAAGTTTTAATTTCTTACAATATTTGATAAGTTCTAAATTTGATGTTGTATTCTTTCCGAATTCTTTAAACCACTCATCAATGCTCATTTATTTATTAGAAAGATATAATCCATTACCCCTTTTAGTTAATTTTTCACCTGCTTGTGCGATAGAAGAAAGCATATCTCCAACTAACAATCTCACTTTATCAGGTAAACTTTCAAATTTTTCAGCAAAATCTACAATTACACCACTTCCACTAATTTGTTTCTCCAACTTTGTTATGTCTTTCCAACTCTTTTTGAGCCCAGAGTTAAGCCTTCCTTTCTTTGGCAGTTTTCACTGCTGCTGAAATACCACCTGTCAATGCTCCAGCCGCACTTAAACCAGCAAATAAAGGAATTAGAAATGGGAGAAATCCTCCACTTCTTGAACTCCTCTTATTGAATATTTCTTCAACATTGGTTTTGACATTTTAATTTTAAGTGAGCCAGTATCGTTCAAGATTTTCACTTGTTCTCTTGTGAGCAAAACATCAATTCTTACTGCTCCTTTTCTCTGAATTGTAGTAACGTTAATCATACAAGGCTTTTGATTTCGAATCCAAGATGATAGTTTATGAAGATTGATTTGATTAACATATACCCCAGTTGGCACTTTACTACTCATTTATTTATAAAAAAAAATTATGTGAGAGTAATCATAACACCATTATCTGTATTAATCTGTAATTCTGTTTCTTCCAAAAGCAAACAATATGTATCAACTTCTTCACTATCTCCTCTTTCAATGTATCAGGAAGTATCCACTCGATTAGACTTTATAGTTTCCTTTTGAGCACTCAGGTCAATCGCATCGATTGTATACAGACTTTTAAATGCTGTCATATCCAAAATGCATTCTTTATTTCCATTGCTTTCACACACCTTTTGGTAAGACTTTTATGCTTCAGCATAATCATTTTTTTCCCAATTAATTTCCAATTTATCTCATGGATAAAATGTTCCATCCAGAGAAACGCGAAGTTGTTTCACCTTCGCATTATCACTCAACACATTATTCTTATCAGTAGCATTATCACCATCTGTTTTTTTTTATGAGCCATAGATATCGTGGCTTTCCTTCCAGAACACCCAAATTCCACTTGTAAGTGGTTTGGTTCAGTTTACCGTGTTGGCATCTTCTTTTAAGGTATGATACATTGAGTGGTTTCTTTGAGTTAAGTCTTCTATTAAACATCTCTTCTGTTTTAAGATTAGGAGTATATTCACTAATATACTAACTAATTTCATCAATTAGAAATTTATTCTGATCAGCAAAAGCATTTGCTACACCAAAAAGCAATCTATTTTCATTATCATTCCTTTGCAGTTGAAATCTAATTTTAAGACCATACAGAACTTTATCATGATCACAAAATCCAAATATACCTTAAAGAGGAACTGCCACAGTAAAACTATTCCCTGCTTTTGTATCATCATTATACATTCCTTTTCTTTGAATATATCCAGGGTCTGTGTTTGTTCCTGTTGCCATATGAGGAATAAAACCTTCGGCAGCTCCATTTCCCATTCTATCACTAAATGAATATAGTGTAAATTTCATCATTTCAGATGTAGCAGAGACATAATCAACCACTTCAATTTCTTGTGTTCCAATATACAAACGAACACTATCAAACATTTTCCAGAAGAAATCATTTACGAGTGTGGCGTTTGTGGTATTCGCAGCCTTAGTAAACATAAACTTACACAACAAGAAACTTTCGGCTCGATTCAAATAAGTTTGTTGATTATTTCTTTCAAAACTTTTTGTTCCATTTGTATTCCAGTCTGTTCCAGTTATGGCATTTACCTTGAAGTAATCTTCTTTTTTAGTAGAGTTTGAGATGACAATGGTATCATCCAAATCATAGATACTATCAATTGCTTCTATACTTTTATTTATTTCGGAAAAAAGATGTTAAAACTTTTGAAACCCTGACCCAAGTATTTGAATTATTTTCTGTCGTTCTTGGGGAGACATTTCTTTTATTGTTTTGTTTTGTTTTGTTTTGCCTTTTTTTGGCTTGGAGTGCTATGTTAAAAATGACAAAACATAATTTGGAATTAATCAGTGATATAGATATGCTTTTAATGATAGAGAAGGCTAAAAGAGGAGGAATATCTCAAGTATGTTCCAAGAGAAATGCTAAAGCAAATAAATATCTTCCTGATTATCATAAGAATGAGGACAACTCTTACCTGATGTATTTTGATGCTAACAATTTATATGGGTGTGGCTATGTCTCAATCTTTACCTTCTGGAAAACTTAAATGGGTTAAAGAAAAACATTATGAAAATTTTCCAAGACATTGTTGTCTCCTCTCAAAAAGAATTGGATGAAGCTGAAGTTGGATATTATTTTGAGGTTGATTTCAAATATCCAGAAGAACTTCAAAACAAACATAAAGACCTACTTTATGCCCCTGATAAAGAAAGTCCAAGAAAAGAATGGTTAGGTGATTACCAAGAGTCATTTAATATAAAAGGTAAATCTACAGAAAAACTACTTACTACATTAAGTGATAAAGAAAGTTGTGTTTTGCATCAAAGGAACTTTAGACAATATTTATCTGCTGGGTTGAGAGTGAGGAAAATTCATTGGATTTTAAAATTCAAACAGTCATTGGTGAAAGAAGTATATTGATTTTAATACAAACAAGTCTGGAGACGGCGATGGTTCACGAGGGGACGCCACGGGCAAACTGGCGGGAATCGGGAAAAACGTAAATGATGAAAGTATTTGTACTCGAAGAGCACTACTTGCATACCAACTTTCAGTCGAAACAGTTGAAAACCCTAGGAGCTCGATGCCCAATTTATTGATTTTTTTTTGACATTTTCTAAGTTCGTGACCTTGACCTTGGGACAAAAATGAAAAATGGAGCTCTGTGCGGCTATGCAGGTGCCATTGGGCTAACCAAATACCGAAACCCCTGCCAGATTCGACAAACCCCCTCGGAGAAGATATAACTTGAAACCGGCTACCCCCAAAAAACACATGTTTTTTGGGTGTGGCTCCGCCCATAATGGGCGCAGCACGCCCATTCTCCGGAAAACACGACTAGATCATGATACAAACCTCGCACCCTAATTTTATCAAGGTCAGATCAAAACCCACGGAGCTATGCTCGGGACAGACAGACAGACAAGCCGGTAGGCGGACATGGGTAGTCGATCAAGTCAAATTTCGTCGTTTTTTCAGCCGTTACTAGCTAATAAAAGCGTCAATAGCAACGGTTCTTTCTCACACATAACTAGGAAATACCATGAACCTACCATACCAGTTTCATGTATATCTGATTCATAGTCTCTGAGATATAACGAACTTCGTTTTTTTTGTTTTCGACCAGGGTTCATTCAAAGTCTATCTTCTCCGACAGTTTTCATAGGATCCGGCTGGAAATTTTTGACATTATGGCTGAATGTACTGCCCACAGTCGCTCGTGGCCCGATTTTTGATTTTCGAAAAAAATAATTTTTGAGATTTTTTTTTAAAATTTCAAAGGTCCGTTGCTATGCAACGGATGGGTCCATAGCTACGGTTCTCATTTGCACACAACTAGGTCATGGTATGAACCTACCAACCAAGTTTCATCGAAATCGCCATTGTATTCACGGAGCACTGGACCGAACAGACAGACAGACAGACAGACAGACAGATAGACAAACATATTGTTACGGCTATGGAAATTTGCAGAACACCATAAAGGTGAGATCCGTTATGCCGCTAAGTTTATGTTCAGAAGAGGTTTCCCCACCGTTGTTTAAAGGGTATTCTTCGTGTTCACCAGGCTGTGACCCTTTGTGGTAGGTTTTTCTTTTTCTATCGTTATTTTGAACTGACATATCTCGCCCACCATTACAACAAACCACAACGCCAACAACACAACCACCACCAACTACGCCACAATGCCAACCACGCTATGATCGCCACAACAACACCACCACCATTTAACCATCTTCGCCACTATGCCAGCTTGCAAACGCCATCCTCCACAGACCACGCTACGACCCTTTCCGCGTTCAAAAGGGGTCCGAGAACGCGGGCGTAAAAGAACGAGGAAAAGAAACCTCCAATGGTGCGTGTGGGTTTCTCCCGCCTTTTTTTCTCCGAAGCTGGTGTGACGAGAAGGGTGAGGCGGCTCGCTCGCGATTGGTGGATACGAGGAGTGAGGCAGTCGGAGTTGAGAAACGCCCCTTTTCGAGAAACTTCTCAAAGGCTCGAAGGAGGGTGGAGCCAAAAACAGGGAGGGGCGAAGGGCGGAGCCCCGAGTTATATAAGGCCGCAGGAGACGCGAGGTCTTGTCTTTCGTGTGGTGGTAGTCAAGTCTTTGGTGGTCTTTGGTGGTTTCTCCGTCGGGTGGTTTATCGCTCTCCTGGCTCTTGGTCCTGTGGTTCATGCGCTCTTGGTCCTGTGGAGCGACCTGTTCGTTGGAGGCGTGGGACGGTAGAAAGTCCGGGAGACGCGGACTGGAGGCACAGCTCTACCGGCTGGGTGGCGCAAACCTGCGCGTCCGTGCGAGGAGCGCCGGAGGGAGTTCGCCAGCCACGCGAGAGGCCCGGGATCAGGCACGGCCACGCTAGCTGCCGTGGGGACGGGGCGACGCGACTCGCCGACCACCGTGGGGGGCAAGTAACCTGCCACGATCTTGTGGGACCCGTTCCGTCCTCCAGGTCCCACGTTATAAAGGTCCACGGACCCTGTCTGCCACTCCCGTCTTTGTGGGTGGCCATTCCTTTGATTTTGTGTGAATGTTGGTGGCGCCGTGTCCGACAAGTTAGAACTGAGTAAGTGACTGTAAATAATAATCATATTCGGTTGTATTGCTTTTGCCTCTCGCCTGAATATTGCATTACTGCCTTGGCTGTATATACGTGTGCTTGTAATAAATGTGCTTGGTTCGAATGTATCCCATTCATTGCATCCTCTTTCCCCTGTTGGAAATGCCATCTTGCATCGTGGAATAATTAGTTGGGTTTTGAAATACCCGTTAAATAGAATCGGATCCGGCGAGGTCGGCGATAATACCCGCTCGGTTATCGCTGTAGAACGGAACGGACCACTGAAGCGGTTCGTGTCCTAAGCCGACCTGCGCTGAGGTACGGCCCCTCGGTAGGTTACCCGCGCGAGTACTTAGGTATATCGATATTCAGCGAGTGACCCTATTTCGCGCGGGTAGAATACGGATTGGGCTGTGGTGAGGTTAAAAGCTCACCCGTGACTGGTTTCTGGCATGGTTCCAGAAAGTCACGACTGAATTGTCCGACCGGTGGGCGACGCGGTTGCGATTAGAGGTACGCGGCCGATCGCACGCCGGCGGGCGCGAATTCGTAACAATATCGACGGAAATACTGATAATAAGGGTAGACTAGATTGACTACCCAATAGACACACACCCATAACGAATATAGTGGTCACTTCCTCATGAACCAAAAGGAGAACAGAAGCAAAAACAGATTTTGAGAGGGACTTTTATAAATTAATGAATAATGCTGTACAGTAAGTCGTCGACTTACGACTGCTATCGGTTCCGACCGACCAGTCGTAAGTCGGCCAACCTTTATTGTTAGCTTTATTTATAGTGTATCGGCCTATGCAAAAATTTCCGTATGTATATTATACTGTATAATGATATAATTATAATCATCTATAAGTCATATTTTATTAACATTTTCTTTGTTCATTATTGTTATAACCATGGTTATAAAAACCATTTTTTATTGTTACTGTATAACGTTTTTACGTCCATCAGGTTTAAGTCAAACACTGCATCGAACAGTCAAACACTGCATCGAACAGTCAAACACTGCATCAAATAGTCAAACATGATCGCATTCACTTTCTTTCCTCCTTCGTACTGTTTGATCACCTGCATTTTCGTGGCGAGATCAATGGCCTTTCTTTCCTTCTTGGCAGGTTGAGGAGTAGACAAAGATAATTTCCTCTTGGTAGACATCTTGGGGGTTTGAAGTAAAATCTTTACCGAGACCACGCTAACACACGCTAGCAATAGCAGGCGCTGGGGCGGAAACTGTGCAGTCAGAGTGGGCGGAGACGCGGAGCGGTCTGGTTGTAAAAGCGTAAAGTGGTCATGGTAGTAAAGTCGATCAGTCGGAAGTCGCATAGGTCGTAAGTCGACGACATACTGTATTTCGAAAGACTATGGAAAATGTTAGGAATCGACAAAACATAAGACTTGCTACATCTTGGAAACAGGCTTCAAAGTTAATTAATAGACCAAGTTTTGAACAAGCGGAGCTGTTTTCAGAGAACTTTTGTGCTATTTATTTGAAAAAAGAGAGTATTGAAATGGATAAACCTATTTATATAGAAACAACAATTTTTGACTTGTCAAAGTCGTTAATATATGACTATTACTATAATAATTTAAAATAAAAGTATAAGGATAATGTGTCATTGTTATATATGGATATAGATAGTTTTATATTAGATATTAAGACAAGTGATGTATATGAGGATATAATTGACAATATTGATATATATGATACAAGTAATTATAAGTCAGGTGATGTGTTGTTTTCATCAAAGAATAAAAAGGTTATTGGTAAGTTTAAGGATGAATTTGGTGGGAAGGTCATGAGTGAATTTATAGGATTGAGATCAAAGTCTTATGCTTTCACGTATATTGATAATAATAACATTAAAAGGTGTGATAAGAAGCTCAAGGGAATAAAGAAAAATATAATCAAGGAAACAATAAAATTTATACATCAATACAACTGTTTAACCTTAAAGAAGGAAGAGTACAGAAAAAATGAATACAATAAGAAGTTATAAACATCAATTATATGCAGAAGCGATAAATAAGAAAGCATTAGGAGCTTTTATTGATAGAAGATACAAGTCTGAAGACGACAATGGTTCACGAACAGTATTTGACGATGTAGATTGTTTCAGAAGTTAAGGATGAGACAATCTGATAATTTTTGACCAAGTTATAAAAATGATCAACATTATGTGGTACGAGTGACAGGTTATTCGCTGCAAAATGTCAAACCCGGTTTCGTTCAACAACTTTCAAAATTTGACCTTTGCATAACCTTTATAGGTCACAAAACAATGTTGTGGACATTAAAATAAGGAAACAGGATACGTGCTATAGCTTATTGGAGTTAGTTCGTCGAAGAACGTCGAAAACCCGGTTCGATTCCCACAACTTTGAAAATTTGACCTTTGTGAACTTTAAAGGTCAAAGGTCAAGGATTATGACCTTTGCTGCAAAACTTACTCTGGAACATTCCAGGAACAATATAACGTCATAATAGTCTATATGGCATTTCACACTCCTCGGATTAGCCATACTTTAATGAAATCAGCGTAAAAACAAACTTGAAGGGGGTGCCATGGGCAAGTTGTTCGAGATAGAGCAAAATGGTTTGAAGACTTTAGGTGGGGAATGACCTCAAGATTATTCATAAAAAAATAGTCATCCTCGCTCTCAAAGTTTTGGCGGTCGTATGATTTTTATGTCAAAATTTGCAATTTTCTAAGTTCGTGACCTTGTGACCTTGACCTTGGGCCGAAAATGAAAAATCGAGCTCTGTGGGGCTATGCAGGTGCCATTGGGCTAACCAAATACCGAAACCCCTGCCAGATTCGACAAACCCCCTTGGAGAAGATGGATTTTTATGTCAAAATTCGCAATTTTCAAAGTTCGTGACCTTGTGACCTTGACCTTGGGACGAAAATGAAAAATCGAGCTCTGTGGGGCTATGCAGGTGCCATTGGGCTAACCAAATACCGAAACCCCTGCCAGATTCGACAAACCCCCTCGGAGATGTAAATTGAAATCGGCTACCCCCTAAAAACGCATCTTTTTGGGGTGTGGCTTCGCCCATAAATGGCGCACCATGCCCATTCTCAGGAAAACACAACTAGATCATGATATAAACCTCCCCCCAAAATTTTATCAGGATCGAATCAAAACCCACGGAGCTATGCTCGTGACAGATAAGGGTAGAACAAATTTCAAAAAATAATTTTTTTTTTCCGACTGGATCGACTACCCAACAGACAGACACACACCAATAACGAACATAATGGTCACTTACTGACTCATGAACCAATATTTTAGAGAATGGAATCAATAGTCTCCCTTATGGTTATAAGTACAAGTGTTAAGATATTGGGTTGGGAATTTTAACAGGCTGGCTGTCATTTAACATTTACAGTGAACAACATTTAAATGGCTGTCTTTTTACTGATTTATAAATGATAGAACCAAGCAATAACCAAACCAAAGAGTGGAGATGTAATCAACCTTGGTATTTAAATGGGAAACATAAAGAATGTGAGAAATAACAAATAAGTCTTGTTGAAGAAATAACTGGGGTAAAAGTAGATAAAACAAATAAGCAGATAAATTTAATTACATATAAGTTGGAGGATGTAAAGAAAAACAAATATCCTTGAATGGACTGAAAACTTTGATGGTTATCAATTGACCAATGGAAAAACAATTTACTAAAATCTCAAAATGATATGTGGCTCAGGAGGTGGTCAATTAAGAGAAGTTTATCATTTCATTTCTGTACAACAAAGACACTTAAACCAAGAACCAAGTTCCAAGTTATTTGGGAATATACTCAATGGAAATGAATGTTATAAGAAAATTAAGTTATTCCCGAAAGTAGAACATGGACAAATATTCGTTGGTTCGCTCTTTGAGTGGAATGAAAATATGAAAGGGAATAAAAAATGACTTTTCACAGCCATTTTTCCCTGCTGTGCAGAGGTTAGCTTTTTCTTGAGGCAATGTTTTATGGCCGGATGCCCTTCCTGACGCCAACCCTGGTCGCCTCTTACGATACACAGGGATATGGTAAACCTATCCCTGTGTGTACTTTATGACCTACTTTATGCCCCTGATAAGGAAAGTCCAAGAAAACAATGGTTAAGTGATTACCAACAGTCATTTACTATAAATCCAAATTTGATTCTAACCGGGGCATACACTGGTACTCATTTCACTGACCTCGGAAGGATGACAGGCTGAGTCAACCCCCTGGTGTTAATTCATCAGCAACGGGGATTGAACTCAGGACCCTGGGATCCCAAGCCGCCACCCTAACCACTAAGCCAACACCAGGCTTTTGAAAGGGAAGAAGTGCTTTAATCAGTAAGTCTCAATCTTTCACAGTCTCAATTTTACATTTGCTTGTATGGGAGGAAAGGGGATAGGTGGGGAGAAAATGAGTCTCCTATTTTGAGCTTTTGGGGCTTGGGTCAGAAAGTTTTTCCCTTTCCCCCCATTCATTTGAATGGGCATCCCAGAAACCCCATTTATCATCTACTTGTGGTGCTGCCGGTATCTCTGCAGGAGGATGAAAGTCCGAGTTCAGGTCCTTGGTGCTTCCATTCTTGCTCTATAGATGTGAGACTTGGAGTCTCACCAGGGATCTGAGACGGAGACTTAATTCGTTTGGTTTCAGGTCTCTTCGGAGAATCCTTGGCTCTCGCTGGTCGGACTTTGTGTCCAACAAACGTTTGCTGTGAGAGACTCAAATGAGATTTGTTACCTGCATAGTTCGTGAGCATCAGCTGTGGCTGTATGGACATATGGCTCGTTTTTCTGAGGCTGCTCCTACTCACCAGAGTCTCTCAGTGAGGGAGCCCCATGAGTGGAGTAGGCCAATGGGCCGACCACTTGCCTCGTGGTTGCAGCAGGTTGATCAGCATCTAAAGGAGATGGGATGCCTGGGGGATGGCCAAACGGAGGCCCCTGGAGTACTGGCGGAAAGTAGACGCAGCGACAGGCTGCTCCGGCGCATGCTCCCATACTTGATCTGACCTATTTTGTTTTGTGTGCTGGGGTTGAAAGCTGTCGACTTTTTCTGCCTCATCTCTTTGGTCTGAGGGTTTGATGTGTCCTTACTTTCTGCTGGAAGGCTTGCTGAGTTCTCGGTGAGGTGGGCTACCACTCGGTCATCTGGGTCTCTGGCTGATTGTCAGTCTAGGCCCTCTCTGAATCCCATGAGATAGCCGTGACGATCCGCCTCTACAATGAGAGTGGGTCTGATTATGAAATTACAGTGTGGTTGGCTCTATGTGGATGTAAAAATCCCACCACAATTTATCCGTAATGGTTTGGGTATGTGGACTGGGGCTCGGCAGTGTCGCGTCAAGTTTCAAGTCAAGAAAGATGGCACTGTCATCTACATCCCTCATGGGATTGTTATGGGGATGAACTGTGGTAAGGTATTTTACATGGGTCAGTGAGTGTGTGGCCTGCCAGCCTTGATGACAAAGACCATTGGCTGTCCTGCCAGCCCAGCTTTACAATACTAAATCTTAACATGCTCTCCTGTGAGCCTCAATCTCTGTATTTAAAAAAGGTTATTTTGTTTCACTGTGCTTTGCTTTGTCACACCTCAATTTATGTTCTGTGCAGCTGGAAGTGCAAGAGGTAGCCCTGGAGCAAGTTGGGCCACCAGCTGAGAGGAAGTTGGCCTTTGTGGACTCTAATCAGGATGTGTACCTGGCGCATGTGCGCCTGTCAGCCATCACCAGAATTGGTATGCATCTGCGAAACACCTCTTTTGATTCACTGTCCATTTAAAATAGTTATATTTCGTTGTCATTTGAATTTCCTTTACTGTATCACTGTTATAATAGTTATTTATGGATTGTGCAGGTGGGCCGGTGAGTGGTTTGGCATGGCATGTCGACACCAGCCTACTCTGCGGTTTGCAGGATCATGCCCTTTTGCTCTGGCTTTGCCCTGGAGCTGCCTTTATTGATCCACAGCTTCTGCCATTGACACAGACTCATCGTGATTCCCCGTAAGGGGCTTGTTGGTGGGCACACGAGTTGGGCACAATAAAGTTGATGTATAGGGGCACAACAAAGCATTGTAAGCCATGACAATGCACAGAAGTGTGTGTGTGTGTGTGTGTGTGTGTGTGTGTGTGTGTGTGTGTGTGTGTGTGTGTGTGTGTGTGTGTGTGTGTGTGTGTGTGTGTGTGTGTGTGTGTGTGTGTGTGTGTGTGTGTGTGTGAGAGAGAGAGATACAGTGAAATGTCACATGTCACTGTCTAGAGTAGTGTCGCATCGCATTACAAAGTTTGGCAGAAGTTAAAAGCCACCCATTGGAGGTCAGTTTTCATTTGTTTCTCTTTCTATTAGTGTCAACTAGCATTTGGTATGGGTACCTATAGGTTGAGCATCGCAACAAAAATTACATTGGAATTACTTTTTTTTTTCCTAATGACTAGGTATGAGCAGTGGTAACTTCATTATTGGCTGAATTTAACCTTTTTTGCATTTAATTAACCATAACAGTTCTTCTTTTGGCTGCTCCCGTTAGGGGTCGCTACAGTGGATCATCCGTCTCCATTTCACTCTGTCCTCCACATCTTCCATTGTCACACCAACCACCCGCATGTCCACCCTCACCACATCCATAAACCTCCTCTTTGGCCTTCCTCTTCTCCTCCTACTTGGCGGCTCCATCCTCAGCATCCTTCTCCTAATATACCCCGCATCCCTCCTGTTCACATGTTCAAACCATCTCAATCTCGCCTCTCTCACTTTGTCTCCAAACCGTCCTACCTGCGCTGTCCCTTTAATATACTCATTTCTCATCTTGTCCATCCTTGTCACTCCCAATAAGAATTGCAGCATCTTTAACTCTGCCACCTCCAGCTCCGCTTCCTGTCTTTTTGTCAGCGCCACCGCCTCCAAACCTTACAACATATCTCCTCTCACTACCATCTTGTATACGAGGTGTGTTCAAAAAGTATCCAACCTTAATTTTTCGTGCGTAAACAAATGAAGCTAGGGAGGCGTGGTTTGGTGCACGTATGTAGGCGATCCTAATTCGTATGCGTGAATATTTTCCTGCCTGCAGAAGCTGTCAGTCACTGACAGACCGCCGATGAGTGAGGAAGTGTAAGTGAGTGCCGTCGGATTTTCGTTTTTGACAAAATAACGGAAAAACTTGAGCAACGCTACTGCATCAAATTTTGTGTAAAGCTTGACGATTCCCAAGTGGAAACGATCCGCAAGATTCAACAGGCCTTCAGGAACAAAGCAATGGGCACCACACAGATAAAAAAGTGGTACAACCGCTTCGAAGATGGTCACACATCAGTGGAAAGTGAAGCACGTTCTGGTGGGCCCTCAACATCCCGAAATGAGATCGTCATTGACCAAGTGAGGATCCTGCTAATGCAGGATCGTCGAATCACGATCAGAGAACTTGCAGACGAGGCGGGCGTCAGCATTGGATCCGTTCATTCCATTGTGACTGAGGATTTGGGCTTCAGGAGAATCTCAGCGAAGTTCGTGCCAAAGCTGCTAACGATCGAGCAGAAGCAACTCCGTTTGGAGATCACACAGGACATGCTGGAGACTGTGAACAATGATCCCAACTTCTTCAACACAGTGATCACTGGCGATGAGACCACAGTGATCCGTCATTTTGTCAAAAACGAAAATCCGACGGCACTCACTTACACTTCCTCACTCATCGGCGGTCTGTCGGTGACTGACAGCTTCTGCAGGCAGGAAAATATTCACGCATACGAATTAGGATCGCCTACATGCCTGCACCAAACCACGCCTCCCTAGCTTCATTTGTTTACGAACGAAAAATTAAGGTTGGATACTTTTTGAACCCACCTCGTACTTTCGCTTTCACTCTTGCAGATACCCTTCTATCACAAATCACTCCTGAAACTCTTCTCCACCCACTCCAACCTGCCTACACTCTCTTCTTCACTTCTCTACCACACTCTCCGTTACTTTGGACAGTTGATCCCAAGTATTTAAACCCATCCACCTTCACTACCTCAACTCCTTGCAACCGCACCATTCCGCCACCCTCCCTCTCATTTACGTACATGTACTCCATCTTACTCCTACTGACTTTCATTCCCCTTCTCTCCAGTGCGTACCTCCACCTCTCGAGGCTCACCTCAGCTTGCTCCCTACTCTCACTACAGATCACGATGTCATCCGCGAACATCATAGTCCATGGAGACTCCTGTCTGATCTCGTCCGTCAACCTGTCCATCACCATTGCAAACAGGAAAGGGCTCAAAGCCGATCATTGATGCAATCCCACCTCTACCTTAAACCGGTCCGTCATTCCGACCGCACACCTCACCTGTCACACTGTCCTCATATACATATCCTGCACCACCCTCACATACTTCTCTACTACTCCCGACTTCCTCATACAATACCACAACTCCTCTCTTGGCACCGTCATAAGCTTTCTCTAAATCCACAAACACACAATGCAACTCCTTCTGGCCTTCCCTATACCTCTCGATCAACACTCTCAAAGCAAACATCACATCAGTGGTGCTCTTTCCTGACATAAAACCATATTGCTGCTTACAAATTATCACCTCTCCTCTCAACCTAACTTCCACTACTCTTTCCCATAACTTCATGGGGTGGGTTATCAACTTTATACCTCTGTAATTACCACAGCTCTGCACATCACCCTTATTCTTAAAATTAAGTGTACCAGTACACTTTATCCCCACTCCTCTGGCATCCTCTCACTTTCCAAGATTTTATTAAACAATCTGATTAAAAACTCTACTGCCATCTCTCCTAAACATTTCCATGCCTCCACTGGTATATCATCTGGGCCAACCACCTTTCCACTCTTCATCCTCTTCATAGCTGTCCTCACTTCATCCTTACTAATCCGCTGCACTTCCTGATTCACTATCTCCACCTCTTCCAACCTTCTCTCTGTCATTTTCTTCATTCATCAGCTCCTCAAAGTACTCCATCCACCTTCTCAACACACTCTCCTCGCTTGTCAGCACATTTCCATCTGCATCCTTTATCACCCTGACCTGCAGCACATCCTTCCCAGCTCGGTCCCTCTGTCTGGCCAATCAGTACAAATTATTTTCCCCTTCCTTTGTATCCAACTTCTCATACAGCTCGCCATATGCCTTTTCCTTAGCCTTTGCCACCTCTCTCTTTGCCTTTTGCCGCCACACCTTGTACTCCTGCCTTCTTTCTTCATCTCTCTGGCTATCCCAATTCTTTTTGCAAACCTCTTCTTCCTTATACTTTCCTGTACTTCCTCGTTCTACCACCAAGTCTCCTTGTCTTCCTTCCTCTGTCCAGATGTCACACCAAGTACCATCCTAGCTATCTCCCTCACCACTTCTGCAGTAGTTGCCCAGTCATCCCACACCTCTTTACCATCATCCAACACCTGTCTCACCTCCTCCCTGAATTTTACGCAACAGTCTTCCTCCTTCAGCTTCCACCATCTGGTGCTTGGTTCAGCCCTCACTCTCTTCCTCAACCTCACCAACAAAATCATCCTACAAACCACCATCTGATGCTGTCTAGCTGCACTCTCCCCTGCCATCACCTTACAGTCTCTAATCTCTTTCAGGTTGCATCTCCTGCTTAAGACGTAGTCCACCTGTGTGCAGCTTCCTCCACTCTTATACGTCACAGCAATGCCAACCCTCCCGATTTCATCGGGAGGCTTCCGAAAATTCACCCAAACTCCCGCCCTTACGATCACTATCCTTATCCTCCCGAAATTTTGATATTTTTGCACTGTTCACTAATCAGAATGTACTCGTATGAGAATTGAATGAAAAGCATCGTCTGCTACGTATAGCATGTGGTAACTCCATAACGTTCGCTGCTACCAAATTGTACGTAAAAAATTGCAAATTCAAATGAGGAGCAGCGAAACATTGGGTCTGGATCTCGCTTATGCGATCATGCACTGAGATTTAGTGCATGCGGTATGTGTGCAATACAGTGCATGCGGTATGTATGCACAGTGTATATGCATGCGATACGCTCACTGCATGCAGCTGGGCCCCGTACCAGCCCGGCGGTCGCGACCACCGTGCGGTGTTTAATTTAACAGCCGCTAGAGTTCTACGAGTCGCGCTGCAGCTGTGGAACATCGACTTCGAAGTTACCGATGCTTCAAGCCCTCGATGTTGATTACGAAATGGCAGAAAAGAAGCTTACGAAGACCAAGAAATGGTCTCAGAAGTACAAGACCGAATACAGTCTCCAATACCCGTGTATTCGAAAGTCTGAAAGAGGAATTCATCATGCGTATTGTACAGTATGCAGCGTTGATATTTCAGTTGAGCACGGAGGTCGCGATGATATTCGGAAGCACGTTGGAAGCAAACGGCACACAGACATTGCAAAGGAGAGATCTTCGAGCACGAGTACCGGTACACTTCTGAATTATTTCACCAAACAAGGGACAAGCGAGGAAGAGGATGTTACCCGAGCGGAACTTCTCTTTAGTGGATTTATTGTGGAACATAACTTGCCCATATCAGTCTCAGATCATGCTGGACCCTATTTCAAAAGATGTTTCCAGATTCAAAAGTTGCTTCAAAGTATGGATGTGCAAGAACAAAAACTTGCAAGATGTGCAAGATGTGCAAGAACAAAAAAAAAAAAAAAAAACAAGAACAAAGAAGAAAAAAAGAACACTGGTCAACAATTTTTTACTTTCTGAATGTTGTCTATATTTCTACAAGTGAATTAGGGTATTCTGGCACTGCTGAATCAGGAAATGGCATCCGTTTCTCTCCATCAGGTCAGGTTTTTGTGCTAAGTTGATTTGAAAAAATCAGATCTTGTGACAAAATCAATTACATTTTTGTGGCATTATCAGCTGATTTTTGTCAACACATATCATCCTAAACATGTTTTTAAGAAAAAAAATGTTTTGCCAACAACATTTATTGATTACATGATAGAAACATCGATTACTGTCATCTGAATGGTGGGCATTGATAAAGGTAAGTACAAGTAAATTGCATGTTGCGTCACCACTGTTCAAACTTCAGGGCTTGAACTTCCGTTTCTTCGAACTCCTGGAATGTTCAGCGGCAGGGAGGTCTCTCTTCAGATTCCAACAGTAGTCAGCCATCATGACTGCGTCCCAGCGACCCTGATACCTGGTCTCCATCTCCTTCATGTCCTGATGGAATCTCTCCCCTGCTCGTCACTCATTGAACCCAGGTTCTCAGGAAACCGGTTCATATGTGAAAATAGGTAGTGCATCTTGATGCTCATGTTGCAGCCCAGGTTTCTGAAAGCAGTCAGCATGTTGTTGACAAGTTCTGCGTAGTTTCTGGCCTTATTGTTGCCAAGAAAGTTCTTCACTACCAAAACAAATGTCTTCCACGCTTCCAGTTCCACTTCGTTCATTGAGTTTTTGAACTCTGGATCTCTGATGAGCTGACGGATCTGAGAACCATCAAAGATGCCAGCTTTCAACTTCTCCATGGTCAATCCTGGAAAAGCCTGGCACAAGTAAGTGAAGCAGTCACCATCTTTGTCCAGAGCCTTGGTGAACTGCTTGATTAAGCCGAGCTTGATGTGCAGCGGTGGGAAGAGTATTCTGTCTCTGTCCACCAGAGGGTCGTTGATGACGTTCCTTTCTTTGCATGGCACCAATTCCTCCCGCACAGGCCAGTCCTTCTTCGTGTAATGCTGAGCACGGTCCCTACTATCCCACATGCACAGAAAACATGGGTACTTGGTGAAGCCAGACTGTTGTCCCAACAAAAAGTTCACCATCTTCAGGTCAACACAAATAAACCACTTATGCTGATCATAACCAATTTTCTCCAGCACGTACTTCACCGCTTCATACTTCTCCTTCAGTGTAGTCGAGTGAGCGATGGGTACAGAGGCAAACTGGTTGCCGTTGTGTAGCAGAACACATTTCAGTGATCGCTTGCTGCTGTCAATGAACAGTCTCCAATCTTTGGGTTCGTACTGTGGCACTCCAAGCTTGAGCAGAAGCGCATGTCATAAATTGGCGCATGTAGGTATTGTACATTCTTCAGAGTTCGTTATTTCAAGAAATACAACTTTTTTGTATCACATTATTACAAAATCTGCCCCATTAACTTTAGTTTTGATCCACGAACTTTATGCTTTGCCTCACCAATTTTTGGAAGATTTTGAGGTTTTATGACTTCAAACTGATCCCTTTTCGACATAATCACCTAGAACTATCGTACCTGAATACTTCTTGTCATTAAAATAATTATTTCCAATCAAAACAATTATTTGACATGACATTTTACCCCCACCAACTTCTTCTAAAATGCTCCACACATGCGTACATGTGAACAAAAATGTAAAAAACGACATGTGGCCATATCTCAAAAACTTGACCTGATTGAACAAAACTAATGTGAGTTTTGGATTCAGCGCATCAGATTCGTCCTAAATCAGCTTAAAAAATGCAGACAACAAATTTGTTGTTGACCAGTGTAATTGGTGAGTTGTCAAATGTTACTGCTTCATCTATTGCCGATATTGCTAGACTAGCTCCATTTAGCCTAGCTACAGACGGTAGCAATGACAGTGGTGAGGCCCAGCTATATCATGTCCTGATTTCGTACGATGACAACAGTGCTGGGATTGTGAAGCAAGGTTTGCTAAGTTTGCCTGCGTGCAAACAAGATTCCACTGGAGAAAACCTTTTCAAACTGCTTGATCATGAGTTCAGTGACAGGAAAATTCCGTGGGGAAATTGTGTTTCCTTTTGTGCTGATAATGCCTCTGTCATGGTGGGCAAGCACAAAGGAGTCGCTGCTTATATCCACAAACAAAATCCAGAGTGCTACATCATGGGATGCCCTTGCCATATGATGCACAATACGGCCAAGAAGGCGGCTCAGGCCTTACCCATTGAATTAGATGACTTTCTCATCGATATTTACTACTACTTGGACAAAAGTAGTAAACGCGTCAAAGGAGTGAAAGCACTGCAAGAACTCTGTGATGCCCCGACACACAAGATTCTGAAGCATGTCGCAACAAGGTGGCTGTCCCTTGGTCAGTGCCTAGACAGGCTGATTGAACAGTGGGAGCCACTTCGCCTCTTCTTCAAAGAAGAAGTACGAAGAAAAATGCAACCAACTGTAGCCAAGACTCCAACAACGAGCAAGAAGGACGGCACTGTATCTACTGCCAGTACTGGCACTGCAGGATCAAGCACTCGTGGAGCAGCATTCACCACTACCACTGCAGTATCTGCTGCGAAGAAGACAGCAGGGACAGCACCAAAACCAATGCTGAGAGCAGGTAGCATCACCGGCCCTTCATCACGTTCATCTACAAAGCAGATTCCTTCAGAGTCGAGAAAGACTGTGATAGTCCCATCTACAGGCAAAGAAGGACCCAAGTTAAGTTCTGCTTTTGCCAAATCACTTGATAGAAGCTCAGCAAAACCTTCGAATCAGAGGTCTTCTTCCTTGGCTGCACCTACCTCAAGCTCTCTCCTCAAACGTAAAATTGGATCTGGTACTACGAGTCTGACCTCTTCTGCTGGCAGTAAACGCAAGTGTGATCGCCCTGCGGCTAAGTGTACTACGAGTTCTACAACTAAAAGCGCATCTTCCTCAAACACTGTGCAGGAATCTAGAGAAAAACGTGTCAACAGGATGTTCTTGTCTCCACAAACAAAACTCTATTATTTCTTCCTTCGATATGCTAACAAGCTTTTTGAGAAGGGGAATCTTCTGCTCCAAAGAGACGAACCCTGTATTCATCTCCTGCACGGAGAATTGAATGGTCTTCTGAAAGATATCTTCGTATGGTTTTTGAAACCATCGGTGTCATCGGTTGCTCTGGTAAATGTACCCTTCTCTGACAGAAATCATCAGAAGAATGATGAGGACCTCATGATTGGGAACGATGCCAAACTGTATATAAGGGAACAAAGGAGTCTCAAGAAATCCACCTTCACTCTGAGTGAGTCAGACATCCAAGGTTTCTTCAGTGCAGTTCGCTCATATTATGTGAAAGCCTGCAATTATATCTTCAAAACCTGGCCGCTAGATGATGAATTAGCCAAGCATGCTCAGGTGCTGGATGTTAAGCTACACCAAGAAGTGGGGTTTGACTGTGTGGAGTTTTTCATCAAGAAATTCCCCTGTCTGTTCAGTGGCGGTGATAGTGACATAGACAGTCTTGAGAGTGAATTCGCTCACTACCAGGCAGACGCCTCCATAGCTACAATTGCTACTGAGACAGTGAGAGTGGATGAGCAGTGGCATCGGATTTCACAGCTCACAGATCCCTGCACTGGTGCCAAGAAGTATCCTAATTTGAGCAAAGTGATGAAGGGAATCTTGGTCATTCCTCATTCGAACGCATCATGTGAGCGGGCACTCAGTCTTGTACGGAAGAATCATACTGAATTTCGTCCCAATTTGAGTGTCAAAACCCTGGAAGCTCTCTTAATTGAAAAACTAGCTCATAGCACCCCTTGCTACCAGAGAGAATACAGCAAAGACATAATCAGAAGGGCTAAAAGAGCCACACAGCTGTCACTCAGCAAAGCTGCCATGGAAAAAGCAAGCAGCAGTAGTACCAGCCAGTAAGGTAAGAAAAATATTGCTTCTTTTGTGCTTTTTGTTAATCTTTGATTGTCCCCTAACTTACTAATATTAACATACACGTAACATTAAAAAGTGCACAATTTTCCCCTTTTTTTGTTCAAAAAGTGGGAATTCTTAACATGTTAAATGCTCCAAAATAGGGCTCAGAGGGCACTAGAGAGCGTCTAGAACCCCAGAGCTTCCAGGGCCCTAAGGCGGGCCCTGGACCCCGGCGCAAGGGTCGAGCGCTCCGCGCTCGAGATGTGCGCTTCGCGCACATTATTTGGTGTCGGTTGAAAATCCTCCCTAATTCTGATTTCCAAAAGTTGGCATCTCTGACGTCACCCTGTGCTCCTCCTTAAAATACGTATTTACCACCACCATTTCCATTCTTTTTGCAAAATCCACTGGTCACCTCCTGCCCTTCCACATTCCTCTCGTTGACACCGTACCTACCCATCACCTCCTCATCATCTCTATTCCCTTCCCCAACATGCTCATTGAAATCCACTCCAATCACCACTCTTTCTTCCTTGGATACACTCTCCACCACTTCATCTAACTCACTCCAGAAATCTTCTTTCTCCTCCATCTCACACCCCACTTGCAGGGCATATGCACTAACGACATTCATCATCACCCCTTCAATTTTCAACTTCACACTCATCACTCGGTCAAACAATCTCCTCACCTGCAATACCCTCTTAACATAATCCTCCTTCAGGATTACCCCTACACCATTTCTCTTCCTATCCACACCATGGTAGAACAGTTTGAAACCACCTCCGATGCTCCTAGCCTCACACCCCATCCACTTGGTCTCTTGTACACACAGTATGTCTACCTTTCTCCTCTCCATCATATCAGCCAACTCTCACCCTTTGCCAGTCATAGTACCAACATTCAAAGTTCCAACTCTCACCTCCACACTTCTACCCTTCCTCCTCTCCCACTGCCTCTGGACATGCCTTTCCCCTCTCCTTCTTCTTCTTCGCCCAGCAGTAACAGTTTCCACCGGTACCCTGCTGGCCAACAGTACCGGTGGCGGTCGTTGGCAATCCGGGCCTCGACCGATCCGGTATGGAAATCCGGTTTATGATCCGCATATTGATTTGGCACAGGTTTTACGCCGGATACCCTTCCTGACGCAACCCTCCTCATTTATCCGGGCTTGGGACCGGCACTGAGAGTGCACTAACTTGTGCAACCACAGTGGCTGGGTTAATTAACCATAACAGTAACAGTTATAATTTATGTACCACCAATGATTTTGATTGCACTGTGTTGTTTGCTTCCAAATAATGTGTGATTTGAACCTCCTCGTATTCACAAGACAATAATGTGCATATTTTCTGTTGGCTTGTGTGCAGTGAGGTAGGGAAGGCAGCACAGCTGCTGTCATTTTCTGGTTCCATGGTGCAAGTGCGTCGTGCTGACGGTGCCCTCATACAATTGCACACCTTGCCCTACCCTGGCTTGCTGCATACTCAAGTCACACGGGGACTCTGGCCAGCTGCCTTACGTCTCTGTCGCTCTGCCAAGGTGTGTGGCTTGTTTACCTTGATTGTCTGTTTCTGTCTCTTTTTCTGTATTTTCTGTGCTGCAAATCAAATTCAAAAAGAGATTGCACAATCTCAACTTGAGCTTCAGATAAATAATTGTAAATCAACAAAAATGTAAAATGCATTTTAAATAATTACTGGAAGTTGACATTAGTCTCCTGTTGCAGTATTAAGCAGAAAATTACAGCTTTGTAAAGGAGGGTGGGACAACAACAACAATAAGTGGGACTGATCAGGTGTAGTTCAGAGTGATTACAAAGGGATGTTAGTAAATAAATTGGCAAGGATTTTAAAATGTGTAATTGGCATCTCCATTTGCAAAGAAGAGGTCAGGAAATATAACAGAACGAACAATTGGTTTTGCTTGAGGAAAAGATAAGCAATTAGATTATGTTTCAATAGTATAAAGCAATTTGGGAAACAGGATGTTTGGGAATAGATAAAAACTCCAGGATTGGATAGCCACATCCAAGGGTCATATTGATGGAGATAAAGAAATACTTATTCATGGCTGGCAGATATATTTTATATCTTATACTGTACTCATGTTTTCCAGATTTTGATAAGAGGTACCAAAATATGGGATAGTAATAATAGTTGTATCAAAAGGGGAAATTAATTATAGTTTTGAGGAAAGCAGCTGGTAATTGTAGGCCAGTAAGATTAAATTCAGTATGTAGGGGACAAAGCATTTTATCGGGACTTTACATGCCACATCAATAAATGTTTATTTAAAATTAACAGATAGAATTCAGCATGATTGTTTTCCACATTTGCTGGAATGTTTTGAAGATAATGGTTGTGCAATCGATTTATATATCTACAGTATATGTATATTTATATTTTCCAAAACTTTCCAGAGAGCTGGTTGTTAGCCAAGGTAAGAAAATATGTAATGTGGGTCAGAAAAGCTGATTGGAAAAAACAACATTTGTTCAGTAACTGGAATCAACATGACATTCAATGTATCCTTGTGTTGTATGTAGCTACCTTACTAGGTCAGTTCTGGATCCATTTAGTTCTAAACAAATAGATTGAAAGAAGAGGAACAAGTGCAAGAAAGCTTTGAAGTTTTTGGGGTTTTGGGTCAAGAAGTGGAAGATGACATTTAATTAAAGAAATTATAAGGTAATATGTATTAAGATGTAACAATGACAGAATTTTTTTTTCTTCAAAGGTGGATTTTGGAGAGTGTAGGTCTGGCAAAAAAAAAAAATGGAGAAATAATTGAGGTTGGCTTATTTGCATTCCCATCTGAACCCCAGGCTTGTGATTCAGGGAACCCAGATTCAAATCCTGTACACCATATATGTTTGTCCATTCTCCAATTATATCTGTGTAATTTATTTAATTTAGAACATGATAACCTTTTCATGGTCCACCCTGTTACGTGCTTTTTGTGTTATGTGTTATGTTTTGAAGATAATGATTGTGCAATCGATTTATATATCTAGAGTATATGTATATTTATATTTTCCAAAACTTTCCAGAGAGCTGGTTGTTAGCCAAGGTAAGAAAATATGTAATGTGGATCAGATATATAAATTCTTCCGGATTCTTTGTAGTTAATTAGCTTAATCAAATCAAATCTGTGAACCCTAACTAATGTTATCAAACCGATCAATGAGACTATTTCAGTTATCCTACTATATTGATTTTTACACGCGACCCCAATGCCCCTCATTAGGGCCAACCTGTCCGGCAACCCAGGAAGGAGTTTGTAGCTCTTACAACTCGATGTGGAAGGCTTATCATGAGTTAAATGTGACTTCCTGTCCAGACTTACCCCAAAAATGACACTGATATTATTGCACTTTAAGAAACACACATTGGTAACCCATCTCCTTCCCTTTTTTGTATACAGAGTTGAGGCTCGTGGAGGAACTAGAACACTGAATGGATCAGGACGCAGCAGAACAAAAGGAACAGTAAAGAGATTGGGGAAACACCAAGAGCAGAGTTGGAGGACAAAATAGAGGAAGACTTGGACAAACAGTGCGTGTGGAGGGGAATGAACGTTAGGGGAGGGTGCATAGGGTGGAAAAGGTGAATACAGAGGAAAACTCTCATGAAAAAAACTGGAAATTTGGAAAGAGGTGGGCTTGGAGTAGAGGGTGGGGGTGGGGGGGGAGAGTTGATGGGGGCAGACGAGATTATGGTTTTGGATGGGGGATGATCAGTGATGGTGGTGAACGGCTGTCTTAAAGACTTGGAGGGAAGAACGAAATTGAAGAGGATGGGGAAGTTGGTTCCACAGGAGTAAAAAAAAAAAAAGGGGAATGAGTGAATGTATGTGAGCAGTCATTTTGGGAGTTTCAGTAGAAGGGGGTTGATGGTGGACCACGTGCACCCTGCAGAGACTTGGAAGGGACAAATCACAGAAAAAGCAGAGGATGCATGACCAGAAGGGCTGGGGTAGAAGACAGAGAGACAACCAACCTCTCTGTGATGGGAAAGTGACAGGCCCATGGACTCAACTTCATCGTGGGACATTCCAATAATCTTGAAAGCCTTGGTTTTGACGGTGTCAAACTGATCAAGGTGTGAGGCAGGGGTACCAGCTCAGAGGGGAAAGCAGTACTCCATCAAGCTACGGACGAAGGCCTTGTAGGTCGATAGGAGTTCAGGTGGGCCAAGGAAGGACTTTGCATGATGCAGGATGCCCAGGTTTTGGAGGCCAATTTTGAAATTTGGTTTGCCCAAGAAGGATCATGGCTGATGGTGAGACCCAGGAGTTTGAGTGACTGAAACTTTCTCAAGAGGATTGTTAAGAAAGTAGATGAGAGGGTTTGCCATACAGTCTTTTGAGAGAGAGAGAGAGATAGAGATAGAGATAGAGATAGAGATAGAGATAGAGATAGAGATAGAGATAGAGATAGAGATAGAGATAGAGATAGAGATAGAGATATAGATATAGATATAGATATAGATATAGATATATATATATATATATATATATATATATATATATATATATATATATATATATATATATATATATATATATATATATATATATATATGAGCCTGGTGTTGGCGCAGTGGTTAGGGCAGCAGCTTGAGATCCAAAAGGTCCTGAGTTCAAGCCCCGTTGGGCCACTGAATTAACACACCAGGGGGTTGACTCAGCCTGTCATCCTTCCGAGGTCGGCGAAATGAGTACCAGTGTACTGGGCCGGTGTATACCCTGGTTAAAATAGGTGTACCATATCCCTGTGTCGTAAGAGGCGACCAGGGTTGCGTCAGGAAGGGCATCCGGCGTAAAACATGTGCCAAATCAGTATGCGGATCATACGGATGATCCGCTGTGGCGACCCCTAAAAGGGAGCAGCCGAAAGAAGAAGATATATATATATATATATATATATATATATATATATATATATATATATATATATATATATATATATATATATATATTGTGAGATTTGTCTGGATTGAAAGACATTCCGAGTGTTTGACCGTCTTTTTTGGCAAGGCCTGAAGTGAGGGAAGAGGCTGTTGCCTGACAATCTGAAGGATGAGGGATGTCACGGCAGAGGGTGGAGTCATCAGAAAGTAGATAGGATTTTCCAGAGAGAGAGAGAGAGAGAGAGAGAGAGAGAGAGAGAGAGAGAGAGAGAGAGAGAGAGAGAGAGAGAGAGAGAGAGAGAGAGAGAGAGAGAGAGAGAGAGAGAGAGATCGTTAATGAGGATTAGGAATCAGACTGGGCCCAGAACACTGCCTTGGGCCACTCCAGCCTTAACAAGGAGAGGAGATGAAAGGATTCCATTGAGAGCCAGACGTTGGCTACGAGAGTAGAGGAAGTCAGTGAGCCATGTGTGGAGTTGGCCTTGGATGCCATAGGCAGAAAGTTTGGAGAGCAAGGTGGGATGCCAGACTGTATCTAAAGCTCCATTTTTGTCTGGAGAGGCATCCCTGATCTCACGTCCGACATTCAGAGCCTCCATCCATTGTTGGGAGAATAGGAGCGACATGTCCAAGGTAGAGTGACCTGGTCTGAATGCAAATTGGTGACCTGAGAGGAGGCCATTGGAGAAATGGAAAGGATTTCATATCCATTGAAGCTATGATGGATTTCCTGGAAGGTGGTGGGATTCCCTTTACAATATGTAAGGGTTTATACTTGTTGCTGCAGTGCATTGTGACAAATATGGTGTTGATACCTATGTTAATCATACCCTTTTGAAATGGACCATGATATCAGAGTCCGACACCTGCAATATATTTGTTGCAAGTATGAAGATCAGTGGCTTGATATAATGAATAACAGGTACAAGCCACCTGCTACTGTCTGACCAACACCTGGGGATATTGCGATAGCATCGTTGGCGAACAGTTGTCTGACTGGGTTGAGGTTAAGACCATTTCCTCCTGTATGTTGCCAAACAACCGTTTTCCTTCCACTCATGCAGATGGAATAAGGATTATAACCTTGATCTCTGCTTTGTATTGTTTGATGAGTCAATGTATCTCTGAATGGCATCACTTAAGACACCGATGAGTTAGTGGTCACACAAGACACCCCCACTTTTCTCCCAGCCAACATCACTCTGCTATCATCCATGTCAGAATGGAAGTGCCACTCATCTATCTCATCGAAGCTTGTACCACGATGGAATTTCCATAAAGCTGATTGGCAAAGTTTTGCCAGATAAGTAGATGAGAAGATCACCTCAATTGAGTGTTACAAAGATCCAAAAACATTAAACGTTTTCATTTTATTTCCATCAATGTCCCAAATATTTCATTTTTCAATATTTAAACTTCATTTTTCCATGTTAAGTGTTTGTCATGTTTATGTTGTGTTACTTTCTCTTCCAAGTTGCCATCCCTCTGGGCAGTACTTTCCGTGTTGGCCATTCAGGGCAAGCAGTTGAAAACAGCAGAGTTGGCATATGCAGCCATTGGGAAGGTGAGTCCATATGAAGTATGCCACAGGTGTGTCTGAATTTTAACATACAAGGTTTTTGTTTCATTGACTTGTTGTACACCCCTGGGATTTTCAGCACAATGCCTTTACTTTTGCTCCACATCTGTATGAACATTGAGTCAAAGTAAAGGATTTGGTACCACTATTGGGCTCATTGGTCCATTTGACCAAATTTTCATTGGTCTTCACTGCATTGTAGCATACTTGCCTGCTGTACTGCTTGAGCATTAACTTGCCTTTCACCAAGCCCAGATGTGCTTGGGCCAGGGCAGGGATTATACGTTCATTATTATTATTGCCAAAAGCCTGGTGTTGGCTTAGTGGTTAGGGTGGCGGCTTGGGATCCAAGGGTCCTGAGTTCAAGCCCCGTTGGCTGCTGAATTAACACCAGGGGGTTGACTCGGCCTGTCATCCTTCCGAGGTCGGCGAAATGAGGCCAGTGTACTGGTCCCGGTGTATGCCCCGGTTAGAATAGGTGTACCATATCCCTGTGTGTCGTAAGAGGCGACCAGGGTTGGCGTCAGGAAGGGCATCCGGCCATAAAACATTTCCTCAAGAAAAAGCCAAACCCCTGCACAGCAGGGAAAAATAGCTGTAAAAACGGTCATTTTTTTTTTTAATGCCTTGCCATTGAAGGACCTATTAAGCTGCTCTGCAGACCTGAACATGGCGTGCGTTTAAAACATCGGAATTCTTCCGGATTCTTTGTAGTTAATTAGCCTAATCAAATCAGGACATCATGACGATCATTTTGGTAAATCACAATCCACATCAGAAAGCTACAGCAAAACACCACAACACACACACACACACACACACACACACACACACACACACACACACACACACACACACACACACACACACACACACACACACACACACACACACACACACACATACACATACACATACACATACACATACACATACACATACACATACACATACACATACACATACACATACACATACACATACACATACACATACACATACACATACACATACACATACACACACCTCAACCATTTCTAGTACATGTCCTTTGGAATCACATAGTGCTTGAATCTGTGAAGGCATTGAATGAATGATATTCTGTATGACAGCCTGATCCAGATTTTCCAAATGGGGAATAGATTTTGTTGTTGCTTTTGCATGTTACTTGCCAGAGATCAGCTTTTCTGCATATGTTCCCAGATGTGTTCAATGGCATTCCACGTCAGGACTCGGAGTGGGCGACAACTTCCTGCCAAGGAATCACAGTGTCTTTCAGGCATGGGTGGTTCTGGATGGCCTGTGGCATCATCTTCTTGCAGTAAATGTGTTATTCTACAAAATTCCTTGCACACAAGAAACCCTCTTACCACTATACCAGAAAGGCATTTTGTTGTATAGAACATTTACAACAGGAAGAATGGAAGATGGTGCCACATGCCAAACATCCAGAATCATCTCTGCCTGGAAGAGATGGAATGTGCTGCAGCGTCTTCCTTTGCCACCATAAAACGAGATCCTAACACGAGTGCCATTGAACACTTCTGGAAACTTATGAACCGGGAGCTGCACAAAAACTGACCTCTGCCTAGTAATACACAAAAGCTGCAACAAAATCTGCTCCATATTTGGGAAATTTTGGATTTACATCATACACAGGAGTGTACTTCATCTTTTATTTAATGTATAGTAGAATAGCATAATCAAAGTTCAAAAGCAGGACAATATTAGTATAGTAATTGTATTTTGTACAATTTCCATTACTGTATATGTGTTATAAATACCTGGTGTTGGCTTAATGGTTCAGGTGGTGGGCTTGGGATCCTAAAGTCCTGAGTTCAAATCCTGCTTAGCCATTGAATTAATACCAGGTTGGGTTGACTCTGCTTGTCATCCTTCTGAGAAAGGCAAAATGAGTGCCAGCTTACTGGTATCCTGTGTCGGAGTGGCGACCCATCCAGGATTGTGCCCAATAGCCAAGGAGACTGCTTAGGCAGCACCATCGCTCTGCACAGAGTATGGTCCCAATGGATGGATATGTGTTATGTAAAATCCACATTATCACAGCACAACATTGCATAGTTAGGGGGGCAATTGCAATATGCTTGAACTTGCTCCATTCACTAAAATTATAAACCCGTTTCACCACCATAATCTCTGTATGGGTTGTTAAATAAATAAACCACATCATCTTTCATCTCACATTCCAAAGCATTCTGTATAAACTTGTTTTCCCATTCACTACCCTTCTGCAGTATAAATTAATTAATATATTTGAATCCCCCACTCACCCTATCTCTAGGTGGATAAGGTTTTGTGGCTGCGCCAAGCAATGGACTTACCTTCTGAGGCCCAGCAAGCCAAGATGCTGGGCTTGGGGAGCCAGGCCAATGAGGTTGATCACATTCTTACTCAGGTGGGCCTCATCAACCATGTAATTTGCTAAAATAACCTCCACCACACACGTCCAGGGAAGACCCATGATGCTGGATAAGTGAGTGAATGAAATCAGTAAAGGTCCTCTCAGGTTTTGAACATAATACAACATTGAAACTATCATTGTAAGAGTTTGGAGGTAGGATTAGGAAGGTGTGATTATTATCTTCAGCTAATTGAAGAGTATACTTTTCCTTAGAATTAACTTTTCACTCTATAATTGATCTGCTTTATACTTCCAAATGTATATCCTGAAACTTTTTATATTACCCAACTTATTTTGCTTTTATCTTTTTCTTGTTTTCTGAACTTTGATACACACGAAGGAAATGCACTGAGTTATTTGGTTGAATAACTTGGTTCTGAAAACAAATGGGGATGACAAGGGAACATGAATCCCTTCTAATCTCCCCCATCTAATTCCGATATTCCTTTGATGAGATTGATTATGTCTGTCATTGTATTGTTGCATGGTCAGAAACCACTCGATAACTGTAACTACAGTTAAAGCAGTTAGTTGCCATCCACACTACAGCTAATGCTCAAAGGATAACCAAAAGATCGCTGTTCTTCACAAACCGACGGCGAGTGGTGAACATCGTTCCATGTTTTGGCACAATCCAACACCATTCTGGTTATTACTCAAGATTATTTGTAATTTCAATCTTCCAGGAACTCCAAATGTTGGCACGGCAAAATGACGGTAATGTGAGGTGCACACAGTCTCTTAATAAATACATTCTTCACAAGACACAGTTTAACAAAATCCCATGAAAAAAGACTGTGAAACTAGAAGGGCACTCGGTAGAGCACATACCTCCACCACATAATGCCTGATCCACGAGAACATATCGGGCGCAATACATTTTTGAAATATCATGCAATACAGTACCATATCGTTTTTGGCCCCATCACTCAATGGTGAAGAATCACTTAAAAAAAAAAATTATCGTATCCAGATCCTGATTCGGATCTTCATCAGAATCGAATCAATTTGTCCTTGTGACACACCCAATCTGTCCATCAACTTTCATCCAAATCAGTCCACAATTTTTTGAGATATCGTGCTATATATCGTTTTTGGCTCTATCTCTCAATGGTGAAGAATCACTTTAAAAATTCTAGTAATCGGATCTAGATCTTCACCAAAAGCTAATCAGTTCGTCCTTGTCACACATCAAATCTGTCCACAAAATTTCATCCGAATCCGTCCACAACTTTTTGAGATGTCTTGTACACAAGCAAACAAACAGATCGACAAACAGACAGAAAGGGGTGAAAACATAACCTCCTTCACCTTCGGTGGCAGAGGTACCTATACAAGAAAACGACCCC
This sequence comes from Eptatretus burgeri, assembly GCF_056783735.1. Taxonomy (NCBI): domain Eukaryota; kingdom Metazoa; phylum Chordata; class Myxini; order Myxiniformes; family Myxinidae; genus Eptatretus; species Eptatretus burgeri. Next base: position 55,080,146 of record NC_140968.1, read on the forward strand.
AGCTAAAGGTGTGCGAATGCACACACACACACACACACACACACACACACACACACACACACACACACACACACACACACACACACACACACACACACACACACAGCATGGAATTAATCTCAGGCTATGACAGGAATCAAACGTGCAGTCGGCGAGGCAAACCAGATTTCCCCAACAGGACGTGGGCAGAAGATTTCCTGGAGCTGTCCAGGTGCTGCAGCAACGGCTCCCTCAACATGGATGTGCACTTTTATATTGGCTACCCCCCTCCCCATCATGTTGATAGACGGGACCTGATATAAAATAAGGTACGGTCTGTGCGGGAGTACGGATCAAGCACCTTTCTGTGGGCTGTTAGCCAATACCCATTCCATATATGGACAAATCCTACTTGCCAAAGTAGTCAGCGGTGGAGAGGATGAAACCCTCCCCTCACTACTCCCTCTTCCCCACCCAGGTCTTTATTAGAAAATGCTGTCCAGCTCTTTCTCTTCCACCCTGCCCCACCCAATTTGATATTCACTTATGTAGTCGAAATCTAAATGAGACAAGGCTCACCCCCCCTGGCGGGCCACATGAAAGACAACTAATCCTAATGACATGCACTTACTACATGTTCAAAAAGGCGTAAGAATCCACACAAATACAAATGATGATTAACTGTTTGAGTGCTGTTGACCACGATCGTGGCCTTACAGGAATGTGCTGTTGGCCACGATCGTGCATGGCCTACTTCATTATTCAACAATTTGTATTGTTTGTTCTGATTTAAGTGTTTCTTCCGATGGTTTCCTCCAATGGTTGCCTTGTCTGTAATAATGTGTGTGTATGTGTATGTGTATGTATGTACGACGTACGTGTGTACATGTGTGTATGTGTGTCTCCTCCATATGTGTGTCTGCATGCACGTGTCTCCTCCATAACTCCGAAACCATAAAACCTAGTGGCCCAAAACTTTGCATACATACTAAGGGAACTCCAAGAGAGTACATGAATGAAAACTGGGTGTTTCAGTAAAGTTTAAACATCCCTTTTGAAGATAATTAACGGCCTTATTTAATTAAAACAAAAACAAGCTTTATCCTTGGTCAGCCCGCTCTCTTTTGCAGGGCTCTTAAGCTTTGCTTCGGCCTGCTAAAAAATGCCTTGCCTTGGAACAGACCGCATAGTCCTTCAGTGTAAATTTGAAGACTGAACAATGTGTCTTCTTCTATCATTAAATGAAGGTAACATTTTTGAGGAAACAAAAGTACATTGTGATTTCAACTCTTATAGAGGAAACGGGGTAATGCATGTTTTGGTCGCAGCCTTGGCGATTTTCCATGATGACCTCTCATGACCAAATTAAATTATATAATTGATTAAAGTAATCAGATTTGAGGATCGGATATTGTGGACTAAATAAGTTTCAAAATCTAGAGTGAAATCTGAAAATGTGAAGAAATTAGCAATGTTTTTGTTTTTTCGGTTATGTCCCATTACCAATCAGCTTTTTATCGCTTGCTCACCCAGCCGTTCCTTATCGACCATTTCATTGAAGTGCTTGCTTGAGTGCTGAATACACTTGGCGAGCATTCTACAAGCTTCGACATTTGTTGACAGCAATGTAATTGACGTTTGTTATCACAGCAGTTGTCGTATTTGAAAATAAAATTACAAATTGTCATGAAGTAAATAAAGTATTCTTCAACCATTTCTTTGGAGTGCACACACACACACACACACACACATATATATATATATATATATATATATATATATATATATATATATATATTTGCGATCACGGGTACCAAGACACCAGCTTGTCACTCAGGGGGATTAATCCCCGGTTGTCCTCGGAAGAGCCGGACCTGGGGCCACCGCTCACAATTAACGTTATGGTACGGTGGGTTGTTTTAAAACCACGAACGCCACCCAGTCAACCACGAGTTCCAGTGTCCGCAGTCTAATTATTCCGTTTAACTAGAGGTCACGTGGTTACGTGAGCGTGGAGCGTGCCCTCGGCAAAGCACCAATATTATCTAATGAGATTTTAATTAGGGCGGCCGAGCATTTTAACCGCTGGTGCATGCCGATGATTTTTTGGTCAAATCTGTGGTAATTATCTCCCAGTCTATCTCGATTCGAACAATGCTAGACCAATGAAGGAAAGGACAAACACGGACAGGTTGGAAATCGACAAATAATTAATTAATAATAAAATAACTAAATAAAAAGATTTTTTTTTTGCTGAGGTAAATAAAGAATTTCAAAGCAAAATCAATCAAAATTCCAGGAAAGAGACAAAGAGTAGAAGCTTAACGGGGGTTGACTTACAGCTAAACACAGACAAGGGTACCCAACAGATCATTCAGGGGGAGGGGAGGGGGAGAAAATCATCTCGCTCACCAGAAAGTCGTCCATGAAACAAAAACGTTCCGAAATGCGTGCGTGTCACGTCCGTCGCCAGCACCCAGCTTTGTCATACAGACTCTCACGGGCAGCCTTGAACGCCAGTCCACACATTCCCTTGCCAATGCTCTGGGCAGGACGAACCGTCTCGCTGTTGGCGCTGGCCAGACACCCACACACGCGCTTCCTTCTCCTCTTTTGCATGCCTACACCCGCTTCTTGCTCGCTTCTCTCTCGTACCTCTTTCGTTCACGCTTTTTTATTATCTCAGAACGTATCGTTTTTGCTTTTTCCCCACTCTCAAAACGTATCTCCTCACAAAATGTCTCTCTCGCTTCAGAACGTCCCTCTTTCGCCTTTTCCTCTCCGAACGTCTCTCCTCACAGAACGTCTTTTCATATCTTCGGGGCATCTCTATGGGGTGCCGTCCGCCCCAAGCTCACCCCACCCCACTGGGGTACGGTTACCATGACGACCCTTGCGCTCTCAAAAAAGGCGGGCGTCGGAGCTCCTGAAGGAATGTTGCTGAGAAAAGACGAGGGCAGGCCCTCTCCGCGGGGTACCGTCCCCCCCCATTCTCACCCCACCCCACCGGGGCAAGGTTACCATGACGACCCGTGTGCTCTCAAAAAAGGCGGGCGTCGGAGCTCGCGAAGGAATGTTGCTGAGGAAAAATGAGGGTGGGCTTCAGAGCTCGTGAAAGAAATGTTGCTGAGGAAAAATGAGGGCAGGCTTCAGAGCTCGTGAAAGAAATGTGTGTGAACGTGTCTGTTGTAAAGAAGAAAAAAAAGCTTCCTATAAGAGAGGGGATCTATCCTTTACTCTTCTCAACGCATCACATATAGGCCTAAGTCACATTTGCTCTACAGCGAGGATACGGCGGCCGTACACCCTCTGAATTGACAGAAACGTGTGGCGGCCGCAGAGTTTCTGCGGTGGCCTCAGGGTGGCCCTACGCTGTTTGGCTATCTTTTACAGGCCGTAGGGTTCGCCGTTGAATTATAACGCGGAGTTATAACTTTTTTCATTTCTACGTTCGCCATAGCAATTCGACAAGCCGAAACAACAGAACTGGTTAAAAAAAAAAAAAAAACCCACTCGTTACCGTCCGTGTGGCCGCACGTTCGCCTTAGGGCCCCCCTGCGGTCCCCCTGCGATCCCCCTGCGGTCGCCTTGCGGTCGCCTTGCGGGCACCTTGCGTCTGCCTTAAATTCCATGGCCGCCGGAGGAACGCCCTAAGGTCACCGTGCGACATCAAATCAAAGACCATACAGCACCCCCACGTTTTCGGTCTCCACAATTTATAAATACGCCGTGCGGATACCCGAAAAAGAAAAACATATGTGACTGCTACATTGTGTGACCGTGGAAATACTGCGGCCGCCCTATAATTGCTTGTGGCCGTAGATATTTTAGACCCTACGGCCGCCGTGCCAAATGTGACTTAGGCCTCAAGAACCCTTTAGACATGGGGATGGGGCTAATCTGAACATGCATTTTAGGAAATAACTGTCTGAGTACCTGGATGTGTGGATGCAGTCATCAAACCGGATTCTAAGATCCGTAACAATATATATATATATATATATATATATATATATATATATATATATATATATATATATATATATATATATATATTGTTGCGAATTCGCACCCGCCGGCATGCGAACGGCCACGTGACTCGAATCGTGGCACGTCGCCCACCGGACGGACAATTCTGTCGTTACCCTCTTGGACTAACGCCGGGAGCTCGTCACGGGTGGGCCTTTCGGCCTCACCAAGATTGTGCCAATCGGCCACCGCGTGGCATAGGGTTGTTCGCCAAACTCGACCTACCTAAGTACCCATGCGGAGGGTAGACCGGGCGATCGCACCTCGCTGCAGGTCGACTCCGGACACGGGCCGCTTAAGCGATCCGTTCCGTACTATCGGGATAACCGAGCGGTGTTATCGTCGGCCTCGACGGTTCCGATTAATTATCGGGCGTATTCAGCCCACGACGAACCCGTTACGTGAAGCAAGATGGAGATTCAATTAAAGAAAAGACGAAGCGAAACGGGAAAACAGTTCAACATAATGCACATTTATTCCGCGGCACACGGAGAGCACACATATACAATAAAAACAATTATGCACAAAAAGCAAATGTAACAAAAGAAACAATGACGCAGAGATACTACCGAATAAGACCGACACACGGCAACACAACAGTTTTACCTCACCACACTGGTGCCACACAACGTTTACACAGAACCCAAAAGAAATGGAAGTCGCGACTTCCCTGAGCGTGTCGAGTCCCTCTCCGACGTCCGTCGACGGGGTCCCGCCTGGCCGCGACTCCGTGCCCGAGCGTGGTAGGCGAGTCCTCTCCTGCGTGCCTCGCGCCTGCACATGTTGGCCACTCGACGGTACGGACGGGGTTTTGGGGAAACGGACGGGGCTTGTTCAGCGCTGTTTTCCGCGCTCGCGCACGGGTCAACGAAGCAAGGCAGGAACCACAAGCTCGCGACTCGAGCCAGAAGACGACCATGAAGACCAACCCTCGACCAACCACTCACTCCAACTCTCGACCAACCATCCCAACAACCAACGACCTCTTGACCAACCACTTCTCGACCAACGACTCTTGACCAACCAACCCAACAACAATGACGACTCCCAACCAACCCAACAACAACGACGACTCCCAACCAATCCCACAACAACGACGACTCCCAACCAACCCAACAACCCTCAAGGTCCGTCCTGTTCGCCTTTTGTCGCGCGGGGCTCCGCCCTTCGCTCCGCCCCGTTTTTGGCCCCGCCTCCCTTCGAGCTTCTTGGAGAAGCCTCTCGAAAGGGAGCGTGACCTCTCGCTTTCCCTCCACCCTGCGCCGTGTGGGGGCCTTGGGGAGTCAGACTTGGCGTGGAGCCAGGGAATTATTCCCCCAAAAAGAGGCCCCCACCCTTTCTCACCTTTGACCCCTGCATCGCCCCTCCTCCACACCGAGCGCGGAGAACCTCGACGGGAAAAACAGGCAGGAAAACCCCCGAGCATAGCCGTTGGTTTTTGTTTGTTCCCGGAGATCGTAACCGCACAGGGCCTACTGAATGGCGAGTGGCGAAGATGTGGTAGCGTTGATGGTGGAGGTGGCGTGGTTGTAGTGTGGTTGGCGCTGTGGTGGGGATGGCGTGGTTGTTGAGATGCTGTTTGTTTGAAATAAAAGACAGAACAGAAAAAATGGCTAACTCAAAGCGTCACAGCCCGGATGGATCACATAAATTCCCTCTATACAACGGGTTTGGGCTAACTACACATGCACTTACAGAGATATCTCAGCTATGGGACCTGAATGGTGGTTTGCGAATTTCCACAACCACAACAATATATATATATATATATATATATATATATATATATATATATATATATATATATATATATATATATATATATATATATATATATATTAGGTAAGATCTGGGGGTGTAATAGTTAGAGTGTCTGCTCTTAATCTGGGAGTCGGCAGTTCGAACTCTGGCTGAGTCGAACCAAAGACTTCAAGAATTGTTTGTGCTGCTTCCTTGGTTGACTTTAAGCATTTAGAAGGATAGAGCATGAACACACAATGCTGTGAATGCAATGGCAAGCCACCCAGTATAACCTTTGCCAAGAAACTGCTTTGGCAGCACCAACACTCTGTAAAGAGCCTTCTTCTTCTTTATTGGCCACAATTATTCCCACGTTCTTGTGGGGTTGGCTGAGAGAAGCTTGGCCCAAGTCTTTCAGTAGCTAGCTGGCCAAGCCTGACATTCGACGAACCAACATTTTTCACGAACCAGCATTTGGAATTTGGCCATGTTGCCGGCGATTGCTCGCCTATTCTTTGCGAAGGACACCGTGGGATTTATGACGTCAACCAAAGAATGCTGGCAAATGCGATGCCAGTTTAACATCAGTTTAATGCCAATTTAATGTAATTCTCGCTAGATGGATGGCACACACATTGATGAATCATCCTGCCTGTGAAACACGGGATGACAGTTTCCAGCGCGGTGGAGATTTATACCCAGGCTGGCGAGATTACAGGCAAGTGTGGCTCTGTAAAGAGTATGTTGCATTAAAATCCATGAGGTATGGAGAGGGTAAAGCTGGAGACCTTATAGTACAGTCAAAATGTCAGATGACCTCCCACAAATTGCAACAAAAGCAAACTGAATAGATTTTGATTCCTGGATATGTCCTCAGTGACAGAAAAAAAGTCCTAAGGGATCCTCCAGGGGGAAAGTCCTGAAATCATGGAAATCCAATATGGCCACCACCCGGCTTCGAGGAAAATGAGAAAATTGTAAAGAATGATATTTTAACATGTAAATATATGTTTTTCTGCATTCCAATTGTTGCTAGTTATGGTCAGTATATTGATATACAAGAATAATTATAAAAACGTGAAATGTATTGAGGGTAAAATAAAAAATTATAGCTTTTTTGTCCAAAAATGACAATTTTTTTGTCCCGAAAAAAAAAATATTTACCTGATCCTGATTTTGGCTCCTGGACCAAAAAAAATAAGAAATGTTGAAGACACAAGATGAAATGAAGTCTATGGAAATACAATATCATTATGTAAATCATTGAAACATGACAAAATTCACAATTCCACTCGGGGCAATCACATCTGCCTGACGAAGGTTTCGAAATGAAAATGAAAATTCGCATTAAACTCAGAAACTACATCCATTATAAAAACTTACTATACATGTTGAGAAAAATCAAGTGTATTAAAGTTAGAACTCGACAATGTCGTCATCATCCTCATCATTGTCACATGGAGTGTTTGTGCAGCCAGAGCCCCTGCAGTTTCCACAAGCTGGAGTGCACTCAATGTTGTGCTTCTTGCATGTGCATCTCATGGTGCTACATTCAGCCTGGCAGTTGCACCTAATGACACGTAACATCTTTTCCGGAGCTGGAGCTATTGATGTCTGAAGTGGCACAAAACCCTCGTCACACTTCTGCCAACCCCAGTCTGTCGGAAGAAGTTCATCTGCACATCCCTTCTATTTTTAGACTTGCAGATATACGCGCAGGCTGTGATACTTTGCTGCTTCTGATGTTGGTGGTACCGTCTATGGTTGCACGTGAGAGGAGCTCCAAGCCACCTTGTCCCAGTACCGCTGATACCAGACGGTGTCCAGGGTGTCAGTTGACTTTCCGTTGTAGATTATATCACCAATGTTTTTTCTCCTGCATCTGCCACATCACATACGGAAGCTGGATGTGTATCAAAAACCTTGGCCTGCTCACGGAATGTGTTGTTTGCTTTGAACTTTTTGAGGGAAGCTCCTTTTCCAATCCTATGAAGACGAGATGTCGTGTCGCACCCAAGAACTGCATGTAGAAACAGTATGTGCTTGCATATGTCTGTACCAATCATTTTCTTTGTAGCCTTGATGTTCTCAATGCGAGGCTTCTTCGTGTTCTTCTTTGGCTCGGAACAAACGAAGAGGTCATGGGATTCTAAGCTTGCATGGTAGCATAGGAGGAGGAGGAGGATGAGGAGGTCTGTGTCATCACCAACTAACACAGTGTTGGTGACAGTAGCAGACTGCATGGCCTTCAGTACAATCAGGAGATCAGCATCCCCTGAGGCATGGTGTGTCTCACAGTTCTTCTTCTGAAGCTCTTCACTCAACATAAAAATGAATTGCTGTTTATTCTGCCTATTGGCAAGAAACTGTTCCTTCTTCATTGTGAGATGCATGTCAGCTGTAAATGTCACAGTAGTGCCAGCATTCCCTTTAGACCGTATCTGGTGTGTCATGTCCTTCGTGTTGGTACTCTCATAACCATCAAACATGACTATGGCATCTCCGTACTTCGTCGTTACATAATCAGTGTACTGGAGGCATATGTCTCTGCATGTAGATCCACGAGACCATGGAATGCGTTGAATAAGTGCCCCGCCATCCAAAACATACTGTTGCCCATCATTGGGGATATCGGCTGGGACATTGGATCCAAGAAGATCCCAGATGGCATCAGCAAAGACTGGCTTGTGCGTTTCTCGGAGCTGAAGAGAGGAATCAAAGAGGGCTGGTGGATAGCTGCACAGTTCATATTTGAAGGCTGACTCCAGTTCTTCTGCTGTCTGTGCAACAGTGATCAGTCTCTGGAAGAGGAGTTGTGGATCAACATGGACTTGCTCTCCATCAATCTTGACAGATGACTTCATGCCGAGGGTGACAACTTGGTCTTTCCTCTTAAATGTGTACTCGGCAGGTGTTTTCCCATCCATAGATTTCAATATTTTGGCTCCTACAGCATGTGCTGTATCGACGTTGATGGTAGGGTGTGCATGATCTCCAGTGGCAATGTTCCTCAGACGTGGATCACTACTGAACAGATTCCGTTCCTGTAAATACTGAAGAGCTGATAGTGTGTCCTTCCAGTCACGAGATTGTCTTGCCTTGGTCATGTCCTTCTTCTGCTCTCCAGTGTTGTAGTTCACACCTGTGAGCTCCTGCATTGCCTGGTTTATTTCTGCACAGGCAGTCATTGATAGTAGCCATACCAGCGGTTGTTGCTCTTTCATTCCTCGCCCTCGTGTGAGCCCCGCGCTGGTCTTCAAACTTCTCATCAGAAGTTGTTCGATGATCAGGTCAGATGAAAGACCTGCCCACAGGTGATCACTTCGTCAAACCACATGGAACCCCTCATCAAAACGTTGTTGGACATTGGGATGTTGAGTTTTGAGGTTGGACATCTGCTGCAGATACACCCTCCCAGATTTGGCATACAGGTTGTGGCCCGAGGCTGCCAGGTAAGGCAGCATTTCCTGGATGGCCTGTTGATGTATTGCCCAGTTCCCAGTGCGCTCTGCCCGGATGTATTTGCGTAGAATGTCTCGCATGTCCATATACTGAACCCAGAGTGCTGACGTTCTAGAAAATATCTTTGCAGACTCGGCATGCTTCTGAAGGTGGTCTTTGATTCGTTTCAAGACGTCAGACTTGCATACTTCTTCCACAGACTGGGGTTGGCAGAAGTGTGACGAGGGTTTTGTGCCACTTCAGACATAAATAGCTCCAGCTCTTGAAAAGACGTTACGTGTCATTAGGTGCAACTGCCAGGCTGAATGTAGCACCATGAGATGCACATGCAAGAAGCACAACATTGAGTGCACTCCAGCTTGTGGAAACTGCAGGGGCTCTGGCTGCACAAACACTCCATGTGACAATGATGAGGATGATGACGACATTGTCGAGTTCTAACTTTAATACACTTGATTTTTCTCAACATGTATAGTAAGTTTTTATAATGGATGTAGTTTCTGAGTTTAATGCGAATTTTCATTTTCATTTCGAAACTTTCGTCAGGCAGATGTGATTGCCCCGAGTGGAATTGTGAATTTTGTCATGTTTCAATGATTTACATAATTATATTGTATTGCCATAGACTTGATTTCATATTGTGTCTTCAACGTTTCTTTTTTTTTGTCCAGGAGCCAAAATCAGTATCAGGTAAAAAAAAAAAAAATTCGGGACAAAAAATTGACATTTTTGGACAAAAACGCTATAATTTTTTATTTTACCCTCAATACATTTCACTTGTTTATAATTATTCTTGTATATCAATATACTGACCATAACTAGAAACAATTAGAATGCAGAAAAACATATATTTACATCTTAAAATATCAATCTTTACAATTTTCTCATTTTCCCCGAAGCCAGGTAGCGGCCATATTGGATTTCCATGATTTCAGGACTTTCCCCCCCGGAGGATCCTTTAGGACTTTTTTCTGTCACTGAGGACATATCCAGGAATCAAAATCTGTTGAGTTTGCTTTTGTTGCAATTTGTGGGAGGTTGACCAAATATTTCTGCTAAAATGCCTGTACTATTAAGTAAATGACATTAACCTACAGTCCAGGTAACCCCCACCCCCACCACCCCTCCGCTTCCTCTCAAGTCCCCCGACCAAATGCAAGACGAACACCCCATTCTTCCCCTCATGTCCTACTACCAAATGCAAATTGAAAAACCCCACCCCCTTCCCCTCAAATCACCCTACCAAGCTCAAGTTTTGAACCCTCCTTCTTTCCTCCGACCAAACGAAAGTCGAGAACACCCCCTTCCCTGGCACTCTATTGAGGTGATGGTCATGTTTAACCCTCGACCAGTTAAGAATCTCCTGGGGGGTTCAATATCACGGCAAGGTAAGCTTTGATCTTATTTGCTTTCTCTGTTTCTGTCTCTGTTTCTGTCTCTGTTTCTCTCTCTCTCTCTCTCTCTCTCTCTCTCTCTCTCTCTCTCTCTCTCTCTCTCTCTCTCTCTCTCTCTCTCTCTCTCTCTCTCTCTCTCTCTCTCTCTCTCTCTCTCTCTCTCTCTCTCTCTCTCTCTCTCTCTCTCTCTCTCTCTCTCTCTCTCTCTCTCGCTCTCTCTCTCTCTCGCTCTCTCTCTCGCTCTCGCTCTCTCGCTCTCTCGCTCTCTCGCTCTCTCTCTCTCTCTCTCTCTCTCTCTCTCTCTCTCTCTCTCTCACTCACTCACTCACTCACTCACTCACTCACTCACTCACTCACTCACTCACTCACTCACTCACTCACTCACTCACTCACTCACTCACTCACTCACTCACTCACTCACTCACTCACTCACTCACTCACTCACTCACTCACTCACTCACTCTCCCTGCCTCTCCCCCTGCTTCCTCCCCACCTTTCTCTCCTCCGCCTCTTTCAATATGCCAACTCTTTCTCTATCCCAAATCTTTCTCTCTCCCTCCCCCTTTTCTTTGTATTCCTGTCAGCAAAGCGACAGGAGGTATTTGCTATAAACAATACAGACATTTTATTCAGTTTGCCTGAAAAAAGTACTGTATTTTCATATTGCATATACTATTGCATATACTAAAAATATACTAAAAATATATTGCATACCAGAAAAATTCAGCACTCAAACAGTGAAGACTCCATCTCACGACTTCCCCCTATGCCACAGACTTAACAGTATTATTACTCTGAATCTTCTTAGCCACAATTCACCTGACCCAAAGTTAAACATAATGAAAACACTCAAGGATGTACTCCAAAGTAATTATACAGACAACACACTCGACCCTGGACTTGCTGCTCCTGCTTTCCCAACAATAGATGGAGATCCTCAATGCCAGACATGAGATTCGAGCCATCTCCCTAGACATATCGCATGCTTTCGATATGGTCTGGCACCCCGCTCTGCTCGCCAAACTCTCTTCTTATGGTATCCGAGGCAATCTCCACTCATGGCTCGCAGACTTCCTCTCCTGTCGCAGCCTACGTGTGGCTCTTAATGGAATTAGCTCATCCTCCCTTCCTGTCTCGGCTGAGGTTACTCTAGACAGTGTTCTGGGCCCTGTTCTTTTTATGGTTTTCATCAATGCTCTCTTTGACTCTCTGGAAAATCCTCTTTATCTCTTTACTGATGATCCACCCTCTGCTGTATTATCTGCCATCCCTCAGATTGGCAAGCAGCAGCCTCTTCACTCTGCAAATCTGGGTAAAATCACAAGTTGGTCAGGCACTTGGAATATGTCTTTCAATCCTGACAAATCTCTCACTCTCATGATGTCTCTCCGAAAGGACTGTGTGGAAACCCCCCATCTACTTTCTCAACAATCCTCTTGGAGACGACCTTTCATTAAAACTTCTGGGTCTCACTATCTGCCATGATGTTTCCTGAGAAATCTACATCTCCAACCTGGCCTCCAAAGCCAGTCGCCGACTGGGCATCCTCCATCGTGCAAAGTCCTTCCTTGGCACACCAGAGCTCCTAGCCATGTACAAAGCTTTCATCCGCTGCCTGATGGGAGTACTGCTCTCGGCTGGTGCTCCCACCTCTCACTTTTCTCGGCGTCACACTGTGGAAACCAAGACATTTAGGATCATTGGTATCTCCTACGATGAGGCTGTCATTGAGTCTCTCACTCTCTCACCACAGGCAGCTCGGTGGTCTTTCTGTCTTCTACCATCTCCCCTCCGGCCTCGCCCCCCCCCGGCTCTGTCTGCTATCTGGCCCACCCATATTTCCGCAGGGTGCTCAAGGTCCACCAGTTACTCCCTGTTGGTAAAAGTATGAAAATCAAGAATCACTGCTCTCCTTCATTATTCCATTCCTTTTTTTTCCCGCCTCTGGAACAAACTCCCACACACTCTTCAATCCCACTCTTCCCTCCAAGTCTTCAAAACAGTTGTTTACCACCATCTCTTATCTTCCCCCATCTAAAACCATGACCTTTTCTACCCCTGTTAATCCATCCCAAACTCACCTCCTTCAAATTCCCTGCTTTCCTTCCTGAAAGTCCCTGAAGTGTTCATCTTGTTTACCCCGTGTACCCCGCCCCATCCCTCACCCTTCCACAGATCTCCAAATGTCTCTGTTCCCCACTGTTTTGTGCTTCCCTCTCCCACTCCTCTCGTCTCCTGCTTCCCTTGTTATACATTCTGTTAGCTCTCGTATGAGCCTTGACATTGTCTCTCCAAAAAAAAAGAAATTGTCGCCACATATCCTGTCGACTCCATATTTCCAAAGCATCGATGTGATCTCTCACCTGCCAGAAGGATAGTTTTTTATTCAGATTATGAGAGACATGGAAGAGCTATCAAACAGAGACTGGACGATGAACGGACTGGTATTTTAGAAAAATTATGGAGCAAATAACTATTGATTACTGGTAGAATATGACGTTCAGCCAAACATGGTAAAGAGACGGACTATCTTTGCAGGCATTGTGAAGAATGTGTGGGCATTGGAACAGTTTCATGCCCACTTGTTAAGCTTGTCAATCTTTTTGTATAGTCAACCTATTGTTAAGACAAATTAATGCATTCTGTAAACTATTCATCTTAACCGGGATTGGCCAGTTTTTTTTTTGGTTTTAAACATTCAAAGCATGTCCTTGTTTTTTTAAAAAAAAACCACGGCCTCTCAATGTTAGCACAGATGAGCAGTGTTGGGCTGTCTTTTGATCCCTTGAAGCAAGAGAGAAATAGATTTTAGGGATAAGATGGTTTGGATTGAACATTTTAATAGCATTTATTCTCCACAAATACACAATGACATCCAAAAATAATATCCAAAATATCCCCACTCGTCTCGAAGCTGTCTAGCGTGGGGCTCAGCGATAAACTGTCATCCCAGTGTTTCACAGGCAGAGTGATTCATCAATGTGTGTGCCTTCCCTCGGATGGACATTAAGCGGGTGTTCTGTCTGCCAGCATTAGTTGTTGGATGTCAAAGATCACACGATGGCCTTCACAAAGGGTAGGTGAACAATCGGCACTAAGGCCAAAAAATTCCAAATTCCTGCCATAACTTCACGCTTCCCCTGGCCCAACGGACCAAAGTGCAAATAGGGTCAACCCCCCAAGGGGGTCTCTACACCCTTTAGTTGTGCATGCGAATTAGTAGTAGTTGTAGTCTGGAAGCAGATTGTGTGTCTGTAGATCCGTTATTTGACACCAAGGAAGAATGCCTAAGATTTTTCTTTCAATTCCTGTCTTGTTTCGACGCATGGAATGCACCCACAGTAATGTTACAAGCAACTTCAATAAATTACCTGTCATATTAAAAGCCCTTGCAATCAATGTTTTCCTTCAGGGCAAAGGTGCTTCAAAAATCTATTGTGACTTGTCATTCATAATAAAAATGTGTCAGACTTGTAAGACACATTCCAAGGTGTTTTCCCGATCCAAACTAACAATGCTCAGTGGGAGGCATATCTCTTCTGCAAATTGGATTACTCTTTTTTTTTTTTTTGCATGCATTGTCGAGGCTTGTATGAGATCTAACACACAGAAATACACAGCAAGGGGAGCAGGAGATAAGAGAAGTCGGAGAGGGAAGGAAAAAAAAACAGTGGGTAACAGAGACATGAGGAGATCTGTGGAAGGGAGAGGGATGGGGCGGGGTACACGGGGTAAACAAGATGGACACGACAGGGACTTTCAGGAAGAAAAGCAGGGAATTTGAAGGAGTTGGGTTTGGGGTGGATGAACGGTGGTAGTAAAGATCGTGGTTTTGGATGGGGGTAGATAAGAGATGGTGGTGAACATCTGTTTTGAAGATCTGGAGGGAAGAGTGGGATTGAAGAGCATGTGGGAGTTTGTTCCAAAGGTGGGAAAAAAGAGGAATGAAAGAGTGAAGGTGAGCAGTGATTCTAGATTTCGGTAGTAGAAGGGAGTTGCTGGCAGACCTTGAGCGCCCTGTGGAAATATGTGGGGTACATATCTCAGACAGAGCAGGGGGGTGCAAGGCCAGAGAGGAGACGGTAGAAGACAGAAAAACCACCGACCTGCCTGCGGTGAGAGAGTGAGAGACCCAAAGACTTAGCGTCATCACGGGAGTTACCAATGATCCTAAATGCCTTGACTGCCACAGTATAAAGCCGAGAATTGTGAGAGGCAGGAGCACCAGCCCGGAGTGGAGGGCAGTACTCCGTCAGGCTGTGGATGAAAGCTTTGTACTGTATGTGGACAGGAGCTCACATGTGCCAAGGAAGGACTTTGCATGACGGAAGATGCCCAGTCAGTGACTGGCTTTGGAGGCCAGCTTAGAAATGTGGCTTTCCCAGGAAAGCTCATGGCAGATAGTGAGACCCAGAAGCTTGAATGAAAAGACTTCTTCAAGAGGATTGTTGAGAAAGTAGATTCGGGGGGAGGGAGTGGGTCCAGACGGTCCTTTTGGAGAGACAGGGAGAGTGAGATTTGTCAGGGTTGAAAGACATGTTTCACGTGATAGACCAGCTTGTGATTTTATCCATATCTGCAGTGAGTGAAGAAACTGCTGCTTGCTGATCTGAGGGATGACAGATGCTACGGCAGAGGGTGGATTCATCAGCAAAGAGATAAAGAGGATTTTCCAGAGAAAGATCATTGATGAAAACCACAAAAAGAACAGGGCCCAGAATACTGTCTTGAGGAACTCCAGCCTGGAGAGGAAGAGGGAATGAGGGAACTCCATTAAGGGCCACACGTTGGCTGTGACAGGAGAGGAAGTCTGCGAGCCATGAGTGGAGATGTCCTTGGATACCATAGGAAGAGAGTTTGGTGAGCAGGGTACCAGACCATATCGAAGGCACGCGATATGTCTAGGGAGATGTCTCTGATTTCATGTCTGGCATTGCGGAGCTCCATCCATTGTTGGAAGAGCAGAAGCAGAATATCCATGGTAGAGTGACCTGGCCTGAATCCAAATTGATGATCGGAAATCAAGCCATTGGAGAAGAGGAAGGATTTCATGTCTGAAGTGATGATTGATTCCATAACCTCACTGATGATTGTTCGAAGGCTGATTGGCTTGGAGTTGCAGGGATCTCTTTTTGCACCTTTTTTGTGCAGGGCAGTGATATTTGCTGATTTTCAAGCAGATGGCAGATAACCTTGAGCAAACGAGAGGGTGAATAAAATCGAGACTGTGTGAGCAAGAGCAGCAGAGCACGTTTTTAGGATACGTAGGCTGATGCCGTCTGGACCGGCTGCAGAATCTGAGTCGAGTTTTGACAGCAAGCTCTCCACTTTATCAGGAGAAAAGGATGCAGAGTCCAGGAACAGCTAGGTGCGACTGGGTAAGGTGGGTACAGAAAGCGATGGGTTTGGGACACAAGATTTAGAAGCAAACACGGAGTTTAGGCAGTCAGCCTTTTCACGTGTTGTATCAGCTGTGTCGCCATTTGAGGTAAGGGAGGGGATGGAGGGGGAACATACACCAGAAACAGACTAAACTCGACACCACCAGCATTTGGAGGAGGGAGACAGGTTTGAGAGTTCAGATTTGAGATTAGAAAGATGTTGTTTTCTGGCTCTCCTGAAGGTAGACACACATTTGTGGAAGGAACTGAGATTGCCTTCAGTTGGATTAGCCTTCCATGAGGCGAAGGCAAGTTGTTTCAGGAAAACTGCCTTGCTCCAAGCTTCAGTGTACCATGGGCAGGAGCAAGGGTTGGGCAACTGAAGACGAGATGGGATAAATCTGTGCATGTGAAAGAGAGAGCAAATTTCGATAAAAAAAATTCCCAGGACGAGTTGATGTCGGAGAACGTAGAGATGGGAGACCAGTCTAGAAGTTTGAAGGCTGCTTGAAGTTCCTGCCAGTCGGCTTGAGTGAAATGCCTGACTCAACGGAGCTGAGGAGGTTCTTTAATACCAGCCAGAGATGTCTACTTTGATAGCCAGATATGTCTAACAGCATGTGGTCAGATGAACTCATTGGAGCAGAGGAAGAACAGCAGATATTTTCAAGGAAATTGGTCAAAATCAGATCCAGAAGACTTGGAGTACAATTGGTTGAGATCTGTTTCAGGAAGTTGACAGATTATGTCAGCCCCAATGAGTAAAATAAATATTTTGCTGAAGTGCCATGGCAGGTGATAGAGGTACCCACATCCAGTCAACTGGCATGATGACAGTTGAAGTCACCACTTATGAGGAAGAGAGAGTTGGAGTGAGAGGATAGAAGTTGGTCCATGTTTTTGGAGAGTGAGATGTAAATGGAGCCATCACTGTTTTGTGGACGGTACAACACACGTATAAACATGAGGTGGGAGTGGAGGGGAAGCCATAGCCAGAGGTATTCCTGGGGGTGTGGGGAAGAGAGGACAGTGCATGGTGAGTGGGGAATAGAGTCTTTGATGAAGAGAGCAACTCTGCCGTCAGAACAAGGCTCGGGTCTGTCATACTGGAGGAAGGAGTAACCAGGGAGATATACCAGTGAATCAGAGACATCTTGAAGGAGGAAAGTTTCTGTTAAGCAGATTATGTCTGCTTTGTGAGTGGCAACCTGTATGGAAAGATCTGTCAGGTTTGAGTGAAGACCCCAGATGTTTGAGGTCCACAGGGTGAAAGAAGAGGAAGGGAGGAGGTTTTGGGTGCATGGGAGGGGAAGGGTAGGATGAGGGATGAGGGGGGGAGGTAAGGAGAGTTATTGAAAGAGTGTGGGGGATTGCAGAAGAGCTTGGGGAGAGGGCCGGATGAGGAGGAGAAAAGGCTCGGTGGTGATGGGTTGAGGTACAGTGGGGAGTAATAAGAGAGGTGGCAGAGGGCAGTTGAAGATTGGAGGAGGTGGAGGGATGAGATAGAAGAGGTAGGGTGGGTGAAGGAGACACCTTTGTGAATGTGATGGGGGCAACTTTCAGAAGGGGGAGGGGGAAGATTTGAGGGAGAAGGGTGAGAGGGGAGAGTTGAGGGAGAAAGGTGAGGGGGGAGTTTTTGAGAAAGGTGAGAGGGAGGCTTGGAGGGAGAAGAGTGTGATAGTTGCTTTGAGAGGGAGGGGTGAGGGGAGAGGTGAGGGGGAGAGGTGAGGAGGGAGAGTTGAGGGAGAAGGGTGAGGGGGAGTTTTTGAGAAAGGTGAGAGTGAAGTTTGGAGGGGGAAGAGTGTGAAGGTTGCTTTGTGAGAGAGGGTTGAAAGGGAGGGGAGAGGATGAGAGCAGGCACAGCCAAGGTGCAGGAGGGCAATGGGAGAGGTGGGTAGAGGGGAAGAATGAGACTTGGTAGAGGTATGTTGGAGGAAGTGGGCAGGGGGAGGTACAAGATTTGAGGAGTTGGGAAGAGGGGGTGGTGTGCTGAGAGGTTGGAAGGAGCATATTTGTGGTGATAAGTGTACTGATTGAGAGAGTGAGATATCTGTTATGTTAGAATGGAACCCACAGATGTCAGAACACCACACAGTTTGGGACAACAGAGGAGGAGCTGATACTGAAGCAGAAGACAGTGAAGAAGTACCAAGAGCAGAGATAGGACGAGGGGCAAGTTGGGAGGGGTAAGGAGAGGGGATAACAGGTGAGGGGTTAGGAAGAGGTAGATTTAAGTAGGTGGGGTGAATTTGCACTGAAGTTGGAAAAAAGAACGATTGATGGAACATGAACATGCATTGCAAACTGGTATTTAACTTTTTTTCAGTCAGAGATGCGATTGAAGACATGACGTGAGGAATGCAAATAGTACAGTAGATTAAGTCAACATTTCACCAGAATCGTTCAAAATGTGAAAAAAGTGTGAAAACTGGTACACATGACTACTTTTATATGCTTTTTCATATAAGAGCAGGACACACATGATCAGACGACAATTACGGCCGCCATCTTGAATTTCAAAATGGCCACCACCGAAAACTATTTTTACGATATCTTGGTCACCAAGAGGCCTAAGCACTTGAATAAAGAGTCTAATCCAAAGTATTCACACACAAGGAATCCAATAAACACACTTATAATGCTCTATTTTCAGTCTTTCTGCTTTAAAATCGAAATGAGACCCTTTCATAAACAACAAAATACTTACCGTATTTTCACGACCAAAAGGCGCACCGTGCCAAAAGGCGCAGTCTCAGTTGTGTGTGCCGTTCCTGTATTTGACACACACATAAGGCGCTCCTCACGATAGGGCGCGGGTTTTTTTTTTTTTTTTTTTTTTTTTTTTTTGTATACCTTGGTCGAGGCTCGTATGAGAGCTAACACACAACTCACAGCAAGGAGGCATGAGACAAGAGGGGCGGGAGTGGAAGGGACAAAACAGTGGGGAACAGACACATTAGGTGAACTGTGGAAGGGAGTGGGATGGGGATGGGACGGGGAACATGGCGAGGGGAAGATGGACATTAAAGGGACTTTCAGGAAGGAAAGCAGGAGAATTGAAGGAAGTGGGCTTGGGTGGATTATCGGGGTAGAAAAGATCGAGGATTTGGATGGGGGAAGATAAGAGGTGGTGGTGAACAGCTGTTTTGAAAGCCTGAAGGGAAGAATGGGAAAGAATAGAGTGAGGAAGTTTATTCCAAAGGCGGGAAAAAAGAGGAATGAAAGAGTGAAGATGAGCAGTGATTCGTGATTTTGGTAGTTTTACCAGAAGGGGGTTGTTAGCGGACCTTGAGCGCCCTGTGGAAATGTGGTTGGGACAAATCGCAGAGAGAGCAGGGGGGCAAGGCTGGAGAGGAGTCGGTAGAAGACAGAAAGACCACCGACCAACCTGCGGTGATTGAGTGAGAGGCCCAAAGACTCAGCTTCATTGCGGGAGATGCCAATGATCTTAAAAGCCCTGGTTTCGACAGCGTGAAGTCGAGAAAGGTGGGAGGCAGGAGCACCAGCCCAGAGGAGAGCAGTACTCCATCAGGCTACGGACAAAAGCTTTGTAAGTGGTCAGGGAGCTCAAGAGGGCCGAGGAAGGACTTTGCACGACGGAGGATTCCCAGTCGGCGACTGGCTTTTGAGGCAAGGTTGGAAATGTGACTTTCCCAGGAAAGGTCATGGCAGATAGTGAGACCCAGAAGCTTGAAAGAAAAGACTTCTTCCACAGGATTGGTGAGAAAGTGGATGAGGGGGTTTTGTAAACGGTCCTTTCGAAGAGACATAGTGAGAGTGTGAGATTTGTCTGGATTGAAAGACATGTTCCACGTGTTGGACCAGTTTGTGATTTTATCCAGATCTGCAGTGAGCGAAGAAGCTGCTGCTTGCCGGTCTGAGGGATGACAGATGGTACGGCAGAGGGTTGAGTCATCGGCAAAGAGAAATAGAGGATTTTCCAGAGAGTCCGAGAGATCATTGATGAAAACCAGAAAAAGAACAGGGCCCAGAACGCTACCTTGAGGAACTCCAGCCTGCACAGGAAGAGGGGATGAAAGAACTCCATTTAGGGCCACACGTTGACTGCGACAGGAGAGGAAGTCTGCGAGCCATGAGTGGAGATGGCCTTGAATACCATGGGCAGAGAGTTTGGTGAGTAGGGCAGGGTGCCAGTAGGGCAGGTTTTATATGAATATCCTCTACTACGTACGTCCGCCGTACAACAACACACTCACACAAGCACACAAGTGTGCGTATTTAAAAATAGATCGGGAGCAAAATTGAGTTTGGTTGTGCTTTATTAAAGTATTAGTTACAAAATACTAAAACAATCAAATACCGGTAATAGTCTTTAATCAAATCCATCGAAATCCTCATCCTCTGTTTCGGAATCGAACTGCGCTAAACCCAACCTAGCAGGTCCACCTTCCTCGCCGTCAGAGTCACTTTCTGCACCGTGCGGCTCCTCCGAAATGATGCCGGCTTTAGCGAAAGCTCGGACAACAGTGCCAGCAGACACGTAAGCCCAGGCATCAACAATCCAGTGGCAAACTGTGGCGTAACTCGCCCGGCACTGCCTTCCACCCTTTGTGAAGCTGTGCTCTCCTTCGGTCATCCACCGCTCCCACGCCGCTCGCAGCCTCACTTTGAACGGCCGGTTCACGCCGATGGCTCGGCTGGATCCGTTTGTCGCAGATGTGCTTGCTGCAGTAGGAGCGGAAGTTTTCCATCATTTCTTGATAATCCGCCGGACGTTGCTGCGCTATCGTAGTCCTGGTCCGGATGGAAAAATGGCACCGTTTCATGAAGCGAAAGCACCAAGACGGACCTCCGTGGAAATGTTCGATTTTCATTTCCTCCGCTATCGATACTGCCTTCAGTCGGATCGTGACCGTCGAAACGCTCCTCCCACTTGCTCTTTGCTCAACGATCCACTGCTCAAGTCTTTCCTCCAACTCTGGCCACCTCGCCTTGTTTCCACGGAAACTCAGCTGCGTCTTCTTCACCTGTCGCAGCTCGTTTTCCAGCTTCCTCCACTTTCGAACCATCGACTCGTTGATCTGGAAATTCCTCGCCGCGGCTCGATTCCCATGTTCCTCCGCATAGCTGATCGCCTTCAGTTTAAACTGAGCTTCATAAGCGTGTCTCTTTGCCATTTTCGGGGTTGTTAAAACAGCAATGTTCTGCATACCGCACATACCTGTTCTTTTATACACACAAAGGGCGCACTGCACTATAGGGCGCGTCGCACATTTTGACAAAAATCTAAGACGTTTATATGCGCCTTATAGTCGTGAAAATACGGTAAAAGTGTTTGCTCGATGTTTGATATCCAAATGCTATGAGCGTGTGGAAATGGCTTTCTCCAATTTAATTGGTAGCGTCTCTTTTGCCGGTAGAATATTCAGAAGTAGCACCAGCAGGTGTGTCACAAACTGACTTGTATGCACCAGTTGTTGCAAGTCAAGTAAAAGCTGAATCAAGCGTCATGTCCGCATCCAGAGAGAAAGAAGACGGCTGGTTGAGTGCAATGTTAGAACTTGTATCAAACAAGACTGAACTTGATACCAAAGACTTTGTCTCATGGGCAGCTTACCATGCCAATAGGCAATCAGCTGAGATCAGACCAGTGTCACCCATTTCATTGATCCCTTTGTTCACAGAACCAGCACATACACCCGCTATGGTAGCACATGCTATGCGTCTCGTGGCTAGGACGATTCAGCATTTGCACCCTGATCAAATACCTGTGATAACCATGGATCAGCCATTATATTCCATTGCGAAACAAATCCAGTGGGCATGGCCAGACCATGTTGGCGAGGATAAATTTGTGGTGGTAATGGGAGCTCTCCAAATAGAGATGAATGTGTTGAAATTACTTGGAGATTTCCTCAGTGGTAGCGGATGGACAGCAGTTCTTATGCAATCTGAAGTCACAACCTCTGTTCGAGCTGATGATATGTTGAAGGGTTCGCATGTCACCAGGTCTCACTATGTACACCAAGTAACGGCAGCAGCTTTGCACCTCCTTCGGAAATCTGCGTACATCACATATGCCAAATCACTTGGGCCAGATGATAACACGATGGATTTTGAAACTTGGCATCAAGTCAATTGCAGTAAGGTTCCTCAATTCCAATACTGGGCTTTGGTTCTGGATCTTGAACTTCTACTCTTGCAATTTGTGCATTCTCTGCGTGAAGCAAACTTTGAGTTGTACGTTCAGTGCCTTGGACAAATTGTTCCATGGATATTTTCTTTGGATCATACAAATTATGCAAGATGGCTCCCTATCCATATCAAGGACATGGTACAGCTTTGTCAGCAAGTACTGTCAGTTCATGAGCAATTTGAGAAGGGTAACTTTGTGGTGCAGAGATCACCTCACACTTTCTCTGCTATGGCTATGGACCAAGCCCACGAACAGATGAATGATCACATCAAAGGAGATGGCGGTGTGATTGGAATCACTGATAATCCTTCTGCTTTGATCAAGTGGATTACAGCTGGTCCTGAAGTGACTCGAATCGTCGAAGAGTTTGAGAATTCATTTGGAATTACTTCCACAAAATATACAGAGCACCATGATCGGGGACAATCCATTCAGTTGAAATTTGCCCAACACATTAAAGCTGTGGTTGCAACATTTGAAGAATTAGGTAATCCCTTCACAGAAGATACAAATGATCTGATCGTGCCGGACACAAAGGAGGTGATGACAGAAGATGGAATCTTTCGGCTGAGGAATGTGGAAGCAAATGGGCAGTCAAAATATGACACATATGCTGCTGAACGCTTGGAGCAGTGAGTAAAACCAATTTCAGACATCACACCAAAGAACAACATGGCTCCCTTCCACAAGACTTCACCCTCAAATCACTCCAGAACATCACACCAAATTAGGACTCTGAAAAGCAACTGTGAGTTGTTTGGCAGAATGTACCTATCTTGTCAGTCCCGAGAAGGGGACATGGATGAATGCTTCAGTCATGAAAACCAGGGATCACCACCTTCTCTATCAGACATGGGAGAACTGAGGCAGTGTACTAAATCACACCTTATTAGATGTTTCGACAAGCTGGCTACTAGTACGGCTTCTGAGTGTGGTCCAACAGAGGTAGATGCCAAGATTCTCGATGGATTTGTTATAGTCAATATGCTGCTTCCTAAGTCCTGCTCAACATTCGGAGACTATGCTGAAAATGTGTTCTTGCCTTATGTGCTGAGAAATCTGCAAAACACAAAACGTCTGGATGTTATATGGGATCGGTATATTGACACAGTTTGAAGAGTTCAACGAGAAAGAGGAGGGGAACAAAGAGCCGCATTATTGTCACAAATTCTACGCCAATTCCACAGAACTGGCAGAGCTTTCTTCGCGTGGACCAAAATAAGAGTGAGCTGTCACAGTGCGTCGCTAAGTTATCCACACCAGAGAAGAAGCCATATAGCACACAAGATACCAATGTCATCTCTTCCCAAGAGTGCAACAGAGAATCTTCTCTAGCTCCATGCAACCATGAAGAAGCTGATACGAGATTATTCTTGCATGCTCTCCATTGTGCACAAAATAGCCATCACAGAATCCTGATCAGGTCAATCGACACTGACGTTGTTGTTCTTGCAATGGCCATATTTCACACTTTATCCCTTGACGAACTATGGGTTGCATATGCAGTCAAGAAACACTACAGGTTAATACCGACTCACACGATTGCAAGCAGTCTTGGTGAAAATAAGGCCAAAGCTCTTCTGTTCTTCCATGCCTTCACTGGCTGTGACACGTTGTTGTCATTCACTGGTATTGGGAAGAAAACCACTTGGGACACCTGGACCAATTTCTCTGATATAACGGACACTTTCTTGAGTTTATCCCAAGAGCCTTCATTAGTTTCAGATGAGAATGTGTTTCAACTGGAAAGGTTCGTCTTACGTCTTTATGATAGAACCAGTGAATGCACCGAGGTGAATCAGGCAAGGAAGCTTCTGTTCGTGAAAGGAAGCCAAATAGATTGCCTACCCCCCCCCCCACCCCCCCCCCCCACAAAGGCAGCCCTCACGGAACATATAAAGAGGTAGACATACCAGGCTGGACACATCTGGGGCCAAGCGCTGATATCTGAGCAGCAGTTACCAAGCCCATGTGACTGGGGATGGACGAAGAACGCCATTGAACAGTGGATACCTTTCTGGACAGCCCTTGCCGAGGCGGACAAATCCTGCACAGAGCTGATCAAATGCGGCTGCAAAAAGGCATGCAGACCACCATGCAAATGTTTCTGTGCATCTCTCCCGTGCACTGAACTTTGCCATTGTGCAGGAACATGTTATCAGACAGAGTGAAGTCAAAACTGTATCTCGACCAGATGAACTACACTTGGGACAGTGTATGTCATTTTAAAGCAGAAAGACTGACAATAGAGCATTTTAAGTGTGTTTATTGGATTCCTTGTGTGTGAAAACATTGGATTAGACTCTTTATTCATTTTGCTCGGTCTCTTGGTGACAGATATCGTAAAATATTATTTTTGGTGGTGGCCATTTTGAAATTCAAGATGGCGGCCATAAATGTATTCTGATCAGGTGTGTCCTGCTCTTATATGAAAGAACATATATAATATAAAACATATAAAAAAGAACATGTAAAAAATGCCAATTTTCACACTTTTTTTCACAAACTGAACGATTTTTCTTTAATCTACTGTACTAAAAGGAGAATTAAGAGAATGGAGAAAAGAAACATTGTAAAAGTGGGACGTTTTCGACATGGGATGAAGGAAAAGCCGAATTGAAAACAACCTTTTGAAGAAGAAAAAGAGTCGTGAATTATGATACAATACCGAGAACCACACGTGTGAAACAGGAAGTTGGAACATTTTAAGAGACCGGTTTTTTATATTTTTTTCAGAAAGATTATGTAAGATTAGGTAAAGGAAAGGTTGAAGAAAAATTGTGTAGGTGTTTGAATTTGGATCAGCAAATGCAGAAGGCAGCTGGAAGTTCGACTAAAGTTACAGGAGGAAGAAGAGTGGGTCGAGAAACGCGGTTTCAGGAGGTGTAACGTGAGATGGTGAAATAATTTTTTTTTTGGAAAGATTTGGGAAGATTAGGTCAAGGAAAAGTTAAAGAAAAAAATCGTGATAGTGTATGGTGAATGTGGGTTGACAAAAGTAGATGGTAGATTGGCAGAAGAAGGAGGAAGAAGAGTTGGTCCAGGAAATCACGTGGTCATGTGGGGTACAACGTGAGGTAAAAGGCATTTATACTTCTCAGAGGAGGTGCAAACTGTCAGATGTTTTGTGACCTGAGACTGCTCAAGTCTGATCCAGGAGTATAATACCCGCATTGATGCTGTGCAAACGTTTCGCTCACACCTTCAGACGTATTTTATAATCCACGTTGAACAAGGTGATAAGCACCAGTTGGACAAATCCTCCTAATCACAAGGCTCATCTGAAAACGGGATAGAGTCACTTGTTGAGAAGACACTCTCACCAGAACAAGCATGCTTCAGGAAGAATCGTAGTACCGAAGATTGGGTTGTAGCTGTAACTGACCTTGGTGAAGCAGCCTCTGAAGCGAATTACAAATGTGGTGCTGTTTTCGTTGGCCTATCATCCACATACAATACTGTCTGGCACACACACTGATGAATCACTCTGCCTGTGAAACACCGGGGTGGCAGTTTATAGCTGGGTCGGGATTTATGAACCCAGGTTAGACAACTGAGAGGCAAGTGTGCATATCTCTTGGCTAGGCCATCCTGCCAGCTCGTGAAGTACCCTGTCTGAGCTCTCTAAATTTGAAGGAAAAGGAAATCCTCTATTTTTTTTATTTTGGTGCAGTCAAATAGGTGCAAATGAAACAACACATGCATGTCACCAAATCCTGCAAATTTAAATCTTCAATCACCTTTAAAAAATATATAATGAAAACTAGTCTTTTTGAAAGCTTTTGTGTCAGTGAACAGGAAGAACATTGGATGGAATAAACAGAACATTGATCAAAATATGTTTCTCCTTTCTTCCCAGGGCATTTAGAATACTTCCATCACAGTTCTGTTGATCCCATCCATTGTTCTACCTTTATAAGAGTGCTGAATGCTCCTGGGTCAATTCAGCGAAGCCAACATTAAAATTCCTCCCCTTCAATCACTGGGCTTGTAAAGTGGAGTATCAACTGTTGTTGAAACTCCACATACAGCTCTGAAGAGCATAAATATTGGGCAAGATGAAAGCGGTTGACGAAACCACTACCCTGAGCAAGGTCAAGTGCCCCAGGATAATCTTATATAAACTAACACCACGACCTCCAGACTTCATGAGAAAGCCAAATCGTGAACATCTTTTGGCATTATCTCTGGACTGATACAACTCTCCATACCGCCAATCTGCATGGAGGTAGCCGTAATCACTGTGCAGGATTTTGTGGAATAATCCATGAAAGTGATAAATATATTCTCTCATTCGAACCACATTTTATTTGTGATGTGTTGCAGGTGGGTGTTGATTGGAAGAAAGCAAAGACAACGATATCTGTAGAAACAAGCAATCCCATACAGCAATAAATGGACAAAAATAGCAAATTATGTATTTATAATTTGTCAAGGATACAAACAGCCAAAGCCAAGGCAGAAGCCTTCAAATCCAGATCAAAACCTTTCTTTGAGATAATCTCACTTATTGTGTGACATTTTTATTGATTGGAGTAATTGATTGTTTGTTGTATTAATGCTGGGCTCAGTGATTGTACTTCATGTTCCGATTGGTACCTTTTACTCCAAGGCTGCACCCAGCTAAGGGCTTGATATTCAAACTGAATGTCGACTGAAGGCTCCAAATAGAGTTGTCAATTACTACTAACATAGTGATACGTGATCACGGTGTACAGCTGTGTTGTTCTGTTTTTTATGTTGTTGTTAAATTTCTCTCTTCAATACAGGCTTCCTCATTAGCCCCTGTGTTTTTTATTTCTTGTGACCATGGTATGGGTAAGAAGGTATATTGGTGTTTGAATCTTATTCTTTTTTGTAATCATGCTATTTTACTTTCATATTCAATGAAATAAATCTCTCTGGCCCATGCATTTGTTTTCCAACGTGTGCATTAGGTGGAGTACAATTACATGGGAGGTTCATATTTGACCTGGACTTTTGCCGTTATACTGTACATAACTATGACTGTGCAGTCACTGTATATTACAACAGTTTTGAGGTTTTCATTGACCAAAACTTTGATAACTGATTCGGCACTGCTCCTCCCTTTGCTGCCATTTTGATTTTAAGCAGGAAGTATTCTTGGTTCATACTTGCTCTTTCTTACTCTGGGCATAATCTCTGAAATATTTGAATCTCAACATGCAACTACACCGGGAGCTGTATTTGTTTTTGCCAACCTCCACAGGAATATTAAATGCAGCCATTTGTCTGTGACATCACAACGTCACACCAAACCATAACTGATCTGTCCCACTGTGCCCCCCTCACCACCCCCCCCTCCACCGAGCTTTTCTGTTACCAAGTTAACTTATGAACAAGTGATGGGATTTTGACCAAACTTAGTATAAGTATATTGTTGCGGGCTTGTCGGTCGGGTCACGAGTGGCCTCTCTCGGACCCGCTTCCTCATCTTTGAGCCTGAAATTTACGATCCGCAGATAACTCCGCGGCATGAGTTGCGAAGCCACCGCAGGTTCCGTCTGTAATGACTAAGTTTGGTAGAGTCCTCACATCCAAATCCCGTGTTACCTTCCCAGTAACAGTAATTCCCAGTGAATTAGTTACCCAGTTAGTTACCCCCAGATAAGGCCTATGCTCTCGATGCCCCACCCTTATCTATCAATTCCATATGGCCAATCAGAACCGTAAGTAGGATGTTGAGTAGTCTGACCATAGCGAACCAGTGGGGTGCAACCTCCCCTCTACTAATGACATACTATGTCAAACCAATGAAGAAAACAGACAATGAGCAGGCTTGGAAATAACAAGTCTCTGTTGAGACATGTATTTACAGAAGATTGCAGTGCCACACATAAAAAGTCTTAGCTCCTCGTACTCAAAAGCCACTTATACATTCGACCTTAGCACCAAACACACATTGGCGCAACATTCATTCCGGGAAGTAAGACCCAAGTATGGGCGATAGACAGAGGAAGAAGTTGGGGCGTGTTGGCAACCTTTTTCTCACCAACATGTGAGCCAGCTGGTCCATGTGGGTCCCAACAAGGTGTGAATGCAGGTGAGTGAGAGGTACAGGTGGGAGGTGCGCTATCACGCAGTATCGTGTAGTGTGAGCTCTGAAAATAACTTGTGGACTCAGGTTGATTCTCCACAACAGCGCAAGTCAATGAGGTGTATGCACTGGGAGATGCTGGGGTATATGGTGTGTGTGTGTGTGTGTGTGTGTGTGTGTGTGTGTGTGTGTGTGTGTGTGTGTGTGTGTGTGTGTGTGTGTGTGTGTGTGTAAAAACGTGGAAGAAGTCAGTTCTGCCACGACATGGTCAGCGCTCGGCCTGCCTTGTGCTCTGAAGCCCCCATTCCGCTTGCACTGCATTCATTCTGCTTGGTGCTCGTGAAACTAGGTTGACCGGGCCAGACCTCTTTCTTCAGGACGTGAACTCGGTGCACGAACTCAGCACAGACAGACTCGAACTCAAAGAGAAGGTGCAGTTTAAAATAAAATAAAAATAGGGGCAATACCTCTGGTCAGTCACCTGGTAGAATGGTGATACTGAGGAGGAAGTCAATGTGATACAGAATCCACAAAAATGTACCAATGAACGAATGTTATAGCAAGTACATATTTTTGGGGGCAACTCTTCCCCCCCCCCCTCCGTAAACACACTTGGAACACAAGTTTTTTTTAAATGGTGTGAACAAACTTTGGGACATCACGGGTGATGAAGGTTGTGGTCAAGTTTCATCGCAACTGTGTGTGTAGTTTCTGAGAAGAAAGCAAATACCTATTTTGGGGGGCAACTCCCAGTAGATCTCCTTCGGGCCCCATTTTTTTAGTCGTGTGAACAAACTTTGGGATGTCATGGGTGATTAAGGTTGTGGTCAAGTTTCGTTGAAATCATGTGTGGAGTTTGATAAAGGATAAGAGAATAAGTTGCAAGTGTTTGTGGATGGACGGACGATGCACCACCCCATAAGCTCCCCAGAACCACATTCCAGGTGAGGTAATAATAAATCTCAGTGTGTGTGTGTGTCAGTCAGTCAGTGTGTGTGTCTCCTCCATAACTCCAAAACCATGAAACTCAGCAGCCCCAAACTTTGCATTGCATGGATGAAGGAAGTGCATGAATGAAAATTGGGTGTTTGGGTTAATTTAAACATCCCTTTGAAGATATAATTAATTCCGTTATTTAATTATACTTTATCAAGGCTCACTCTCCTTCACTGGGGTCTGAAGGCACATCCTTGTGCACCTCGATCTCCCTCGCTGGGATCTTAATTCGTCATTTTGTTCGGCCTGCTCCACAATGCCTTGACTTTGAAGAGGTGGCAATGGTTTATTAACGATAAAGTGCTCAAAATGTATTTTTTTTTTTTTACTCACCTCACTGATATCGTCGAATGTCTAATCTTCATACCTACAAATTGCTGTATAGATCGCTTTTGTAAGTGCTGTAGTTTTCAAATTAGAAGCTTGGAGTGATTTCGTGCATTATATGATGCGATTTTCCATGATCTACTCTCACGGACTAATTAAAGTATATCATCGAAATATTATTTGAGTTTGGAGGATCTGATCATGAGGATTAAATAAGTGTCGAAATCTGGAGTGAAATCTGAAAATTTTAACAAATTAGCGATTTTCATAACGAAGTGTGTTTATTTTAGCAAAGTATTAAACTTAACTTTTTCTGCGTTGACGGGTCAATATACCATCATTACGCTCAACAAATTCTAACAAAAGATTTTTCAGTGTTTTGTTTTAGCTACTGGGTATTTTAAACGACAGAAAAAATTCTCACAAAATCTGACCACCGGAAGTTAGAGTAAGTTAGAGGAACTTAGAGAGGAAGTTAGAGAAGTTAGAGTTAGAGTCGGAAGTCGTCGATTTGACGCCATTTTGAGTCCATTCAGTGCGGTGCGCGTGAGCCACCGTATGGCGCTAGTGCATTGAACCGTTTATTCCATTATGTTCTCTATGTATGAGAGATGGGAATGGTCTTTTCCATGTTGATAATGAACAAATTATGTGAAGATGACAAAATAGAAGATTTATGACAACTAAGAGCCATATGATAAAGAAGAAATTCACAGAGCTGGTTGTCATTTAACAGTCACAGACATTTATAACCATGACAAAGAAGGAATGAACTAGACAAGTTCACGTGCTGCTTATTTCAGCCTCATTTTAATTTCAGGGAGGCGAGAGCGAGACTCAAACTCTCACCTACGTGCTTATACATGTACATGTACAATACAATGTTAAGAGTTATCTTTGTATTTCTGAAGTTGTTTGACCTTGTTTATCGTGTGTCGGTATATATTTGTGTTTGTTTAATTTTCATATTTAAATTATTTATCAAAACTTTGCTGCATGTTGCCGATCATATATTAATCCCACCAAAAATAGATTAGCCCATTGCACTCTGCCTCCTCATCCTCTGTCTCTCTGTCTCTCTGTCTCTCTGTCTGTCTGTCTCTCTGTCTCTCTGTCTCTCTGTCTCTCTCTCTGTCTGTCTCTCTCTCTCTCTCTCTCTCTCTCTCTCTCTCTCTCTCTCTCTCTCTCTCTCTCTCGGTCTCTCTCTCTCTCTCTCTCTCTCTCTCTCTCTCTCTCTCTCTCTCTCTCTCTCTCACACACACACACACACACACACACACACACACACACACACACACACACACACACACACACACACACAATCTCTAATGCATATACAAATTACATATTTACAATCACACACACACACACACACACACACACAATCTCTAATGCATATACAAATTACATATTTACAATCACACACACACACAAGTTAATGTCCTCACACATTCAAATCAACAGAGACAAATACATACATTCAATGGATGCCCCCCCCCCCCAAAGGTAAAAGCCAGTCCCGACCATTCTACACTCAGATGTTAGATGGGCTCCCTTCTATGCTTCTATGGGGTGTCGACCTGTTTAGTATCCTGAGATCTGGCAGTCTACATCCACACCAATAGATTTTAAATCTTTGGTATACCTACTCTTAAAAGCTAGGGTTAGGGTTAGATTTAGGTTTAGGGTTAGGGTTAGGGTCAGAATTAGGGTTAGTGTTGACCCTAACCCTGCCTTTGAAGAGTGGGCCGTGTTAGCCCGTGGGCCGAGTTAGCCCGGATCTGTTCTGCGTTCATTCGTCTTTGTTTTAACTTTAGTTTGACTGACTTTGAGTCTGACTTTGGAGACATGATCTAGATCCTATATTAATTGATCTAGCTCAAAGACTCTAACTCAAACTTAATTTTAAATAAAGATGCCTTCCCCTTCAAGTGCTAATTAATCCACGAGCAATGGATAACAAGCCTGGAAAGCCAAAGTACAGGCTAGTCTCACTCGCAGCACACAAATATACGCATATGGGACCATTACCACCATCACACTGACCTGGCAGAGAACTGACGAAGAAGTTGCTTTCCATCCAACATGATTGACTCTGTTCTCCCAGATTTTTCATCTTTTAGCATCTGATGGAAATCTATACATCTTGAATCCCTTCTCCGTTCTATTTGTGCACCCAAAGGTGCAACAACCTGTCATTTTGTCGTAAAATCGATGTAAAACACGAATGAGAACGCTGCGTACAGCGGGAACGTTAAAACGCTGACCGATATGCGTCCGATCCTGTCTGCGATGGACTCAAAATGGCTCCACGCAATCACGTGACTAGATTTTTCCGGACCCTCTGTGTCGCTACTCTCTCTATAAAGGGACTCTACCGGAAGTCGGTTAAAACTGGGTCATTTCCAAGATAGCCGCTACTGACCGTGAAAATCAAGAAGGCACCTGTAACTTCCTTATTATTAGGTGTAGAACAATCTTTTTTGTATCTAACCAAGGGTTTTAACGGTCAAAGAATTCATTGGTGCCAATGGATTTATGACTTGGTCCATCAAATCCATAAATCCAAGATGGCGGCTAACACTCCCAAAAGTTTTACAAGAGGACAGTGGTTTTTGCTTTATTGCTTTCTTTATTAAATATTACTTATTTTGACCTTTTTTCAGTGTTATTTTCTTGAATATTGAATGTTTTTATTTCTGTAATAATGTCCGAGTTCAACAGTGCCATGTAGGAGTTCAATGATCTCACACACACCATGAGTGAACAATACAAAGATTCAACTGACGCCAGAATTGAAAGAGACGCATCAGTCCTTTCGAAGATAAGCACAAAGCTGATTTCATGTTCACCTTTCTCCTCTGACCCCTCATTGAGAAATATCATCAATGGTGTGGTGGCGAAAGAAGATGTCAATGTGCATGAATACGAATCCGTTGGAAGGAACATCATTGACAGAATGATTGGACAGCCTTTATTTTCCTTCTCTTTCAAGAGGAAAGACAAAGCCAAGACCCTGGGAAATTCATCTGCTATCAAGGTTGCTCCGAAGAGAACCATTGATCCTGGCCTATTGTTCCAGAGATTCCTTGTCATGTCCACGACAGGATATCTGTCTCTAGAGGAGGTGATGAGATATGAGCTGAATCCATACCCATCACCCCTTTTTGAGGACAAAAAAAATCTTGAGAAAGACCGACAAGCCTCAACTAGCCCAAGCCATCGATGACCATTGTAACAAGATACCATCAAGTGAAGCGACATCAGATGCTATCCCAAAGACTGAAAGATATGTGCTTGATGGAGGATCCTTACTTCACAAGCTGAAGTGGAGGGGAGATACCTATGGTAAAATTGCCAAGGCATATGCTGACTTTACAAGTAAGCACTATGGGTCAGCAACTGCTGCGTTTGATGGGTATGGGGCAAGTCCCCCGATAAAGGATAACGCACACCAGAGACGGGAAAACTCCATCAATTGTCCGGTTGTGAACTTCACCAGTGAAACCGACTTTGAAGGGGAGCAGGAAGAATTCCTTTCAACGGGAAGTAACAAGCAACAACTAATCAGCTTTATAAGTGATGAACTGATGAGGGTGAGCTGTATGATCATTCGGGCAGAAGGGGATGCTGATGTGGACATCGGTAAAGCT
Organism: Eptatretus burgeri; assembly: GCF_056783735.1. Classification (NCBI taxonomy): domain Eukaryota; kingdom Metazoa; phylum Chordata; class Myxini; order Myxiniformes; family Myxinidae; genus Eptatretus; species Eptatretus burgeri. The sequence continues at coordinate 55,113,322 of NC_140968.1, forward strand.
GCAGTTAACACTGCAAATGCACATTTCACCACGCTGATTGGAGAGGACACTGACTTGTTAATTCTTCTTCTCCATTATGCCACAGCAGATGGAAAACTACTGTATTTTAGATCGGTCAGTCAGTCGAGACATTCCAAAAGTGTATAACATCAATTGCATAAAGCATGTTCTTGGCAGTGAGTTGTGTACACAATTGTAATTTCTTCATGCTTTCACAGGATGCGATTCAACGTCCCATGTTTATGGTGTTTGGAAAGAAATCAGCCTTCCAAAAACTCGTGAAAGGTGATCCAGTCCTCCAATCCTGTGCAAATGCATTCACTTTACCAGGCAAGGACCACACTGACATATAAAACCTCGGCAGCCAAGCGATGGCTGTTGTATTTGGTGGGAAAAGTACATGTTGTCTGGCAGCATTGCGTTCTGATATACTCACGAAGAAAGTCGTCTCTGCAAAACCATTTATTATGTCTTCCCCCAACTGAGTCTTCCACCACATTCCATTGTCTCAGGGTGTACTTTCAGACCATGACATGGATGGGAATGGACAGTCAGTGATATTGATCCTTTGAACTGGGGTTGCAGACTTGAAGACAATCAACTTATACCCATAATGTCTGATATGAATGCTGCACCAGAAACTATTGAAAACGGTACATTGCAATTACGCAACTGGTTGCAATACCCCCCGTTGCAGTTGCAAAAGATATGGGCTTCCATGTACTTCTCCATGTGGATCATGCCAACTTATGTCCTATGACAATTCGCACAACCAGCTTTCAGAGGAACTCGAAGACAGTTTTGAGGACTAAACCGAGAAGGTGAAACAGTGAGTTACTTTTTTAACCTCCGCCATCGAAGATCGGAGGTTACTGTTTTCACTCCTTTCTGTTTGTTTGTTTGTTTGTGAACAGTATTACGGAAAAACTCCTCGACGGATTTCGACGAAACTTGGTGGGGGCGTTAGGTATGGTCCAAGGATCATGCCATTAGATTTTGGACTTTGTCCCCCCCCCCCCAAAAAAAAATTGTTAGAAAAAAAAATTTTTGCAACTTTTTTTTCAACAAAATTTCGATTTCTTTTTTTTTGCATTTCTACATGTTTTAAGTGATTTCTAACCCCCCCCCCCCCACCAAAAAAAAATGGAGAAAAGAACTATAACTCTGTCAGCACTGTTGACATCATATTTAATGAATAAGATATAAGGTTCACTTGAGTGACCCAGCAGTATTGGCGGCGGAGGTTTTGCACTCTCCCGAGTGCTCCCCCTCTAGTTTACTATTGCATTTAGTATGTATAACATTTTTTCACTGAATTCTTCAGTGTACTCTGAAATACATTATTCTGAAATATGTCAATAAAATTTACTCAAAAAAAACAAAAACGGATATTTGCATTCTTTTGTCCGAAAACTGATTTACAGGTGAAATAATATCCGAGTTATTGGTAGGTGCCTTCATTCATGATTGTTGGCCGCCATCTGGGATTCACAAATTCGATGGACACTGTCATAAATCCAATGAATTGCTTGATCCTTTGTCTGTGTGTGCGAGGCCTCGATCATAGGAGTTATTTGTTACATTTCATCTTCATTATTGTCCTTATAAATAATTGTGTTTCATTAAATGTATTCCCTTGGGGTTCGCATATCAAACCCCCTCATACTGTCCATCCTCCGTAATCCTCCTTCCGTTCCATTCCAAGTACTCCTCCATCCGCTACTGCCCTCACTGGGCTCTGTTGTCTTCCCCCATACAGCGGCGTTGCCATCCACCATACCCTTCAAGCGTGCACTGAAATCCATGTTAATGAGCGCATCTGCCTCCTAGGAATAAGGACCGCTCGACCGTCCCGGGAGGTTGGTCGGTGTTAACCGCCTGGTTACCACGAATCGAGGTAGTCGGATTCGAACCCTAGCACCCCTACGACAACTGCTGACAGGAGCAGGGTTTCGAACCCGACCACCTCCACAACAATATCAATACCTTGTTTGACAAGATAGAATATTACTGGTTCTTCTGTTGGCATGAGGACCCACTATGGTTTTTGAATCTGCTGAATATTCATTGTTAATGAAGAACTCTCACAACATAATTGGCAGGTTGATTTGCCCTCTTCCACTTGTTGAAATAATCCCTCTTCATCATATTCTCATTCTCCTACATCTTCTAGTTCTTGCTCCATCATTTGGCCAAAATCTTTTATCATTTGGAGTTTTTTAGGGGGTGTATTCTATTCAAGGAGTTGTGGAAACCCCCATTTCTACCATTTGTTGTTGAGAAGCTTTCAGAAGCGGTTTAAAATATTTCTCTTGTTTTCTTTCAAACACTTCTTCACCCGTTAGTTTTTGCTTCGTTTCTTTCGCATATCTTGTTGTTGTTGAGCAACTTTGGAAACTAACCTTTGATGTTCCTTAAATCTTCTTGCTCGTTCTTGCGCATCCATCTATTTATTGGAAAATATCATAAAGCATCTCATCTTCTTTAACAACGAGATAATTATATTTGCCCTTCGTGTGCTTCATGAACTCTTCAAATTCGCTTTCACGACATATAGTTGAACAGTTATCTCTCCAAAAATTCTGCGAATCTCTCACGTTTAGCTTGAAGAGTATGAAGGTATTGCATTATTTCTTATTGAGCGACGTGGAAGTTGAAAGTACGACTGTGATAGATAAATACAATTACAAGAGGAATGTCTCCCTCTGGTATAGTAGGCATCCATTACTGTTTGGTTTTTTTCCATTGACACAATCATCGAATATAATAAGGTTCTTGTTTGATTTCTCGAAATTCTATGGAGTGGGTATGTCATCCTTGTTATCGCTAAGAATACAAGATACTGGAGGGTTTGATTTCTTTTTCTTTTGGGTTTGGCAAAATAGCTGTACACCATCTTCGATGTTATCATTTAGCTTGTTTTAAAGTTTGAACAACCGATGATGTCTTCCTTTTGAAGACCCACTTGAAACCTTGTGAGAACAGTTGATATTCAGGTTGAAAGCTTGACCGTAAAAATGATTAAATTGTCCTAATCTAAAAATCCCGGAGTAAGGAGTATCTTTAAAAGCAAATAGGTTTTGCCGCATCCGCACGGACCTACGATGAGACATCTAAGCGAATTTGGGATATTTCTCTCGTTGTTAAATCGTATCTTGCTTTCCCAGATGGGTGAAAACTCCATTTGTATTTCAATTGAAATATAATATCACCTTCTGCTTTTAGCGAAGTAGTTCATCTATTATCAGGTCATCGAAAGGGGCCAGAGATGTCTTTGTGCCTGTATGCAAGCATGTCAACACTATTTTTCACGATCCACCACTTGGAGTCGAAGGGGGATAAAGACACCTTGTTTACCCGTATACCATAGATCTGGTGTAACTCGCTTCTCAGCATATCTATACGATGCCTGAAGGTTTTCCTGTCAAAGAGGTTCTCTTTGTACTGCTCATGGTGAAGGTGCATCTTTACAACACACTTCACACCTTTAACCTTCCAGATGCCCTTCGCACTTGCCTCGAAGATGGAATACATCTGAGAGTGAAGCCCCGCGTAATCAGCGACGGAGCGGCCGGCACACTCGTCCTTTATTTTACCCACTACCTTCTTGTTTTTAACACTGTGGAGTGGGTGGTCCTTTGGGTAGACACTCGTGTCATAGAGCTCTGTGTGTGCGGCCGTATATGCGTATACATCTTCTGTCTGGATCTCGAGGAGAGAGAGTCCATGTCCGAGTATAACAGCTGAACGCGGTCTCCATACTGGGCCTTAAGGTGGTTGCAGTAGAAATCGTACATGAGATGCTTGGACAAGTCCAGGATGCTCATACCCACATCGACAAGTCGATTTAGCACCAGTCTGCTCTTATTCATATGAAGAGTAGCAAGGTCCTTATCGATTATCGTCTGCCATGCAAATATTGGGCATGAGGTTAGGCGCCACAGATAGTCCTCCTCATGAGCACTGACGAGCTTAACGTCTACACGCTTGCGCAAGTTTTCCATCGTCTTGCTGAAGACAGAATTGTTCATGAGCTTGTAGAGATCCTTTTCAAAGTCGCTGGTGGCCTCCTTGCGAAGCTCTGTGTTCATCCTAATGTAGGGCTCCATACAGGGGCTCTGGTTGAACCGCAGAGCTCGGTGGACCTTCTTAAGCCTCATACCCAAGGAGAGATAGAGCTACAGGTTGCGGTAGTACAGCACATACTTGGTCATGTCGAAGAGGTTAGGCACCAGCTTTATTACTTCGACCGCCGTCCCCCAAAGTTCTTGCTGGTATTCCGACATCCACTCGTTCTGAACTGTCATGCGCTCTGGTGCTCATGGGAAACTGTTGTGCAGCTCCTCTGAATACTCCAAGTCCACCCTGAGTCTGTAGCCCTGTGAGCTTTCAGCGAGGTGATCTGTAATACTCCCAGCAAGCTGCCCACAGTCCTCCACCCACTCAAAGCTCCCCTGTTGGCAGTGGCTGGCTCATGGCCCAGCCATATAAGTTGTTGGCGTTGAGGTATAAGATATAGCTATTAGGTTTACTCGAGTCGTACCCATCGACATGTGGGTTGTTTGCCTTTGCATGGCATTTTGAGACCATGGAGATGCCACCGCGCAGACCCTTCTCGAAGCAGTGCTGGTCATAATCCGTGAGAAGTTTGAGCTCTGTGCCGGTTTTCTTCAGGAGCCCGTCCCAGCTCAGGCGGAGACTCGTGTAGTAGTGGGCAGGGTCTACTTCATATTGCCACTTGCAGGTCTTTCTGAAGGTCTCAAAGACATCTGCCAGAAGGAGCACGTCTATCCGGAGGTAGAGGTCATAATAATCTCCCACAGCTTTGCACCCAAAAGCAGTCCAAACGTTTTGGGCATGGGTGTAATCCTCTTTGCTGAGCTTGCTGTAGAAGGCCTCCTGGGGTGGCAGGGGATCTGCGAATCTCCTAGGAGTCCATATGCTCATAGGGGTATACACCCTTCCGCAGCAGAAGTTGCTGCTTATGCTCATTAGGCTCATATGCGGCTGTGATGTGAAAGTCCTCAGGTCAGTTGGCTGAAGTGAGATTGTCGAGGGAAGCCAGGAAGAACTGGGCACTGTCAATGAATTGGAATTCAAACGAAGAGCTCTTAGTTTTTTCACCTTCTTGAGCCCACCTCCTTTATATCACACTTGAGAGAGAATGAAATTTACTTTTCCATGTTGTTTGGGATACAGGTGATGGTACCTTTCACCTTGCTGAAAGCCTGCATCAAAAGATGTGTCATTTCCCTTCAGGTTGTGAAAGACCACAAGGGTTGATTATTTGTTTCTGTTTTATCCTCAGCATTGGGATGCAATTTCTGTAGGCGGCCCCTCAAAACTTTCTGGTGATATGACAGTGATTGAGGACTGCGTCACGTTGCCCCCTTGCAACTATCAGAGGCTTATCACATATGTGACAGTTGGTGCTGGTGTTGTATATCTTACAGTCTCTGGGCATCATTCTCAGAAGCTCAGAGTTGCTTTGGATATCCTTAATGTGTCTCTCCTTCTGAATAGCATTGAGGAAGTGTACTGCTGTGTCTGGACCCCGGTAGACCACTGGAGGCTCTATTTGACAATCACACCTTAGCAAGATGTAGCCATAGCCGCAAGCCTCATGTTGTTGCGTCTTCTGCGTGTTGCTTTTGTCAGGGTTGAGCTCTGGTCATCAATCATTCTTGGTGGTAAGGGCCTCAAAGTCAGCATAAATGATGAAGGGAGCTGGTTGCTGCTTGTGCCAGTTCAGAAAGGAGATCATGTTTTCCCCCTCCTCTGGCATCTCTACCCTTATGGCAGTCTGCCCTATGCCCTCACATTCTGGTCTATGCGCCTCCAGCAGCTTCTCGCGGGAGTGCCCATGTAGACACCTCTCACAGAAGTGCTTTCGCTCCCTATGCTTGCTCTGGTCATAGAGCAGACGGTTCAGGTCTTTAACCCAGGTATACTGCGACTAACCGTCCTCGATTAGCAGCAAGTTGATTCTGGAGATGTCTTCATGTTGCTTGCTTAGCCTGTGGACAATCACCCCCTTGTCCCAGCCAAATATATTCAGAGCCAGGTTATTCTGCCTTTCTACCTGCTTTATCTGTAATAGCAGCATGGGAGCATCAACCCCTGTGAAGTTGAGGCGATCCTCTGTGGGTTATTTAGTGGGTTTAGTCCACTGGGAACAGGGCAGACCAGAAGGCCCACTTGAGGCAATGGTCATCTTTGTTCTTTATATTGACAATAGCTTGTTTGTTTCTGAGAGCTGCAGGCAGTGGGATATATGAACCACCCCGCAGAGGCTGATAGCAAGCAATGTCCAGCCACAGAAAGTCTACCCGTATGAGTGGAAGTACATATCACATGAAGTCCGGGTCGGATCACGTGACCTGGCGTGTAGTTTCACGAATTATTATGATACTGGTGTAATGGAAACAATTAAACTAACTGCGTTACTGTCATTTTAACAGGCAAGAATCCATTGTCAACAAGAAAAAGAGCAATCAGAGATAGAAAACCCTCGACAGGACTCGTTTTGTGCGGTGTTTGTGTACTGGTGGGTTATATAATTAATGACATAATTAGAACTGCCACTTGATAAGTGCTGGCAGTAATGACCAGGTACCAAGACATCCCACTTTGATTAGACAGCTGACTCTTCCCCATAATTTTTAAAAATTATTATTCAATATAATTTAGAATGTGATTAAAATAAATTCAATTCAAACAAAATGGAAGACTAAAGAGGTACAGTCCTGCAATGGAGTAATCAGAAGGGACCCGAACAAGCAAAAAGTAGATGAAGTCATCAGGAGGAACCTGGATATAATTCACATTTCACCTGCTATTCCTCAACGGTAGTGTGTGTCGGGGTGGTGCTGAGGTGTCATCCACCAGAAGGCAGTCTCCTTGGGTTAACCAGAGGTGGTCCTTTCAGGTGGGTGCCTGGAATGTCCTATCCTGAAGAGAAGATGATCACTTATCTGTTATCATCTGAGCTCACGCATTCGAACCTCAGAGTGTGCTGCAATATCGATATTCAGAGACCAGATAGTGGTGAGATCATGGCTGCCTACACCTACAATTGGTCTGTCACGCTGATGGTTACCATGCCAAAGGAGTTGCTATCGCTGTGTCAAAAAAGCTGACGAATGACGAGTTAGGTCACACCGGTCAATGAGCGTATTATGAGATGAAGGATTCATCACTCCTTGGGTGTCATTTCCCTGGTCTCTGTATATGCCCTGTCTGAGGCGAGTGATCTCACCGTGAAGGACGTATTCGATGCCACGCTTGAATCTGTGGTTGATCAGTGCCCCAGGCGAGATACTCTGCTAGTCTTGGGGGATTGTAATGCATCGACTGGAACTGATGGGGATGGTTGAGACATGTGTTGGTCCCCATGGGTATGAAACTGTGAACCAGAATAACACTAAGTTCCTTGACTTTGCAAGAAGTCATAGAGTTAGGGTGGTTGGTTCATGGTTTCAGTGCCCACATGCTCATCGCTGGACTTTCTATTCCAATGCTGGTGGTGTGGCAAAGGAGAATGACCATGGGCTTGTTGATGGTCGCTGGAGGATGATCCAGAACCGCAGGGTCTACCGGAGTGCTCAGTTTCTCAATACTGGCCACCAGCTTGTTGTAGCAACTCTGAAGTTGCAGTTTACATCTGGGAGAATGGTATCATCCCAGCCTTAGCTGGATGTTGGCAAGCTCAAGGATGAGGGGGTAGCTGCGAAGTTTTCAAACAGGCTGAGTGGAGATTTGGGGGGTCTGAATGCTTTGGGGAATCCCGAACAGTTGTGGAGCACCTTCAAGACCACCATTCTTGATGTGGCCGGTGGATGTCTTGAAACTCACCGTCGGGTGAAGAAGAATTTTGTCTCTCAAAAGACACTGGATACCATTGACCAGAGTGGTAGGGCCAGGCTGAATGGCAGAGCTGAGTTGTTCAGAGAGTTGAGGCATAAAACTGTATGTGTGCTGAGAGTGGACAAGGAGGCCTATGTGCAAGGAATCTCTGAGTGGGGTAGAGCATCAACGGTGGTCAAGTGATTCTCATTCTGCTTCCAGGGAAATTCGTGCATTGTGTTCCTCCAAACCCATCCCTCAGTGCACTGCAGTTAGAGCAGAGGGTGGTGGGTTCTTGACAGAAGAGTCCGAAGTGAAGGTCCGCTTGGACGGTTACTGAATGGCTGCACCAGGCTGATCAGTTGAGTTGGATGTCAGGGGTGTTACCTTCCCTACTGCTGACCCTCCAATCAACTGTAATCCACCTTTGTTTGTAGAAACACAGGCTGCGGTGAACCGATTGAAATGGGGTAAAACTCCTGGGATCTGTGGAATCCATGCTGAACTTCTCAAGGTTGGTGGGAATGCTGTACTCATGTCATTGCATGCAGTTCTGTGGTCTCTCTGGAACAAAGGCATTATCCCAACTGACTGGAAGAGGGGTTTTGTTGTCCCTCTCTGGAAAGAGAAGGGTTATCTCCAGGACTGCAACAACTACCGAGGGGGTGACGCTGTTCTTGGTGTCGGGCAAGGTCTTTCCTCGGATAATTCTTGATGGTGTTCGCCACCATCTGCTTGAGCACCAGCACCCAGGCTTTTCACCAAAGAGGTCAACAATTGACCGTATCCTTGCCCTTCGGGTCCTCACTGAAAGCAGACTAGAGTTTCGGCAGGGCTGCTTGTAGCCTATGTTGATCTCTGCAAAGCGTTTGAGTCAGTGAATCGGGATGCCCTCTGGAGGATTCTTCGTCTTCATGGGGTGCCACCAAAACTGATCAATCCGATATCTGAACTATGCTCTGGTACCCAGTGCTGCAAGATGTGGTGATTCCATGTCTGACTTATTTCCAGTTACTGGAGTTCTTCAGGGATGTGTACTGGCCCCCACATTTTTCAGCGCTTGTACGGAATGGAATTTGGCGATGCTGTCAAAGAGATCAAGCTGCGGTGCATTGTTTGGGAATGTCAAGATCTCTGACCTTAATTTCACAGATGATGCAGTCATATTTGCAGAGACTGGATATCCTTTTGGGGGCCCCTCAAGGTGCTGAATGAGGATTCGGAGCCGCTGGGATTACGGGTTTCCTTGGCCAAAACTTAGATCAAGGTTTTCAATGACATTTTGGATGCTGCTATCTTATCTGTACCCTGTTTGTGGTGAGGATTTTGTGGTTACAGACAGATTCACTTACCTTGGCAATGATATTCATGGCTGTGAGCCAGAGGTCAGTAGACGTCTGGGTTGGGCCTGGGGAGTCATGGATTCAGTGGATCATGGAGTGTGGCACTGTCGGTACCTGTGCAGGAGGACAAAAGTCCAAGTCTTCAGATCCTTAGTGCTTCCAGTCTTGCTCTCCGGATGTGAGACTTGGACTCTGACCAGTGATCTGAGACGGAGACTTAATTCTGATATGGCAAAGACATGAGACGGAGGCTTCGGCACTGTAGAAATACATGGTTTGCCAGAGAATTACATAAACTCCTCCACAGTGCCACGCACGACGGGCCCAAGTTAGAGTTCAGATTGCGTGCCCGCGAAACCTGCGCACCACACAAACACACACACACGTAATAAAGAACAGACACGCACACACCCAAGTCATTTGTTCCCATTTCTACCACATCATGTGTGCTGTCGACATACCCCTTCGTTTGCAGAAACTACCGACTTAATATATTGCAGTAACTCTTAGTATATTTATATTAATATTTTGTAATGAAAGCATACACAAATTCACTTGCAGCAACAAAAAAATAATTTTTCTTCACTCGCAAGAACTACCGACTATTAATATATTGGCGGAACTACAATAGTATATTTATATTCATATTTTGTAATGTCAGCAAATCGCCCAAAACAGAAACAGCAAATGTAATTGCAGGAAAAAAATGACCCCTATGGGACTGTGCCATCATGGGTTGTTAAGATCACAGAATCCACGATTCTGTGATCTTCCCAGGTGTTCCAGCTTCAATGTTCATCGGAAGGTACCGATCTTTACACACACACACACACACCCTTCCAAAATCCAGGATTACTGCTCACCTTCACTCTTTCGTTCCTGTGGAGCTGCCAAGTGCATCCTATTCTTTCCTACAGTTTCAAGATGGCAATACCTACACCATGTCATCCTACATCTCCTCCCTGTCATCTTTTCTATCCCCAGTTATTGTCTTTCTCACTCTCCTCGTTTTGTATTTGTTCATATACCTGTTTGGTTTATCCATTTCTCCACTGTCAACGTGACACCTTTTAAACATTGATCACCTTGCTCTTCCGTGAGCTGAGAGTTTGTATTTAAAAAAAAATTAAAAAGGAAGAAAGCAATGCTCTTGTGGAAGTTGTTGGTGGTGATTGCTCTTCATAATGTGAAGGCCGTTCATATGAAATCTGGTCATTGGTTTAGTGTCGAAACTGCTGGTGAGCCTGACATAGCAAGCAATGAAATACGATGTCACGGGGTCTCCAAGAAAATCACATCATTTGCTAGTTGCACTTGAGGCAGGAATTTGCTCATGGTGCCAGTAATAGCTAGCTTGCAAAATTCTTAACAAAGGACATGGGTGGGATCTTCAACATCCATCAACCAATGCAAGCAGATGGAACATGTAGCTTAATGTCCATCCGATCGACGTCTCCCCTTGTTAAATAATGAGTTTATAGCTCGGCTGAGATTCAAAGCCAGATGATAGTAAGCATAGCTCTAAGGCCTAGGCTATCCTGCCAGCCACCACTGGACTCGAATCATCTGTAAACCATGGGGCATTTTTCTACATCCAAAACCGTGCTTTGCTTCACATGTCCCTCCATGGTTATAATTCAGAGAAGGTTGCATGACGGTCGTTCGCCTGTGCTTGGACTCAATCACCATTTCCACATGAGCAAAAGGAAAATGGCACCTTCCATTAAAAACGATTTGCATGTGGAAATTAGGCTCAAAATGGAGATTCCAATTGGAAAGTGGAAAGGAGTGCATGAAAAGGACTATATAGTGTTATTTAGTTTTCACACTCGATCTTTGTCAGCCTCCCACCTACTGCTCACATTCTCCCATTTACTGGCTTCCGAGAAGGTGAAAATCTCCAATGTACCATTGCATTTCATCGTTACCATAAAAAAAAACCCATTGTATAATATCCCTGTGAACACCAGTAAACCACCCAGGGCCATTCCAAAATTAATGGAAGAAAAAAATAATCAGGGGCTGGTCACGAGGTTTGTCTTTTGATAATCTGGACAAAAAGTTGGTGCAAAAAAAGAAAATGTAGTTCAACATTACAGTACTCATCAATGTCCTGAACCCCACTGTTTCAATGGTCAGAGGAACCCCTTTCTTCCTACTCCAGAAAGACCAAGGGTTAAATAATTCATGGGCAGTGAGAGATGAGAGTATAAGGGGTCAGAACACAAACGATGGAAATGATTGTTCAAATTACGGTTGGAATGTAGAATTTGATTCGAAGAGAGGTACAGGCTTCTTTTGTAAAAATCTTTCCTCAAAGATACAAAAAGGCAACAAAACAAAGCGAGATGTGGCACAAAGAGGGTGAGACGAAGCCAAATACCTATAAGAATTGTATAGCGTCCTTGTATTCTTATACAAAATGCTTCATTATTTCGATATACATATATATACACACATATATATATATACATATATATATACATATATATACACATATATATACACATATATATACACATATATATACACATATATACATATATACATATATACATATATATATATATATATATATATATATATATATATATATATAAATTCCCAACAATCCCCCTCCCCCACCCCACTGCCATGATACTCAAACTCCATCTGCTTTGTATATTCTATTCTCTATACCTTTTCATCTCCCCCCACCAACTGATCTTCGAATATCAGTTTCACGTACAGAACGTCTTTTACACCTTGGACATGGTACTGCTATGTTAGTAGCAATGAATGGCTGCCCTCAATATCAAACAAGAGGTCAGGGCAGTCTCGTGGGGATAGTTTCAGGACATCCATGCATTTGATTTGACCCCCGGTTTATGCCCCAGGGGATGGGGATTTAGCGTCATGGGTCAAAACGAATTTTTTTTTTTTTCAAATTCAAAATGTAGTACGTATCGGGTCATTCATGGTGGTGGAACTTTTGTTTTCAATCTTTCAACTTTGCTTTAGGTGAAAGCGTGGAGTTTTGCGATGGTGCACCGTTGACTGCGCTCTCATTGTCTGTTTGCACTTTGCCACATTTTGTCTGTCTTCCCCCCCTTTTTTTTAAACTACTCTACCACACAATAGATCATTTTTAACACATACAAATTCAGATAAATAACAAGCCTTTCAGTCAACAGTGAGCTGTGATGCATCAATCCAATTTTGTATTGTGTTAAAATTCACATTTTACAAAATCCAGAAATTGACAATGATACATTGCCTGCGATTCATAACCATTTACGCCATTTTAATTACCTGTCGACAAAAAAACGAATGCCTTTTATCAAATTAAATTGCTCCCACAAAAATTCTGAAGTTTTTTTTTTGATGGTGTGCAGATAGTTTACAAAACACACACACACACCTCAATGCCCCCCCCCCCCACCCGATAAACTGACATGAAAATGCAAATAAATGAAGGAAGAAGAGTCATGTAAATAAAACAGTCGGAAATACTATTCCTAGAGAGTTTTGAGCAATATAATGTTCATTAAAATGTTTATAATCGGGCGTTTTATTCGATCGTTGGTCAGCTTACGGGAAGCAAACATGTTCAGACCGTATTAAAAAAACATCCCAGAGCCGAATACCGTGTCGCACAAAGCGATGTTGATTAGATGCAAAGGAAGTGAAGCGATAGCCAACCAACATTGGGAACATCTATCAAAAAATGCGAATTAAATAAATGGTCAACAGAGGGTTAAAATGGGTATGGCTTTGCAGAGAGACTTACGATAATGTGTATTAATATTGTATGATACAACGAATGATAAGGCATCACTTTGGGGATAAATGATAATGAAGGTACTGTACACCTTTGTACAAGCCTTTCCTCAAAGATACAAAAGGGCAACAAAACAAAGCAAGATGTGGCACAAGGAGGGCGAGACTAAGCCGAATACCTTTCGAATAATTGTATACAGTCCTTGTATTCTTATACAAAACACGTTCATTATTTCGATATATACAAATTCCCAACATAGGGAATATTTTTTCTCCCCCCCCCCCCACCCCTCAACATGACTGCAGCAAAACCTTGATTATATGTTGGAGAGGGGGAGATTTAAAAAAAAAAAAATTTTCAAAACCTCGTTTTGACATGAACATTTACAAACTCAAACGTTGTGATCACTACAAGCAAGATGACGATGCATAAATGCAGGGTTTCTGCAAGTTTATTGTTTACCCGCATACTACAATATGTAGAACCAAATTGGTCATTCAGCTGACAAACAGGACACTGCAGGAAACAAGACTTGACTTGCCAAGAACAAGCAGATTCTTCGTCAATCCCGACATTCCCTTCAAAACCCAAAGGAAAAATAAACAAACAAATTAAAATAAAAAATAATTATTTTTTTTCTTTTACGTGGCCGCTGCAAACCCATCAAAACAGAGCATAGGACAAAGCTCCAACAGAAGCAGCACCAGTTAGAGCCAACAACCGGAAACCACAATGCCCTGACGGGCACGCTGTTCAGTTTGACACTAAAATGAAATAAGTTAAAACAAAGATTTGTTTAAAACCAAGACAAAAATGCAACTTTCTTGGTCTTGTGTTCTTTAGCATATTACAGGAAATGGATGGTCCTTCAAACCAAAGTGTCCAATATATACCACATAAAATACACGGCATGCTCAAAGCTATGGACAGACTACCCAGTCGGCATGGCTTCAAACAGTCGCTTCGACTCACTCCTACAGAACAATGGGAGGTTACAGCGGCGGCGGCGGCAGCGGCAGCAGTGGTAGTGGTGGCAACAGCGTTGACGTGATGTGCATAGCACACAACATAGCACAACCATCAAAATGCCCAAGTGCTGTATTTTTTTTTGCTTTATTAAGTGGAAAAAAAAAGAAGAAGAAAGGCAAAATTAAAGAATTATTCTTTCTAAAATGGGGAAGAAAAAAAAACAAAAACAAAAACCTGTTTAAACACCAATTACACTAAAACCTTGAATGCTGTTACAGGCAGGCAGATTGACAGTTTTATTCGGTCTCACCTCCTCCTCCTCCTCTTTCCTCAACAGAAAATGGGCAAAAGGTTTTCTATAAGCAACGAAACAAAAGCAATAAAAGATGAAATATGCACGATTTGTGAAATATTACAACCCCAGTCTGTAATGGAGCAGATTTGTTTCCCCTCCACCCTCTCCTCTTCCTCCCCAATCAGATAAACGTCCACTTCACATCTCCCAAATAGTTCTCCACTCTACAAAATTATATACAAGGAAGGTTTTGAAATTCGCACATGGAAATTTTTATCCAGTGTCCATTGCCACAGATGGCTTTATCGAAAGCCTTCGGGCTTTTGCGGCACGTATCCTTATGGAGCAGACACTCCTCGGAAGCATAATCGATGCAGGAAGTTCACCCAGAAAGCCGCTTTCGTTCGCGATGAAACGTTCTTGACCGGAAGTCCTCAAACCATGAAAGAATTTTGATTCTTCAACTTCTCAAGTTCTTTTATCTGTTGATGTAAGAATAATATCCTGTGGCATTCCAAAAAGAAAAAAAGAAAAAAGAAAAAAGAAAGAGGGGTGGGGGAGGTGTTCACGTGATGAATCGACATCGGACAAATAAATAAATAAATCACATTGCAAAAGAAAATACAAACTTGATCCATGGTCTTGCCTCTGTTCTCTTAATGTTGCTTGAATTTCACAAACTCGCACCAGAGACCGCGCATTCTTCAAATCTGTACATGTGTCTAATATCTGCGTGCTGTTGTTGTGAGATTCTTCTTGTAATTTTTGCGCCTGGAACAAAAAAAACAAACAAACATCTGAAATCAATTTAGCTGGTTACCAAAGCAGAGGGATGGGTTGCACAAAATCATTTTCAACACGAGAGCTCGGAGCCACATGTCTGACGTTTGAGTGCCAGACATAGAAAAAGTCCTCAAGGTTCATGTCATGCTCATGCAAGATATAAAATATAAACACACAGATTGGTGGACGTTTCGGGAAAGAGAACAATGCGTGCATGCACACAACATACTTGAGGCCTCATTAAAGCACGATGGCAAACACAAATTAGAACTAGAGCGAAGTCGATGGCGCACTATCGAAAATCCCTGCGCTTCCCCACAAAGGTTCAAGATGGCAAAAAGTTCCACCAGGAATGACCAAATATAAGAGTTAAACTTTTTTTTTTCCATTTGACCCCAGTGACCCGAAGTACCCAACCATTAAGGTGGCTTCACCAGGGGTGAAATCCCCAAAAAGATTGTTCCATTCTTCATTCCCCATGTTGATTGTGTATAGTTTCATTTGAAAAAAGTTTTAAAATTTACCAGTAATTACTTTGGTATTTGACCTTCAGACCCCACCGGGGGGGGGGGGGGATATGATACTCTTGCACTTTCGTGTCATGTGGTGATCATAATTACCAAGTTTGGTGAATTTCTGCATAACCATTTGGAAGGAGACAGCGTGACGGATGGATGGACGGACAGACAGATAGACAGACACCAGATTACAATATCCCTGTTTTTGTTCAAAAAGTGTGGGGATAATTACCTGTTTGTGGAAAACGATGATGATCGACACAGTGAAGAATTAATTCGGCAAGATTGAGTGGATATGTAGTGGAATGTACAAACTGGATGAGTCATAACCAGAGTACACTTTCACTAATTTAATCCCCTTAAGCCATGTTACACTCCTGTTTTAAATGCTTAAAAAATGACTTTCATAGCAGCCACTCAAGAACTACGTAAACTTTGCAGTTTCCAAATGATATTGACATGCTAAATCCGAAAATCGAAGTTTACATTGCAGCAAAGTGGAACATGACCTACTCTTTGAGCCTTAAAGGTTACCAAGAAACTATTCAATGCAGTCAGCATCAAGCTAATACCATTGACAAAGTAACCCTCAAACCCAAACTCATCTTTCGCAAGCGAACCCCAGACAAACTTCCCTTAATGTGAATGGGACGAATTATGGCAGACGCGAGAAGATTTCAGACAAATTCTATCTGGACGGAATCATTGTTGTTGTTGAGGAAATGCAAGGCAGAGCCAACTTATGACACTTGGAGTATGCCCCACATGGAGAATCCCCTTTTCAGTATTTTGACAAAATATGGATTTCATCCACTGCGAATATTCCCTGTTTGAGCAATCGTTGATAGTAGATGATCCGAAATCGTATTTTATATCTATGTGGCAAATGCAACATGTGGCCGACTCCTGGGGTTTTATGTAAATGCTGATTCTAGAACTAAAAGGGTCATCGTGACACTTGGAAACGCTGTTACAAGAATCACATTTCCCTTCGTTCAACAGAAGGGAATTTTTTTTTCTTTCACATCGAGGTCGTTTGTTTTATTGGAGGAAAACAACGTGCTTGATCTCAAATGAAGGTTAAAATTACAATGCGGTCAAATTACACGTTAATTTACAATGCGGTCCACGACAATTCGAGAATTTTTGACAAAGGCATGTTAACGTTTATAAAAATGAAAAATAAACACATCATATATGGAGTTTTATATGCAAACAATATTCACAATTTCAGCATCATAATTTCAAAATGAAGCTTTATTAGATCATACAAAGACTCCAATATTTATTTATGACAAATTGAGAGAAACATAGAAACATATAAGCTGAGACAAATATGATTAAACAATCGAGCACAGTTAAATAGAGATGAACAGTTCGAATCAGTAGCTCGGTTAAAACAATCAATGTTAAAAAGTGGCCAGTCTATTCTCCACTCGTCATCATAATCATCATCATCATCATCATCATCATCATCGCTGGCATCATTCAGAAGAGTACGTAATCTCTCGCGCTAAACAAATCTCTGCCTCCAATTTGTCGTAAAATGTCATTCTTCAATTTGACAGCATATCTGAGCTGTCCTGTTGATGTAGAGAATTGTTGTTAGATTTATTTTGGCATCAAACTGAATCTGTGATGCATACAATTGGAAGGTATCTGTAAATGATCATTAAGACAGTTGAAAGCTCACCTCCATCAAAAGTCTCAACTCGAACAAGATGATCTCGCTTTCTGCTTCCAGCAGCCAGAATATGTGCTCTTTCTTTCCGCAAATTATGCAGGGAGGAGACAGAATACGAGCTGAACTTTTTGGAGGCTCCTGCCTTTTCAATTCAGTACTTGACAATAATGTTTTCTTAAGTGGCTCAAAAACTTCTTCCTCTGACAAGGGTTGAGGTTCCTCATCCTCTCACACTAATTTTGAGAACCTCTTCTCTGCCCTGGCGATCGATTCTTTATCTGTGAATCGTGCATAACATTTTCTGTGATATCCACATGTGGAAGACACCATAGCAGTCAATTCCTGTGACTAAATACCAGTGCGTTGCTCCGAAACATATTTTTCCGGTCCATCTAGGCGTTTCCACTGCTCCGCACAGACTTTCACCTGATCCCAACTCTTCTCAGTGAACTTTGAAATATTGGAAGATGCCTCATCAGAACATATATGGATAATACAGTCCATATTTCAGGATAAAGCAAGACATCGTTTTAAAATTAATGGGAGCTGCCATCTTGAATTTTGGTCATTTTCTCCACAGTTCCTCCTAATAACAGTCCCACTCACACGAACCAGAAGCCAGAAGTACTTTCCCTTTCCAGTGAAAAATATAATCAGAAAACAAGGAACTAATTACAGGCTTGCACTATATAAACATGGCATCAACAAATTGCATGAAAACATTATAAGTACGTAGCAGCAGCAAAACATTCATGCATAGAGGCACAGCAGTAAAGACTTTCGAACAACCCCTTTGTTCAACTTTGTCACAATGTAAACACTGACAGTCATGTTCAGAATGCCAAAAAGTACCTTTAGCCAGAAAATTTAGTTCTGCAGTGGCTGCCAAGGGATGAAATGATAGAGGAAAGTGTAACATGGCCTACCTACACTGGAATCTATGCAAATAATCCCAACATAAATAGTAATTAAAAAAATTAACAATTATAATCTATAGCCCCAAAATGAAAAGACAATGTTGCCAGGATACCAATTTTGTATACTTAATTGTGTCAGTGTGTGGGAGCCACCCCAGAAAAATCCTTATGAAATGCGTACATTTATTCGGATCGAGTTTCGGGTTGGCGGAGAGCAATGACAAGGCCGCGTCGCACTGCGAGGAATTAAATGGCCATGTCACACTGAGGAATTAACTCACCCTCCACCTCTTCAACCGTAGTGGGAATATCCCCCAAATAACTGATCACTCTTTGAAAGAGCAGTCAAAGGCCTAAAAATTCGATAATAATGGAAAATATAGTTGAATCGTTTTGAAATATACGAGACGACCCGTGAACCCGTTGGGTTCCCGTTGTGACAGCAGTTGATGAAAAAAAAATCATTTCAAGAAAAAGAACAAAGATAGCTCCAGTGAACTATACCGCTGAGGTTGTTTGCATTGATCAAATTCTCCCGAAGGAGTACTTGACTGAATCGGGAATTGCTTTTTTAATCATTTTTTTCGTTGCCGATTTTAATGAAACTTGATACTGCACACCGCAGGAGAATGGTGAGTAATGTGGGCCGAAAGTTTTTGGGCTATCGTGTACCGTTTCGGCTGTATTTCAGGAGCATACATACATACATGATGAGAGTTTTACTAATCTACTAGACGACCCGTGAACCCGTTGGGTTCCCCTTTGACAGCTATGGATGGAAAAAATCATTTCAATAAAAAAGATAGCTCCAGCAAACTATACCGCTGAGGTTGTTTGCATTGATCAAATTGTCCCAAAGAGTACTTCACTGAATCGGGAATTGATTTTTTAAATAATTTTTTTTGTTGCCAGATTTGAACAAAACTTGATACTGCACACCACGGGCGAATGGTGAGCAATGTGGGCCAAATATTTTTGCGCTATCGTGTACCGTTTTGGCTGTATTTCAGGAATATACATACATACATGATGAGAGTTTGTCATTTATAGATCGAGAAGATAGATGGATATAGATGTCCCAATTTAAGTGTTTGACATACCATCAAAGTTAATATTTTCCACATAGCTCATTGCAGAGGCAGAGTACAAAACAGAATGGAAAAAATAAAATAAAATAATTTTTTTAAAAACCCCCAAAGCAAACATTAAAACAAAACAAAAACAAACAAACTAGAAGGGCACTCGTAAGAGCGCATACCTCCACCATGCAATGCCTGATCTAGGAGAACATATCAGGCCCAATACATTTTTTTAAATATCATGCCATACATAGTTTTTGGCCCGATGTCTCAATGGTGATTAATCACTTAAAAGAATTAAAAAACACTCGTATCCAGATCTTCACCAGGATTGAATCAATTTGTCGTGGTCACACACCCATCCTGTCCACCAAGTTTCATCCGAATCCATCCACAACTTTTTGAGATATTGTGCTATATATTAGTTTAGCCCCATCTCTCAATGGTGAAGAATCGCTGAAAAAATTATCGGATCCGGATTCGGATCTTCACCAAAATTGAATCAATTCTTCTTCTTCACACACCCAACGTGTCCACCAAGTTTCATCCGAATCCTTCTACAACTTTTTGAGATATTGTGCACACAAACAGACAGAGAGGGATGAAAACATAACCTTCTTCACCTTCGGTGGCAGAGGTAAAATAAACTGGAACAAGCAAGAGCCCATCATACACTGGGGTGATTTGTCCAAGCAAATTTTTGGCAACTTGCTCAAAAGTTTGTTTCCTCGGGTTTCACCAAAAGCACCTGCGTGGAATTCTCCCGGAATTGGGTTGACCTCTTGAACACGGTTTCCCTTCGCCACTCAATTTGGGTTGAAAACTGTGTTAACCCTGATACTGCATTTTCACACAATTTTGCGATACTGCTTGGGGATTCCAAAACGAGCTTGCCCATATTTTATCCTGACTCTTTTCCCAAGTCTGCGGATGAGCGATGGGATGAAGGCCGGTCAGTCAGTTGAGTGGGCGTACACACTTAGTCAAACAAAGGGGGGGGGGGGGAAACACCTTTATTTGGCCTACAACGATTCAAATTACTATTGCCTTTTAAAAGCACCAAATCGATCGGGTAAGATGAAGCAAGTTGCGAAATATTATGGGATGATGTGTGAGCTCATTGCGAGAAGACAACTCAGAGTTGAGTAAAGTAAAGTTGCTGAGTTCTGACAACTCAGAGTAAAGTTGCTCAGACATAGCATTTCTTTTGGGCCTAGCCGTGCACCTCAGATGACAAACTCGATTCACGAGTCCAAGTGGGTGAATCAATCCTGTGGTCTGATTTGCCCTGAAAGGCCAAAGAAAATGCCTGTGCCTGTAGATGGTGTGAACCTTAAATTGGTATTGATCTCGTCTGAGCATGAAGCTCACATCTCATACGAATCCAATGCAACTCCCTTCTCCTTCACCAAATTGCACTCTTAAAAGGCATCAAATAATGATTAGTATTATCATAAGCCAAAAGGTGGCATCTATCCTGTTTATTTTCTTTCAATGTCGGCTGAGAAAGAACCACTCACATCCATCAAAAAACACCCACCGGATGGAAATTCAATGTTTTTACTCGGCTCAGACAGACGATCATATGTAGGTTGCGGATCTTGGAAGCACATTTTTCAACCTGAAACAAGGTACGAGTTCCCTTGTCTTTTGATGTGGGGAACCCAGTTCAAATCCCATATACCAGGTGTTTGTCCATTAGTCATTGTAATTCATCTAAGAGTACACCGATGTCTATTAATGTCTGTCCTGCTTACGATACATGTACATAAAAAAAAAAAAATCTAGAAATATTTTATACTTCAGTTGGCAATATAGCCGCTCGTTTGGTGGAGTAAAGCAGGTTCTACTGCCCGAGTAAATCACCTGCGATTTACTAAAAGAGGCCGACAACAGCAGTGTTTGTCATGCTATCCATGGTAAGACAATTTATTTTCCTTAAAACTTCCCTGAACGTGGATATCATGACAAACAATATGTTAAAGGCTGATGTAAAAGCAACTTACATAAATGTTGCATACTAAAATATAATGCATGCGTCACAAGGGTATTGAAAGAATTTTTTTTACCTCAACTACAGACAGACCTCACCGTTTGATATTTGTGCACAGTAGTTTTATTTTACAAAAACGAGAGAGAGCAATCACAGATTGCAGACTTGCTTTGTGTGGTGGTGTGTGTTTGTTTGGTAGAAGATGCATCGATGACATCGGTTTATGTTCAAACAGCAGACGAATTGACCTTTTTGATTTTATTGCATAGAACCACGTTCCAATCATTCATACTCTTATAGACGTACGCACATTCTCAAAGTACATTATAGAAGAAGAAGAAGAAAAGAAGTGCTCCTAATACGTTCTTAAAAGTATATCCTTTAAAGACAGACTCGCATTCCAATTGTAAATACTTTATAGACAAGAAAATATAATGAAAAAATAATAAAATTAACGTGCAATACTGTCTACCACCAGGTGGCATTTGTGGTGGACATTAGCACATGATGTGCAGACAGACTCAAATGCAATACCTTCTGGCGAGGCTAAAAAGTTGATTAGTGGTAAGTATGCACACGGAGTGTAATGATACTCCTGTGTCACAACACAACACAACACGTATCGGTATACTTAGCCATTAAAACACCAAATTAGAAGATACAATCGGTACTATCTTGGCTGTAAACTAGCAAAAAGTATCCATTCCCAGTGACGGAAAAAATTTAAGTTACTCTAACAATTTAAATGATTTCATAGACTTCAAAAAGGTTGTGTTGCCAAAGATTTCATAGACTGAGCTACTTATACCACCCACCACAAAATGGTGGTTAAACATCAGACAGCAGAGGTTGAATTGGTCCAAAGAGGGTAAAAATAGTGATTTTTAAGTTGTGTGTTATTCTCTGAAGATCTGCATTAAATCTACAATAATCCAGATGATCAAGTTGAGTTTAAAGAAAACAAAAAGGGACAATAAAGTGACCGACACTACTGCATCAAGAAAAGTGAAATGAAAATACAAAATAACCAATCAGCAGCTTTTCAAACACAGGGGCTGCCATAAACGAGGCAAACGCATGGATAAACACCACGGTTCCATCACGGCCAACCAGCTCTCACGTAATCAACAAAACCAAGGTGGTTAGGATTATATAAATAAAATGACACCTCCCATGCTCCTCCAGCCAAAACTGCTACGTAAAGCAACCAAGAAGGCCTACGCTTACCTTGTGCAAGACACCACCCACGCACACACGCACACACCTAAGCAGCTCGGGCATGGACAGTGTCATCTTCCAAAGCCGAGGTAATTAAAGAAATCAGATTAGTTAGAGGAGTCCTGCTCAAAAATTGGTAGAATGGAATACTCCCCACATTGGAAGAACCAAAAAGGACAGAACGGAAAGAGCCAGACACACTTGGGCACTATGTACTGCCATACTACCCGGGCCTTTCAGAAAGGATTGGCAGAATTGTACGTGGTGCACGGATTGGCGTAGCCTACAAGTCTCTATGCACCATCCATAATGTCATCTCAAAACTAAAGGACCTAATACCAACTGGTGATAAATCTGGAGTAGTTAGTTTACCATTCTTCGTGCAAAGACTGTGACCAATTCTACATTGGTGAAACTGGAAGGAATTTGAAACGACGACAAGAATGAACATGATCGAGCAATTCGGCTTGGAAAGGTGACCCATTCAGCCATAGCACGTCATTGCCTGCAATCTGGACATAAATTTGACTTTGTTAGATGAAGTATCTAAGACGGGGCCTATCAAACGACACAGATCGATTTTGGAAGCATGACACGTGAAGAGCCGGGAGGGTGGCCTAACTGGGGAGACGGTGGACATACCCACATAATACATACCTCTAATGCAAATGGCGAAAACTGGATGGTGCAAATGACTGGAGAAGGTGAGCAACAAACACCCAATCCCAAACACCACATCCACGTGTGCACAACACCCAAGGAGAACCCCAACACAAATACAACCAACACATTACCATGCCCAAACCGGACACAAAACCAGCCGCGAGTGTGCCTTGGAAACACAAACACGAAAACAACAAGTGCACACACGTGTTCACCCACACACATACAACACCAGATCACATGTAAATAAAAATAAAAATACAGAGCAGAGCACCCCTTCAATGATGTGATTTGACTTTTGGTTTTGCTTTTGCAAAATAAAAAGCAGTCCTCCATTTTACCTCGAGCACTAGCATGTGACCGGAAATGAGCGGTCATATTGAAATAAAAACCGGACACGTGCCAAGGCCCAGGGTCTATTGTGCTTGATGAAGCCGGCTGTGAAGCCAGCGAAACGTTGCCCTGAGACAAGGTCTACTCTCGCTTTTTTGCTCAAATTAGCGGAGTCGATCAAGTTTTTACTTTTTGTTGGAAGCACCCTCTTCTTTAAAAATGCATACATCTAATAAATATACACACACACACACACACACACACACACACACACACACACACACACACACACACACACACACACACACACACACACACACACACACACACACACACACACACACAC
>NC_140968.1:55142067-55177067 GCF_056783735.1 Eptatretus burgeri
CAAATTAAGGTATGTGTCAGAAGAACGTGTTGAATTCTTGGAAGAAGATCGACCGAAGGGAGGGTACTCTGCTAGTGGTTATAAAAAAAACAAACAAACAGATAACGGGCAGACGGACAAACCGAAAGCATGCATGCCTCAGGCCTTCAGCTATGAAGGCATAAAAAGTATATGCACAAATGTTATGATTGCAAATGCTACACCAACCTGTTTCTCTGTGTTCTCAGCAGGCCAGCCCTGGACATGTTTCACTAGGTTTTCATCAAAATATGCTGCGAGGCTTGGCGAAAGGGAACAGAGCGAAGGAAGAGGAAGGTTAAGGGTGTTGGTGCTGCTGCTACTTGGAGTCGATACAGTTGCTGTTCCAGCTACAGAGGAAGGGAAGGCTGTACTTGTTCCACCTGTCCCACTAGTACACAGCCTGCAAATAATGCACATTTTCCAAGATTGACAGGTGAATGGAAGAAACATCAAACTTTGCCTCATGCTGTACAGTTACGAGAGATAATAAGCTTAAGATGTCCAACACATAAATGTGCTCTATGATTGGTTTTGGGAACAAAATGATCAGTTTCACAACAAAACAAAATAACACAATTAACATGAACAAAATGCCTCGGTTTTTCCACTTAATATTTTGTAACCACCACCGTCAATAATAATGTTGTGTTCTACACTGGAATGCTGTGTGGTTTGAGGCATTTCAGCGTAGATGTACGATGTAACAGAGCACATGCTTCATAACAGTGCAAAAGCCACCTAATGAATAATAATAATAATAATAATGATAATAATAACTAGAACTGCCACTTTATAACTGCTGGCAGTGATGACCGGGTACCCAGACGTCCGCATTTGATACAGCGTGAGACTTTATGGAGATGACAGTCGCAAAGTTTCGCTTCGATAGGATAAGTGGTTCCAGAGAAAACATTCTTTAATATTGATACAAATACAGCCCTGCTTCGGGACAGCGCAGGACAGACGAGTTACGAACCGGATAGCACAAAGTGTTCAATCTAGTTCTTACGTATGCAGTTAGCCCTTTTTCCTGGGCATTGTCGGTATCAATTGAATTGCTATTCCTGTACCCTCAAACGCATTCAGGTGCAGCCAACTGAGCCTTCTGGGAAAAAAACAAAAATGTAAAAGTTCTCAGATTCAAATAATTAAATAATTCTGGCTGCCAAACCACGTGGCTGATCGGGTTGAAATTTTAAATCCACGTTTCACATGTCGGCTAAATTATAATTGTGAAGTTTCGCATGTATAGAAGCAGCGGTTCCAGAGTAAACATTAATTAATATTTATCCTTCAATCCAACATGGCTGCCAAACCATGTGACCTATCAATTAGAAATTAACAAACTTATATTCACTGCTCGTGTGCAATATGTTTGTGAAGTTTCCCCTTGATCTGTCTAGCCGTTCTGGAGAAGAGGATGTTTGAGGGTTTTAGGGTAAATTCAATATGGCCACCAAACCGTGTGACCTATCAATTAGAAATTAACAAACTTGTGAAAGGATGTCTTAGGCAAAGTGTGTGAATTTGTGCCTCAATTTGTCCAGCCGTTCTGGAGAAGATTTTTTAAATTTATTAATTTTCAATCCAAGGTGGCTGACGAACCATGCGATTTATGACATCATAAATTTATATTCTGCTTCCAATCGTGTAGTGGAAGTTGTATGTGAAGTTTCGTGTTTATCGGACAAGGTGTGTTTTTCTATCCAAGATGGCCCCCAAACCATGTGACGTCATAATTTTTAACGTATATGCAGGCATGGGGATAGATTATAGTTGCCAAGTTTTGCTTCTATAGATTATGTGGTACCAGAGAAAACATTATTTAATATTATTCTTGAATCCAACATGGCTGCCAAACCATGTGACCTATCAATTAGGAATTAACAAAATTATATTCACTACTCGTGTGCAATACGTTTGTGAAGTTTCCCCTTGATCTGACCAGCCGTTCTGGAGATGTTTGAAGGTTTTAGTGTAAATTCAATATGGCCGCCAAACCATGTGACCTATCAACAAGAAATTAACAAACTTGTAAAAGGACGTCATGGAAATGTGTGTAAAGTTTCACCTCAATCTGTCCAACCGTTCTGGAGAAGATTAAAAAAAAAAATATATATATATATATATATATATATATATATATATATATATATATATATATATATATATATATATATATATATATATATATATATATATATATATATATATATCAAAACAAGATGGCTGCCGGACCAAGTCACCTATGACGTCACAATTTTTTTTTTTTCTACGGTGAATTGTTGTGTAGATGATGCTCAAGAAATTTCAGATTTTTCATATGCAGCGTTCTACTTGATGAATTTTCACCGGGATACCGCTTCACTGATGACGTCACGAAAAATCACCCCTCTTCCCCATTGGGAGGTCATTACAATGTATGAAGCGAAATATTTTTCCATTGCACTGTTTCAGAGATACAGAAGTCCAAAATTTCTCGTTTTTTTTCAAGATGGCGCCCATTCCACGTGACTTATGACGTCACAATTATAAACTAAGAATGCTATCAAAAAAGATACATACTACGATGAAAATTTCGTGTCGATCGGACTTACCGTTCCTGAGAAAATGATTTTTAAAGCGAAAAACCCACAAATTGTCGGCGGAAGAAAAATAATAAATAAGAAATAAACAGAAGAAAAAACAATAGGTGACGCAGTCCATTGGACTGGGTAGAAGAAGAAGAAAAAGGAGAAGAAGGAGAAGGAGAAGGAGAAAGGAGAAGAATGCAGTCCCATTAAGTTGAACATCACAAGGTGAACAAAATTTAGTCAACCAGATATTTGCAATCACAAAGGATAGACCTCTCCCGGCTTACCCTTGGTGATCGCCCATGACTAATCCTTGACTTACCCTTACAATGATGGTGCTATTTTTTTTTCAGACCACCATATGACCTTGACCTTCAACATTTAGGGATAGAGTGTAAATAAAGAAAATGTGTCCCCATATACAATCCATCCATAAAACTCAACATCATGAAAAACTGTGGAAAAAATATTCAAGTTATGATCAAAAAGGTATTTTGTGTCAATTATGGTAGGTCACTGAAAAAAAGCAGATAGACATGAAACAAGTATCAGGTGAACAACTTCAAAGCAGGTCCACCACTGATGCAAAAACATCTTGGAAGGCTAAAGGTCTGAGATTCAGCATTGGCAAAATTTAGCGATAGAAAATACGCATTTTTTTTTGTTCAGCCATTTGACTTGGACCTTCAATTTGGAAGGGAACAATGTAAATTAAGCATAAATGCAACTTGCTCGAGGCCATCTAGAGCGGGCAGTCACTCAGATCAGACAAACCGTAATCGCGCTATGGTGGAAAATGTTAAAATGTCTATAATTGGGTCATGGCCTTAAAATTAGGTCAAGGGCTAAAAAAAAAAACCACAAGGGTGAACCCAGAAGAGTTTCTATTCCCATTATTGATGCTAAATTTTATTCCGAAAGTCCTCATACATTCGCAGAAAATAAATAAAACGATGCACCCAGGCCGGGAATCAAACACAAGTCCTCTGGTGAACCGTACCAGTGCTCTGCCATCTGAACCATCTGGGTGACCCACCAGCTCAGCACATAATCATCCCACATGTAGAAACGCCACTCTCTTTCCACCACTGTTTCCAGGACACTCGCCGCCAACCATAGGAGCAGCGATGGCCTGTCCACAAGAGGGTCTTCCCCCCATGGTGGAACAAATCCATGTTCGCGATTACAACACCGGGGGTGGGGGTGGGAGGGGGGCGTAGTAATACAATTGTATAAATGAGCAGGGCAAACATTCATAATATGTATATGTGGGAAAACTATGCGCCCAGACCGGGAATCGAACCCAGGTCCTTTGGTGAATTGTACCAGTGCTCTGCCATCTGAGCTATTCTGGAGACCCACCGGCTGAGCACACAATTCTCTCATATATAGAAGCAGTGGCGGAAAGAGAATGGCATTTCTATTTACACTCTATCCCTTATATGGGGGTGGGCCTCATTTGCAGGAATCCATGATGATTAACATTTGATTTATATTCAGCAAAACATCACAAAACAACAACACCACCAAAATAACACTAAAATAAAATAAAACATTACACAGCCAGAGTGAAAAATATATATTTAGCTTATCTGGAATTTAAAATCCATATAAGGTATCATCATCGCACACCTTCCATCCATTTGTTCATCTGTCTGTCCATCCCTCATTTCAACTTCTCCGGCTAAACCGCTGGTCTGATCCATGTGAAATTTGGTAGCAACGGTCCTCTCCAGACTGGTAACAGGAATTGCAAAGCTCATTCCCGTCACAACTAATTGGTCAAAATGGCCAACTTAAATTCCTTCAAAAATCTTCTTCCCCAGACCCAACAGTCAGAATGCTACCAAATTTGGGTTACGTTCAGACAGGGTCCTGATGTTAAATCGCATAGGCTCTGCCTATCACATGATCGGAAGTGTCAAAATGGCGGTGACACAAATTCCTTCCAAAATCTTCTATTCTCGACCCACCATTCAGAATGCTACAAAATTTGGGTTACAACATTAGGCCAGGGTAGGGATGTTAAATTGCCGAAGTCATGCCGCTCACACGACTGGAAGGGTGTCAAAATGGAAGATTTAGTAAATGCTTCGAAAAAAAAAAAATTGTGTAAACTCCTTCAAAAACCTTCTTCTCCAGACTCACCAGTCAGAATGCTACCAAATTTGGGTTACAACATTAGGCCAGGGCCCAGATAAACAACTGGTCCAGTGGTACTACGTGTGTGTGTGTGTGTGTGTGTGTGTGTGTGTGTGTGTGTGTGTGTGTGTGTGTGTGTGTGTGTGTGTGTGTGTGTGTGTGTGTGTGTGTGTGTGTGTGTGTGTGTGTGTGTGTGTGTGTGTGTGTGTGTGTGTGTGTGTGTGTGTGTGTGTGTGTGTGTGTATATATATATATTTTATTTAACTGTGAACTTATTCCATACTGCCATACAGGCAATGAAATCTTTGACCATTCTCATTCTTCTACTTATGTAGTTCTTTTATTTAAGGCCTGGCTTCGATGAGGACAATTTAGTCCGTAACTGGAGCCTTCAACATTGAGAAAAAAAAAGTGTGATTGAGTGCACCAATTCCACAGCTCACACCGCCATACAGGCAATGGAGTGCACCACCCCCACCGTATAGCTCATGGAACGTGCCACTCCCATGCCACCGTACATGCGATGAACCCACCATCCTCATGCTGGAGAGCGATTCACTTGCATCCCACAATTTGCTTCACCTTTTTATCAACCCAAGGGTTACCAAGTGTGGTGTGTCTGTGCATCATCAACATATGCAAAATTTGGGGGTCCAGGATGGGTGGTTTCACAAGGCAAAAACAAACAAACAAAAAAAGGTCAAAGCAGTTTTATGAATAATTGTGAGGAGAGGACAGGAGTGATAAGGTTGGTATATCAATGGTATAACCTACATGTAAAAAAGGGTGGGTGTGGGGATGGTTCAAAAAAAACAAAACAAAAAAAAAACGATGAAAAAAAAAAACACCACATGCAGGAATGGAATATGGTAAGTGATGGTGGTGTACTGTAGTCTTGAAGCCCACAAGGAAAGATTGGGTGTGTACCAATTCAGAGGTGGTTCCACAGTTTAGGAAAGGGTGGGGATAAAATGAGAGAAGAAGAAGAAAAAAAAAAGTGCACCACGAACATCAATTTGCTGGGAAAGGGAAGAGTAATCAAAATAAAAATACCCTGAATGCCGTTGGCTGTTGGGTGATTCTGGGCTTAACTGGTGGGGCCGCTCCATTGTAGTGGTCACTGGCTGTGACGACTGCCCACCTGCAGTGACTTTTGACGGCGTTAGCCCCTAAGGACAAATGGTGGACAAGCTCCAATGACCAAAAAAAAATAAAAATGATAAAAAAACATTACCAAGTTATGCTGTAGGTGGGGCATAATTTTACTTTGAACAAATCATGGTTTGCAAAATATTTGAGCCTCAAATACTTAACTGCATAGCAAATAGAATGGTACACTTATCTCTGCAACTGGGTTCTTTGTGGAAAAAGTAAAAGAGCAACCCAAGCAATGATGGGTGATCTACTATTGAAGATGCATATTAGTGTAGGCTGATTGAATTATGTTGAAGTAGTGGAAGTAGCACTTCATCTGAACTAACACAGACGTTACAAGTTTGCATCCATAAAAGATGTGCACGTCACATGGGACACGTCAAAATAACATGGGGGCGTGGTTAATACCGGAGGGGCGTGGTTACAGGGATTAGTAACCATGGTCACACCGGTGGCTTCGAGGACAAAAAGGAAAAAAAAACTTGCGAGAATAATGGACGTGTGCACGGATGCACAGACAAAGCTCGGGGTTAGTCGCTAATGCGAGTGTTACGGTGAGTGTGATTTAATTGGGATGAGTGACGGATGGAAACAGGGGCGTTTTTATGGAAAAGGGGCGTGATTGTAAGGATGTGACGGGTGGTCGCATATGCGTCATGAGGTTCGTGTACTTTCCGTACTCGAGAAATCGTCACACGATGCG
Organism: Eptatretus burgeri; assembly: GCF_056783735.1. Lineage (NCBI taxonomy): Eukaryota > Metazoa > Chordata > Myxini > Myxiniformes > Myxinidae > Eptatretus > Eptatretus burgeri. The sequence continues at coordinate 55,148,662 of NC_140968.1, forward strand.
CTCGCACCTGTTACATGTGTGACGATGCCACATTTACAGCCTGCCTTTGTCTCCCTGGGGAGGCAAAAGAGGTGAACCTGGGGAGGCAAAGGCAGGATAAGAGATGTGAAATGTGCTACGTGCCACTAAGATGGGAGGGTGCTCCGTTCAATGAGGCGTGTCATGTGATCGAGGTTGTTGTCTCATGTGCGGCAAATTCCTGAACATTGGTTATAGCGTGGGAGACAAGGAATGCTTGTGAATTACGGAGCGAGGCTTAGGGTGTACAAGTGCAAAATATGACGCCGAGATATGCTGTAGCAGCCTTCATCTCCCTCGTGGATGTTTTGACAGAGTGCAGGACGAGTGACATGTACGATTCTGAGACCGACGTGAGCGACTCGCGTCCCAGCGGAGAGTCCACGATGTCATTTGGGGTTGTCATCGATAAGTCATCGGTCCACGTGACCTCATCCATACAGTCTCGTTGATCGTTCCGTGTGAGCAGCGCCACATGGTTGCAAACAGTACGAAGTTCCACAAGTGTGAAATGCAAATTTGAATGTATGAGATTCAAACCAGGTGCCTTTGACAGGTTCTGGAGCCACCGTGATCGTTTCGTGTGAACAGCGCTATAGCTTCTTCTTTCGGCTGCTCCCGTTAGGGGTCACCACAGCGGATCATCCGTTATGATTCGCATTGTGATTTGGCACATGTTTTACGCCGGATGCCCTTCCTGACGCAACGCTGGTCACCTCTTACGACACAGGGATATGTTACACCTATTCTAACCAGGGTATACACCGGCCCAGTACACTGGTACTCACTTTGCCGACCTTGGAAGGATGACAGGCTGAGTCAACCTCCTGGTGTATTAATTCAGTGGTCCAACGGGGCTTGAACTCAGGACCTTTCGGATCCCAAGCCGCTGTCCTAACCACTGCGCCAACACCAGGCATGTGAACAGCACTATATATATATATATATATATATATATATATATATATATATATATATATATATATATATATATATATATATATATATATATATATATATATATATATATATATATATATATATATATATATATTTGAACCTCGTTTAACCGCAAGCGCTGGGACACGGTCGTATATGGCGGTTATGCAAGGGTGGCGGTTGAGCGGGGGGTGGGGGGGGTTGCTAGAAGGGATTCAGATGTCCAATATCAATGTCACGGTCTGTACCTGCCACTCCACAGGCATCCACGTGCGCCAGAATTGATCTATTGGGGGCGCGTTTCAACAGTCTTTCGAGTTTATTTTACATTCTATTCCATCCTGTTTGGATCAAGGGATAAGAAATGGATAACAAAAATATATAATATGTAAACTACATGTACCCCAGATACAGGCCTTCTCACATGTACGTACTGTATTTGTTTCTGCAGACATGTTTAAAAAAAAAAAAAGAGCTCAAAGTCATGGGCTCACAGTTATTGTGCATATCATTTGCTTATGCCATGATAAGGAACTGAAGATCGTAAATTACAATCTGTACAAGTGTTTTGATTACCACTGAACACATTAGTCAAATTACAGAACTGGTGAAATGGAAAGGCTGACCAAAAATATAAGAGAACTGTCCATACTGTGAAACAGGACATGACCACCATGAGCTACGCACATAGAAGGCTATTGAGAACATGTCAACATAGGCCGAGGCTGATGATTTGAAGAAGTCTGTGAGGGAAGTTTGCTTAGCGGTTGCCACAGAAACTGTCAATCTCAAACTGCAACCGGTGCGCCGCCTTCAAACCCGAATCAGTGGATGACGAGTGGGCCTCAAGGTACCTGAACATGAGATAGATTGCGGCTTTGGCCTCAATGCATGAAGGTTGGCGTGGCACTTCAACGGCATCATCGCCATCTGTGGTGTCTGTGCGTGCAAGTTCAACAATTTCCTCATCGGTGAGGTCTTCCCCAGGGACTATGGCTGAATCCACACTTTCAAACTCCTCAGGGGTCATCAGCCTCCCTGCGGGTATGCCGCACGCCTCTGCCATTCGCTCGAATATGTTGCCATAATCTCTGAACAAAATCTTTGAACTGAACAGTCTCAATGCACGGCGCGAGGCAGACGGGACCAGCACGTGCTCCCGCTGACCATTCACCAATGACGACTAAGGTTATTTTTAGATTGCACAATATTCGTGATGTGGCAAAGTACAGGAGATCGCTGGCGGTTAGCGCTGGTGGATAAGCGAGGGTGTTTTTCATTATTATAAGTACAGGGGTTCCTCGACTTACGACGGAGTTCCGTTCCTATGATGCGTCGTAACGCGATTTTCCGCGTAAGTCGGAACACACCTTTTAGTGTGTTCTGCCCCTCATTCCTCAAATAATCTTTTAACCTTCTCCTGAATCAACATAAGGCTCATTAGGATACGCCGAATGATGATGGTCTTCCAGCCAAAGCACTACTGTAAAATTCGGACTATTAGCCGCAACTTTTTCCCTCAACTTCGACCTCTACGGCTAAAATAACGATGCAGCTTGTTTATGGATTTTTCCGATGTTGCGGGTTTTCCTGATGACGCGTTCAGGCCAAATGAAGTTGTCGTCAGTCTCCAGTCTATGTTTAGATTCACATTTGGTTTCAAAACTGGTTTTGACTCTGTGAATTCAAAACTCACTGTAAAAGTCCTCTTCCTGCAGAAAGTCAATTTTCCTGACTCGTCGCAGAGAGGTTATTCTTCTTACTTGGATCGACGTCGTTATTTATCTATATGGTATTTATATTTACATTTATTACCTTGCATTGTTAACCGAAACTTGAAAAACATAGAATGAGCGAGGTAAACCACAGCTGAGCTATAAAAAGTTCAATCCACACTCCAAGTGTCTTCCCTGATCGCTGCAGCTGTTTGTGTGTTTCCCTGCTTTTTTCAGTGATGAGTTTGCAACCTCAGAATATATTTAGAGAGATATTGATTTGGTAAGAGTACAGTATGAAGAAACAAGAGGTCCACACGAGGAATTCAAAACTCACAGATGGGCGAACTTTCTCGCTGCAAAAAGTCAAAGGCTTTCAGAGGTAGGAAATGCCGATGGCCCGAAATGAAAGACGAACTTGAAGACTGGGTTAACACACAGAGAGTGGATGGTTGGGGTGTTTCTACTGTTAAGATAAGACTCAAAGCAAGATCGATCACTTTTTGTGGCTAATTTTCAGACGTTTTTGCGCTTGGTTTTTTTTCTTAATAATTTATGGGAGATGCGTCGTAACCAAGAAACGTCGTAACCTGAGGATTGCCTGTAGTTATGTACTGGGAAAACGTTGGCGGATCGTAATTGAAAAATGCATTATGGAAATTGGGAAACCCTGATTTCCAGGTGGAAGGCGAGGGTGGCGGTTAATCAAGGTTACACTGTGTGTGTGTGTGTGTGTGTGTGTGTGTGTGTGTGTGTGTGTGTGTGTGTGTGTGTATGTATGTATGTATAAACCGTGCCGAGCGCCGTATAACCGCACAAAGCATGGCGAGTTTTAAAACGCAAGATTCGAACCGGGTAACTTTGACAGGTTCTAGAGCCGCTGTGGAAGCACTGAGTTACTACAAAATGGCTGAGCTAGTAGACTGATGACCCCTCTCGCCGATGGTACCGGTCTCGACTCGCTCCGACATCAGGATGAAGCACAGCGAGCCGGCAAACTATGAGAAAGCATCGATGTTTACACGATATTCAGATTCCGGGGACCAGCAGTTACGCGATTTTTCCCAGCATTCCCAGTGGCAGATTCCATCAATTTGCAACTTTTGGCCAAGCCGTGGTTCGTGAAGGTTGCAAAAACAATTATGCTGTACACGGGTCTCGGCCTGACAATAAAAGACGGGTCTGGGCTATCGTCGAATGCTCGGAATTTGCCGTGCTTCTCAGGATCGAAAAACTATGTGGCTTCATCTCTTCAATTTTATGGTAAGAGGAAGAAGAAGCCGATCCTTCAGAAAAAAGGGTCAGGCTAATGCTAAAGAGTGATTCGCAATCACTGCCGTGATGTGCCTCAACCGTGACAAGTATCTTTCAATATGAAAATGCCACCTCGAACATTGTGCCAATCAATGTTACATGTTCAACCTCTTCTAGAGTTTAGCAAAATAACTTTGATGTTGAAGTGAATAGGCTCTCCTGAAACATACCTTGGTTTGGCAAAGGTTTGCGTGAGTTTTCAAAGTGCCCACATTCGTCTGAGGGGTGCTCATCCTTGGAGAGATATGCGAGTGAGGGGAAGATGCATCTGAGGCAAGGGACATGGGGGATTGACTCTGCTGATGTGCTGCAAGAGAAGCACAGATGAACAGATGACAACACTGCACATGCATGCCAAAGGAGACTGGCTCAAAAAGCAAGTGCTACACAACAAGCAGTAATTACCTTGCTGTGATGTCTGTTTAGGTTGAGGCAGGAGATTAGGAGCAGCAGCAAGAAGGATTTTAGAAATGGTCTGTGTGAAGGCTGTAAAAGTAAAGTGAACCAAATCTAGACAATGTCAGTTTTTAGTCATTTTAACTGTATTTTGCTTTACATTTCCCCAAAATGAAATACAACAAATTTACCAATGGAAGGTAAATGGTTTTTGGTGAAACACAAAGCAAGAATGAGTGAAAGCCAAGATACGAAAAACAATTACATTTTGCCGTACCTTCCTGCAGGCGCTCAAGGCTAGGACTGAGCTGGGGCGAAGTCTGGAGGCCTGGCAGGATCTGACGCAGCACAGCAGGGTCCTGGCTTGGCAGTGCAACGCCTACTTGCGATGGGGTGGCCGCTTGGCCGGGTGTTAGACGCGAAGACGCGGCCGAAGGAGAGGGGGCTGATGCCGAGGATGAGGTGAGGGGCTTTTCCGCAGTGGCTTCTGAAACCAAAGCAAAAATATGCAATCGACGCATGGCAGAACAAAGTGTGAAAAGGTGGCAACCGATTTGGCAAAGATAATTTGAGTATTATTTCATCACCCATTGAAAAGTCACCAACTATCAAATCTCATGGGGGTGAGATGAATATAATAGGTAAAGGCTTCAAATAAGGGAAAATGGTCAAAGCAACATTTTACCAATTTGGAAATTGGGCAAAGAAAATGCACAAATAGCTCGGCAACCTATTTGGCAAAGATAATTTGAGTATTATTTCATCACCCATTGAAAAGTCACCAACTATCAAATCTCATGGGGGTGAGATGAATATAATAGGTAAAGGCTTCAAATAAGGGAAAATGGTCAAAGCAACATTTTACCAATTTGGAAATCGGGCAAAGAAAATGCACAAATAGCTCAATATCACATTGAAGTAGTGGCATCTTTCAAATGAGGCAAAGGGTATTGTTTTTTCCCAAATTGTTTCTAATATATATGTGGTGCATTATGCAGACCCAAGACTTTGGGGTTCGTTATTAAGAATCAAAATAAATACTGTGGAGAGTTTCCAACAGAAATAACCTTCTGCTATAATTGTGACAACACAGCAGCAATAACCATGGGAGAGAATGAAGATTACCTCGCAATCTCGCTTACCACAAATTGTGAACATATTCCATCCTGAAACCCGCTGAACGGTGTTTTCGAAATCCCAACACAATGAAACCGACATCATCGACGTTGGCAGATTCTTTCTTTTCTGCTTCCACAGGGACTCGAAGCAATGCTTACGACAAAAAATTCAACAACTACCGAGAGTTTGCCAGAAGTAGAACCTTAAAAGCAATTATTTTAAATGACCCGACTGCACTGGTTGCTGGTGACAAATTTGTCTTGCATCAGTACACTCAATTTCTATGGCATTGGAGTCTCCCAAGTGACCTTCGCTTCAAAAGTTGAACATTTTTCGTGTTTAGTCTCCAGTAGCACATTTGCGTCATGCCAGCCAGGCGAACAGATGCTCCACATATGATGAGTGTGTCATGATAAAGACAGACAGTCCCTTCTGGTCAAGTTTGCGTTACTTCATGCTTGAATAATCAACACAAACTTGTCATTGCAGCTCAAGTGTCATCGCGTGCACTTCATCAAATTGTTATTTCACCGTGGCATATCAAACGTTTATAAAATGCAATTCTCAAGCAAAAGCATTAATTATTGAATCGTGCTTGCTTTTGGTGACTATGGTTGTAAACATCAGCATTTTTTTTTTACCTCGTTTACAACAATACCAGATGTGCCTCCTGTTGCTTCACTGATGGGATCAATCAAAAGACAGCACGTTGTACTTCGCAAACATATTGCATGTCTATCCGTGGGTGTCAATAAGGTTGCAAGTGAAGTAAAACATGTGGAAAAAAAAGGATCTTTTGGAACACATAAATTGTTGTTAGGCTGTGTTCGTCGTTCATGTTCTCCTTACATTTTTACACATTTTTTCCATTGCTTTGAGAAGTATTACTACTGTATATGGAATTTTGTGTGCTCCTCCCATGGCCTTATAAAGAGCTCCTGATGTGGTAGAATAATAAATGTTAACATTGGGACCGCTGCATTAAAGCTCGAGGTCCCGCTTCGTCTTCCTCCTCAATCCTGGAAACACGGGCTTTTAAAACAGGGACGTTTGATTAAACGAACAAATTTTCGTTCCAAGTAAATCGATTATTACCTTCCCAACGGTACAATTTGTATTATTTTATGGCAGTGGAAACTCTTTGGAACAAAGCGTCAGCTCTTTTTATATTTAGATAATTATGGAACAAACTATTATTTAGACCTTGCAGTTGGCCCAAATCCATCTACAGAGGTAATTATTTTATCCATGCGATTCATAGCACCCATCTGAATGCTTGAAAGATCAGTTCTTAAGCAAACTTGAATGCCACCAAACAAATCATACTGCCAAAACAATCCCCACCTCGACTTTAGCATTTCCATCATTGAACTTGAGGAAGAATCTTGATGCATTGGTGAAAATGACATGGCATCAACAGTTCACCCTCCAGTTATAATGTTGCAGCATCTGCGGCTATCATTGGCACTGTATGAGAGGGATGCAAAGCAGTGGTCACCTGGACCTCATACCGTTGGCATGAAGCCGATTCCAAAATGTCTTGGTCAAAATTTAATGGTCGGTCGGTCGCTCTGGAGAGATATTTGTGATTAAAAGCAATTTTCCTTGTTAATACCCAATTTATAGAGGGTATTGACATGGGTCAGTGTGCAGACATGTACATAGATTCTGTGAGAGATGCGATCGGCATGTGAATGTTCAGGTGTGGATAATAGTAACATAATGCTGTATGTCCAATTTCCTTATTGGGTTACCTTCCTCCAAAGTGAGGGCTTGCTGATACACGATTGAGAAAACTGAACATGGTTAATTTCAGTTTAAAAGATGTTGCTTCATTTTTGTAGTATTTACAACTTGATCATCATCAATCCATTCTCTATCAGAATCAACATGGTTCAATTTTATTGATTCTGAAATTCAAAAATGGATATTTTTTTGTCAAAATTCATTGCTGACAAAGACTGACATGATGGCCCTTTATTAATTATGAAAATAACTTCAATCCCAGATCGTGAAACTTTGGAATTAACACCTGACCTCCATAACGATTGGAATCCACCTGTGGCCAATTCAGTTGATTGGACATGGAGGAGGAGGAGATTGGGACCACACTCCGTCAGAGCATTGGTGCTGCTTACGTAGTCTCCTTGGCTATTGGGCACAATCTGGACGGGTCACCACTCCGACACAGTATACCAGCATGCTGGCACTCATTTTGCCGACCTCAGAAGGATGACAGGCAGAGTTAACCCCACCTGGTATTAATTCAACAGCTGAGCGGGATTTGAACTCAGGACCCGAAAATCCAAAGTCTGCCATCCTGATGGTTACCATGCCCAAGGAGTTGCTGCAGCTGTGTCCAATAAGCTGACTCCAATGATAATTGAGGCAACACCGGTCAACGAGCGTATTATGAGATTAAGGATTCGTCACTCCTTGGATGTCATTTCCCTGGTCTCCGTTTATGCTCCGACTGAGGCGAGTGATCTCACCGTGAAGGACGCATTCTATGCCACGCTCGAGTCTGTGATCGATCAGTGTCCCAGGCAAGATACACATCAGGTCTTGGGGGATTTCAATGCATCGACTGGAACTGATAGGGATGGTCATGAGACATGTGTTCGTCCCCATGGGTCTGGAACTGTGAACCTGAATAGCACCAAGTTCCTTGACTTCGGGTGGCTGGTTCATGGTTTCAGCACCCACAAGCTCAACGCTGGACTTGGTATTCCAACGCTGGCGGTGTAGCAAAGGAGATTGACCATGTGCTCGTTGGAGGATGATCCAGAACTGCAGTCTACCGGAGTGCTCAGTTCCTCAATACTGACCACCGGCTTGTTAAAGCAACTCTTAAATTGCAACATAAATCCAGGAGAATGGTACCAGCCCAGATGTTGGCAAGCTTAAGGATGACAGGGTAGCTGAGGAGTTTGCGAACAAGCTGAGAGGAGATTTGGGAGGTCTGGGTGCTTTGCGAGATCCTGAAGAGTTGTGGAGTGTCTTCAAGATCACCGTCCTTGATGTTGCCGGTGAATGTCTTAGAACTCGCTGTAGGGTGAAGAAGAATTTTGTCTCTCAAGGGACACTGGATACCATTGACCATTCATAGAACCAGGCTGAATGGCAGAGCTGAGCTGTTCAGGGAGATGAAGCGTAAAACTGAACATGTGCTAAGGGTGGACAAAGAGGCCGATATGCAAGGAATCTGTGAGGGGGTAGAGCATTACTTGCTGGCAGTCAAGTGATTCTCGTCCTGCTTACAGGGTAATTCGCGCATTGCGTTCATCCAGGCCCATCCCTCGGTGTACTGCAGTTAAAACAGAAGGTGGTCGGTTCTTGACAGAGGAGTCCAAAGTGAAGGCCCGCTGGGACAGTTACTTTGAGCAGTTGTACCAGGCTGATCCACCAGCTGTCGAGTTGGACATCAAGGGTGTTACAATCACTGTTGCTAATCCTCCAATCAACTGTGGTCCACCTTCGCTTGTGGAAACGTAGGCTGTGGTGAACCGGTTGAATTTGGGTAAAGCTCCAGGGATCTGTGGCATCCATGCTGAACTTCTCAAGGATGGTGAAATGCTTCACTCGTGTGCTATGCAGTTCTGTGCTCTGCCTGGAGCACAGGCATCGTCCCAACTGACTGGAAGAGGGGCCTTGTTGTCCCTCTCTGGAAAGGGAAGGGTGATCGCCAAGACTGCAACAACTTCCAAGGGGTGATGCTGCCCTCAGTGCCGGGCAAGGTCTTTGCTCGGATAATTATTGATGGGGTTCGCCACCATCTGCTTGAGCACCAGCGTCCAGAGCAGTCATGCTTTACACCAAAAAGCTCAACGATTGACCTTACCCTTGCTATTCGGGTCCTCACCGAACGCCGACGAGAGTTTCGGCAGCGGCTGCTTGCAGCCTATGTTGATCTCTGTAAAGCGTTCGATTCAGTGAATCGGGATGCCCTCTGGAGGTTTCTTGGTCTTCGTGCGGTGCCACCAAAACTGATCAATCTGATGCCTGACCTCTACTCTGGTACTGAGAGTGCTGTGAGATGTGGTGGTGCCATTTCTGACTTATTTCCAGTTGTTACTGGAGTTCATCAGGGGTGTGGACTGGATTCTGGGGAGGATGTTGGAGAGATCAAGCTGTGTTGCATCATTTGGGAATGTCAAGATCTCTGACCTTGATTTCGCAGATGATAAAGTCATCTTTGCAGAGACTTTAGATATCCTTTTGGGGGTCCTCGATGTGCTGAACAAGGAGTCGGAGCCACTGGGATTACGAGTTTCCTGGGTCAAAACGAAGATCCAAGCTTTCAATGACATCTTAAATGCTGCTGTCCTGTCTGTGCCTGTATGTGGTGAGGATGTTGAGGTCGTGGAGAGATTCACTTACATTGGCAGTGATATTCATGTCTCTGCCGGCTGCGAGTCAAAAGTCAACAGACGTCTGGGTCGGGCCTGGGGAGTTCACTCTGGATCATGGAGTGTGGCGCTGCCGGGACCTGTGCGGGATGACAAAAGTCCGAATCTTCAGGTCCTTGGTGCTTCCGGTCTTGCTCTATGGATGCGAGTCTTGGACTCTGACCAGGGATCTGAGATGGAGACTTAATTCCTTTGGTACCAGGTCTCTTCGGAGAATCCTTGGCTATCGCTAGTCGGACTTTGTGTCCAACGAGCGGTTGCTGAGACTCAAATGAGATTTGTTACCTGCATAGTTTGTGAGCATCAGCTGCGGCTGTATGGACATGTGGCTCATTTTCCTGACACTGATCCTGCCCACCAGATTCTCTCAGCGAGGGAGTCATGTGAGTGGAGGAGACCAATGGGCTGACCACGTAACTTGTGGTTGCAGCAGGTTGATCGGCATCTCAACGAGATGGGGATGGGCCAGGCATCTGCTTGGGGGATGGCCAGACGGAGGCCCCTGGAGTACCGGCGGAAAGTGAATGCAGCGACACACTATTCTGGCGCATGCTCCCATACCTGACCTGACCTGACCTCTGCCTCAAGTCTCAAATATCGTGTCACTGGGAACGCAATGCTTCTGTGTGTTCTACATATATTGCTAAAATCTGTAAATCTACTTTCTTCCATTGTCCATTGTTTTGCCTAAAATTTGCTCATGCTCAAATCAGAGAATACTGAAGTTTTGGTCCATGCTCATGACACCATGCTTGGATTGCAGAAACTCACTGTTATCAGGCTTGCTTGCCTCCTCTCTCAAGCCCTTACAACTCATTAAGGATATGATTTCCAGGCTCGAAGTTCAATCACATTATTCCAAACCTCAAAACAATCCAATGAATGACTACCAGTACACGAAAGTATCACTTTTCAAATACTGCCAAATAACCTTGAAACTCAAACATAAAACAGATTTCTGATCGAATCACACCTTGCACTCTTGCAAGAAAGCTGCAGACTAACAACACAAATGTCCAAGTAGTTCTTCACACAAAGATACAGACTTTTGGTGATAAAGTATTCTTCAGATATAAGCAACTGTGGAACTGTTTTTTATTTTTTTATTTTTTTGCACAGGCTCCAGCTACTTTTAAAATCCCTCATCTTTTTACAATTTTTTTTTACTTCTCTTACTACTTCTTCTTCTTCTTCTTCTTCTTCTTCTTCTTCTTCTTCTTCTTGTGCCGATTGATTGATGAACTATAATAAAATGACCAATTCATTTAACTCCAAGTAGTTTTGGGGAAAAATCCTTGCGAATGATATTCATCATCTTGGCTTTTAATAAAACATGCAGATTGCACACAATAAACCACCAGATAATAATGACAACATGCAACAAAAATCATCAGGTAAATTTCAGCAAAAAATGTAACTTAAAAGTTCACCAAATGGCACGGCCACTGAACAAATTTTAGCCAGTTTTTACAAATCCTTTATCGATGACAGAGAATTGAAAATAAAATAAAAACCTGCAAATACTACAGGTTAATAGGAAAACTCCTCTTCAAAAGAAATAATCCACAATTCCCCAATTCCATTGGATAAAAGACACTTCAATCTTACATGGAAATATCAGCCCCCATCCTTATACCTCTTTTTTCTGGTCTTGGAAGAAGGCCTGTTGAGTGCGAAGCTTGCGGCCTGGGAAGAGGAAGGGCTCCATTGGCATCTGAGATTTTCTTAACTTGTTCAGATGACAAGCCAAAAGGGCTGCTTGACACCGGGCTTGTAGTGCTACCACCCAATGATACAGGGTTTGCCTTGAGGCTGATAGGGGTAACCTGACTTGGGGCAGTCCCTGAGACAACCGTTGTATCCCCTCGAAGTAGTCGGTAGTCACGATCATTGTGCCTGCTTGTTTGCGAGAGCACTGTGTGCACTGGCACTGCTGACTGCTTGCCATCCCCTGCGAGCCATGTGCATGCAAATTACATGAATAACAAAGTGACGTACAAACACCTCAAGGAAAACTCACATTACTCTTTATATAAACAAACTACACTACTGGAAGAGGATTAGATATAGCAAAGAAGAGAGTGAAGGGAATGGGGCACAACAGGAAATAAGCATGTGGGTGATAAGAGCAACAAACAGCAACGTTAGCACTGTACTATTGCAACCATAAAATGTGATACATTAGGTTAGCTGTAATAATATTTTCACACAACTTCAGCTTTTCATTAATTGAAGGGAATTTCAAATTTATGACACTGTTTCTTATGCAAATCACATTTTCCTTTCCTTTGTGTTGTGAAACAATAATAATTGTAGATGTTGGGTGAAAATACATAGACAGGATGTTGTTCAAATACATAACTTAAGGGTCAAGAGGAAACTCAAGTGTGGAAGGTTAATACATTGTCGCATGAAGGGCTCCGAAACCACATCCACGTGAGAAAACACCACAAACGGCTGAGCGGTTATCGGCTGGATTTTACAGTGTGCAAGGGGACTCTCCTGCACTTTTTACAGTCGTGGCCAAAAATCTTGGCACCCTTGCACTTTTTTCAAATAACCAATAATTTTCTCGAAAAAATAAGTTGAAATCGACATGAGTATTTGATCTCCACAATTCTTTATGTCACCGTTAAATATTACAGAACCTTTGTTTTTGATTCAGAACTTATATGTTGGCATGCACTTCCAAAATAAGCCCATTTCTTCCACAATTACTAAATTTGGAGGGTGGTCGCTATCTTCAATAATCCATTTCAATTCTTCAGGAGATTCACTTGCTGCCTGGGTGTCAGCACTTAGTGTTGCCACTAATGTATATGCTACGTGGGTTAGAGCGCCGCTTGAAGTTATAAAGCCTACCACAAAAGTTTCCATGGAAGATCTCACACCCTCTTGTTCTCTCATACTCAGAAATATTGTTACGAATCTGGAAGCCTTTTGCACACAAACAGGCAGAGACCCCATAGTTCAGTTATTTCGATAAGTATGTGTTTCTAGTTAGAATCCATCCCCTATGTCCAATGGGAATTTCGTGTGTGCGCCGAGTTATTTTATAGTTAGGTTATTTAAATCTCCAGATCCCCTCCATTTGCGGCCACAGTGTCTTTCAGCGCTTGCGCCCTCGCCTTGCGGCCGTAGCATACGAGGCGAGGTCCTCGCGTGCTTGATTCAACTTCCTCAAATTGGTCTGCATTCCAACACCACGAGGCAAAATCGTTGTTTCTCGAGGAAGAGGGGTACAGACATGCGTAGAGGGGGCGGGGTTTTCCCCGGCTCGGCCATAATCCCGCCCAGGAAGGGCGGATCCATGGAGGTCCCTGTCCAATCAGGGTGATCAGCGCGTCAGCTCCACCAAGGCCCCACCCTGCTCAGAGCGGTCGATAAAGGACGACGCGACGTACGTGTGTGCGTGTGCGTGTGCATGTAGTTCTTGTGCTCGTTCGAGTTCAGAGAGTTCAGAAAGTTCTTGCGTGTCCTTGGGAGTTCTTGAGAGTTCTTTGGGGGTAGCAGTTCTTGGAAGGCAGTTTGGGTGCGCTGTCGTCATTGCTGGAGCTCTCAAGCCTGGAATCTCCACTGGCCTTCTACAAGGAGCGACCCTGGATCCGCTATCCACCATTCAAGCTCCCACGGACCACGGGTCCCACACGTGCAGTCGCGGGCCAAGCCGCACGAACGCGGTCAGGTACCCTGACAGAACTGACCCCTAGCTCGACTATCCCCTTGGCTGCGAGGGTCGAAAAAAAGACCAATTGGGTCCTTTTTCTTTTGGGTGTGTGTCTGTATGTGGCACCATCCGATAAGTAAAACTGTTTAAGTGTTTATGATCATTGTAAATATTTGCTTGCATATAGTCATGAATAAGTCTACACTTCGTCCCTTTCTTTTATTCCTGTAAATAAAATAATTGTTTAAATATTACAGTTCGTTTCTCGCCTTTCTTTGATTGACCCAGCATGGTTCGGACTTGAGAATTAGTGAGGCCATTTGGGCCGGTAAGTTGTCATTGGGACAGGTGCGGCTCTGGTAACTCCGCTCGATTACGCCGGATCCGAGTCGGTACCTGTGACTCGGTCCGGACAGAGTCGGCCGAGGGTGTGGTTTCCCCGGTAGCTAGATGGCGAGAGTACTTAGGTAAATTGGAATAGACAAGTGGACCCTACCTCACACAGTCGAAATATTGGGGACCACAGTCCGCTAAGGGACCCGTGACCTTTAGGACTTATCAGAGTCATGACCTAAATTCCAGGTGTTTGGTGGGAGACTGCTCTACTGCTCCACCTCGTGGTCATTTATCGCCACCGAACCCCGGCCCACAACAATATTTTGCTTTGGTATATGACACTAGTTTCATTAATCAATCCAATACACTAAAAACTTTTCCATTTTCTCCAACAAAATGCAACAAACTGGGTGAATTGGGAGCAGTTAACATTTTGCTGGATTGAGCAAGTGTTTTTGTCATTTCTTTGTTCAAAAAATTGTTCTAATGGTGGATGTATTCAAATGTAAGTCACGGTCAATATCACTAGCGGTCGACACCTTCAAAGTGCCTTATCACCAATAAATTTCTGCTATATAAAAATATTTTCTGTTCCTATTTTTTAGCACTTTGTCCACTTTCACTTTCTTGCCTTTTTCCTGACATTTTGAAATAAATATGGTCACTTTACACTGAGTTTAACACTGAAATAATAAACTCTCACCTCAACACAATATTGGTGGCCCCACAAAACAAACAACTTGCCGTTTGCTCATTGGCTGGTGCAAAACATGTGTTCTAAGCATTGATTGTGTTTATGCGTGCATTTTGTTTTTATATAAAAGTAATTTATTATTATTATTTGGCTGAATACATGAATTCACACATTGTGTTATAACAAGTTTGCATTCAAGAATAGAGTTATCCAAGGCAGGTATGCCTGTACAGTAACCAAACTCGGCAAGTTGCGCTCCCAACAGTCAAGCCGGGTTTGGCTGTCTACTCACAAAACAACTCGGATATTTTCCTGTCACACTAAATGAAGCAATTTCAGTATTTTGCAAGTGTGTGCAGTAGAAAAGTGCATTAGTATATGAATTGGATGTGCTATAGAATTGTCATGTTGTTATTCTTTGTGCTTTCCAAAGCAAATTGTTAATACAATCAGGGACGAACTATTACCTGTATAATCGCTCTAAGCTGCGAGCACAGGTCTCAAGGCACGGCGAGCTCTGGGTGTTGTTGTTTGTGTGCTCATTCATTATATATATATATATATATATATATATATATATATATATATATATATATATATATATATATATATATATATATGTTTCTATTGCTTCGCTGGCCACGTTCTGTGTCCTTCTAAAGGGTTCCTACTTTGGTAGAATAATAAATCTTTTCGTTCGAACCGCTGCATAAAGAAACCACGAGTGATTCTTCTTCAAACTCGGACAGAGGGTTAAAAAAAAGGCAACTTTGTGATTAAACGAACAAATTTTTGTTCAAAGTAAATCAATTAACTTTCCAAACAAGTAAATCGATTATATTACCCTTCCAATAATTTCACTTTTATTATTCCACGACAGCAGACATCTTCAAGAATGAAGTGTGATGGAGAAACTAGACTCCATATATGGCATATTGTTATGGATTTCAGAATCGGATCCACCGAATGCACACAACATCCAGGTCCTCAGACAGTTATTTCCAAAAATGCATGTTCAGAATAGACCATCCCCTTGTATGGTGGGATTCTGACTGATGCATTGGACAAGGGTATAGAACAGATTCCCTGTCTGTTATGGGATAACTTTTTCCTCTTTTTACGACATGTTCATGACGTTTGATTTTATGCCAGTTTTCATTTCCGCACAAGTGATATTCACCATTCATGCACGCGAGAGCCGTTAGCCCAACGTCGACTCATTCTATTCCGTTTCCATCAAGACACATTGGCTTGGAAATGCACGATTCATTTACACTTTGGACTTACAGGACATTTGATTAAAAACACCATAGGCTTTTCCTGAACAATTTTGACAGTCAAACATGGCTGTGGATCATTTACCTCAGGACCACCTTCTTCCATTGACATTCTACACCCACCTCTTTCAGACGTTTGACATCCACCTTTTTCCATCAACGTTTGACGCCATGTTCGGCAGCTCTATGGACACTGGCTGGTTCTTGTTCGTGTCGGGCTGAATGGGGAGGTGATGGTTGCCGTTGACATTTTGTGAGCACTTGACATTTTCACTTGGTTGTTCTGGCAAATGGTGGGTTTCTGGCATTTGTCCAGTGCCCCGAACATGGCATCGTAAGCCAGGCCTGTGTTAATTTGGAGTTGCATCTCGTTCAATGGTGAGGAAAGAATGTAACGAGAATTGACGGTTGGAGGTCAAGTGCAGCGATGCGCCAAGAGGGAAGCTGGATTTGGCTGAAGTCTGCTTGAGGCTCCACCCACACTAGTCACCTATAAAAAGGATGGTTGGTTACAGCTCCTGACCATCCTGCTGGTTATGCTCAGTTCCTGGCTCTTGGTGTACCCGATTCTTGGTGTAGCCGATTATTGACGACGTGACGTTGGATTGGTGTTTGAGCCTGCTTGCAGGTGGGTGCACGGTGTGGCAGGGGCGCTGGCAGTGGACCAAGGCACGCTCACATATTTTGGATGCATGATGACTTCTGCCTTGGAAAGCTGAGACCAGATTTATTTTCCCCCTGAATGATCTGCTGGGTACCCATGTCTCGTGTTTAATTGTTAAGTAAGGCATAGTGATAAGCATCTACTCTTTGTCCATTTTTCTATAAATGCTTGTCGAATTCTTTGTTTGAGATTATTTTGATTGAACATTTTATTGATTTGAATTCATCCATTTACACCACAAGGAAATAAAAAGTTCTTCAGTTAATTTATTTTTCTAAATAATAAATTCGTTGTTGACATTTCAAACTGTCCATACTTGTCATTACCTTCCATTGATCCAGCATTGTCCAAACCTAAATAGACTGGGAGGTAATTCCCAAACTAATTAACCTGTCATAGTCTGCGTACACCAGCAGTAAACGCTCGGCCGCCTAAATCAAGATAAGATTGGTGCATCGCTGAGGGTGCGCTCCCCGGTCAGGAGGCCACATGACCTCTAGTTAAACGGCAAATAGGACGGTGGACAATGGAACTCGTGGTTAACTGATTGGCATTTGTGGTTGTTAAGCAACCCACCGCACCACAAAGTTCATTGTGAGCGGTGGCCCCAGGCCTGGTTCGTCCGTGGAGAAACAAGGATTAACCCCCTCATAATACACTCTGTACCCGTAAAAAAACACACACACACACACACACACACACACACACACACACACACACACACACACACACACACACACACACACACACACACACACACACACACACACACACACACACACACACACACACACCATTGCATAATGAGAAAAACAATTCATCACCATCATTTTCTGCATCGGACATCATTGTATAATATGAGCAGTGATGTGGCCAGCTGTACCAAATGAAATGCAGCTCATATTAAGGCCATGCATCCCATCTTTTATCTGATAAATTTACATGTGTTCGATTCTAGCTCTCCCACGAGCCTTGATCATGTTTATTAAGAAAAAAAAAAAAAAAAAACATTGCAAACTTTGAGTTCTGAGCTGATGTGGGACCAGGCAAATTTTTGCCAAAATTACCGAGCCAGATTCGAACCGAGTTTTTGCTACCGAGTCCCAACACTAACTTCAGTCTGACAAGTAGGCCAAACCATGTAGAAATGTTGGGTGTTAATTACATTTTGAGGAGGAAAATGATGCCGACAAACTATGCTCAAACAAAATATGATTTACAAGCAACATTCCACACAGGCTCTGACGAAGTACACCCTCAGCTATGTTAATGTTGCAAATTATCCGTTGTATCGGGCTAATGTAGCGAAGAGCTGCCTTTGTGGCATTCAAGGTGACAAGAGAAAGTGGCATACATGGTGAAGGTGCAAAGCAAAGGAGATAATTAATTTATAACCATTGACGGAAGTAGAGAGCAAAGCTTTCTTTCAAGGATAAAGAAGAAGAAAAAAATACCCCCAAGCGGGAGTGCCGGTCATCTTTGCCAGAGGTCGAAAGTAACTCTGTGCCAGACTGGAATAGGGGCAGTTCATAAAGTACGTACGCTCTACTTCCGGATTTCAAAACCACCCACCCCCTCTGTATGCAGGCTAGTGACCACCCATCCACCCCCCTCATACATCGCTAATCGCTTGCAAAGCCAGCAGTTCCTTATGAACCGATGTTTGTAATGCAGTCCCTAGCGGTGTAATTTACCTTTTTCTTTTAATATCACAGCACGTCAATTTTGAAAATAAAATTACAAATTGACATTCAAAACAATGTTAATGTCATAAATGAAAGTAAGTGTGCATATAAACTTGTGTTCCATTGTTTTAGTTAAATCTGACAAAAGCTTCAAATGTAATATTTGTCTCGGAGAGTTCCGGTTCTTAATTGTTTAATACTTTTTTTTTTTGTATGTACGTACTTAATGAACGGCTCATACGGGGAATCAGAACGAAGTTTGAAGGGATATAAAATCGGAACAAGAGCAAATTTCAAAAAAATGGCTCGTGTTCTTCTCGATAATAATCCGTAATATCTGAATCACTAATAACATTTGATCTCTCTTGATAAATGAGGGAGGAGATACGATTTGAAATAGACGATTTTTGCAACTTTGACAGCCTCGTGACGTTGACCTCGACATTGGACGACCTTGAAAGTTATATCGTTGTGCACGTCTCATCGACCTCTATCCATTCCACTATTGGTTATTTGTCTCCACTCGGTTTGATTGTGGACGGACGGACGGACGGACGGACAGACTTCGAGACTGGGGTTATTAGGTCATCTCTACTGAGATGATAGAGATGACCTAAAAAAGAAAAAAAGAAGAAAAGAAGAAAAAACAGGATCAGACACAATGTAGTGACAAAATAGTCAAGGAAAGAGCCACTGATGGATGCTCAGGGTGACAGGTTGTGGCATAAGCTCGGCCAAACAACAGCATTATTAGGATTCAGTTGCACTTCGCCACCATTGGGATAAAGGAGATAAAGCAAATACAAAAGGAGTATGCCTATTGCAGACACAACAGGAGCTTGACAGTGAAGATAACAAAAAACAAGCAAGAAGCAAGTCTAGAAAATAGCATGCTTTGGCTTTATCTATTGTGAGAAGAAAATAATAACAATAATAGTAATAAAATACACAAGTAATGATGACTGGTCATATTTCTGGAAAGTGTTGGGACAGAAGCCTTGTCATTCCGATCCATACAATAACCAATATCTTGTAAAACTTGAGATTCAAACCTGTGCTCTCAAGGTGGGAGCTATTCGACCATATGGCTGTTATAAGATGACAAATTTCTCAACCAAATGTTAACAGGGGTATGCCAACCGCTGTGCCCACCTCCCCCCACAAAAAAGGCGCAGCAAAGTCTCCGGCACAAGTCCTCGAAAGAAAGAGAATTGATTGTCAAGGCGAGCACAACATTCCAAGTTAAATTAAATGATAAAACTCACCAACACATCGATTGGAGACATTTTGCTGCACCTGCATTGCCTCCCTCCGATAGTCGCGGTCTCGGGGGAAACTATTTGCAACAGGTGCCTTCCCAGCAGCTTCTCTCTGCCGTTGCTCTCTGTGACAAGGCAACAATGGTACATGAGAAGCAGGCTCAAATAAAACAGCGAGAAAAATAAAATAAAAAACACAACATCCCTGGAGATGCAGCACAAACAAATCACAATAGTGTGGAAGACTATAAAAACCTAAAACACCTTCAAAATATTTTCAGGGATGCATCAAAGTTCCTGCTGGTGGGAAGGGAGCTCTTAAATGTAATGTTTTATTTGGGTAGCAAAAAGGAAAATGGTCAAGAATAAGCACAGGAGAGTACGTATACAGAGCTGCCCAAACACAAAACAACACGTGGTCTTGCATTTTGGTTCAGTTCAAGGAAATAAAAAAATAATAATGATAATAATCAAACTAAACTACTATTGGACCCCGAAATTCACAGGTCCACTATTCATGGACCCCCCGTATTCACCGTTCATAAATTATGACCTGCTTCTTCATTCATGGCACTGTGCTTCGCTTTTTTTGCGGAATTTTTGATTTTCTCTTATGAATCATGAACCGCCAGGAACATATCCCCCTGTGAATGTCAGGGTCCGACAGTATACAATTTAGTATCCGACTGACTTTTTTGACCGCGATACATCTGGTCGTTATATCTCCAATCCAAACCAAACTTGACAGGAGGACTAATGCTAACATGGAGGTTGTAATGACTTAATTGGCCCTCCTCCCCCCCTCCCAAGGGTGTTTTCCACCTTAAACAAAATCCGTGTTAAGATAGCAAATCATGGCATTTCTCCAAGGCCACTTCTAACAACAAAAGTAATGACACCACTCATGATATTAGCACAATATTAATATTATTACAAAACAATATTAACTAGCCAAACCCACACTCCGCGCAAAGTTTCTAAGGTGAGGGTTCGTTAGAATGTCAATATATCCAGTGTTCACAATGTGATTTATAGAATTTCTTTATATACAATGTTTATTGTTACATTTTTTGTGTCAAATGCACCTTCTGAGGTAGTCTGCATGTGCAGAAGAGGGTTTTACATTGCAGACGCTGTTTTCTAGGAGTGGCATTACACCTCTCAGCATTGACATCACGCGTCGCCATGCAAGCAAATGTAAAAATTAGAAAAAAAAAAAAAAAAAAAATCGCCAAAAATTCCCAGATCTGTCCTTCTGGCACGATCTCACATAGCCTATGCTGTACATTAGACCACAGAGCACCCGCATGCCGAAAGTGGCGACAATCCGTCTGGCAGTTTCAGAGGAGATACGTCCATGAAATATTGCTTAGCGTATTAATATAATAATACTAATAATATCCCACCCCTTTCCTGTAGGATTTTTTTTTCCCCCTCCTTGGACAAACGGTGTGTGTGTGTATATATGTATATATATATATATATATATATATATATATATATATATATATATATATATATATATATATATATATATATATATGAAAGATGTAATATTGTGGACGGAGGATATCGGTTGACGTCACGACGTTGAAGAGTGCCGTTCTAGTTTTCTTTATTTTTCCCCAGGTAAACGCTATTTTGTACACATGCACCAATCCAGCATTTACCCCAATGACCAGATGTTGGGTAGAAAGGTGCGCAGAATAGCCAGTACACGTACTTCCATTTAGCATATTAAACAGCTCATATTTTTAATAGAAATATTTTATCCAACAAGCTTAGGTCAAGTGACTGGCATCATAGTTGTATGCATATTGGGCCGGGAGTCGACTATCAATCTGGTCCTGCATGCTGCATCATTTCTGGGGGCATGCTCATGTGGCAGACACAGTGCCCCCATGTAGGTTACTGTGGAATTTGCAATTTGCTCAGGGTGGCAGCGATAACTTGTGTACTTTGTTGAAAGACTCTGTGGGATTCATGTACTAATGCTCGCAGTTGGGACGCCCGGCTTGACATCCATCTGAGGGACAGCATAATTTGTGATGCAACACCCTGCCTGTGAATCATCAATTTATAGTTGGGTCGAGAATCAAACAAAGCCAAACCGCAAGGGTAAATTTGCTGCTTCTGCACCATCCTGCCAGTATGGCCATGAACCAAATTGAGAAACTTCGAGCATCAGAATTTTCAAAACATTAAAAAAAAAACGAACTACGTTGTCGATGGCACACTATCGCATATTCCCGCATGCACTGCTTTGTCCCATTAACACTAAGTGAAATTATATCTTGCAAAACGGATTGACTATTCTTTTCTATTTGATGTGCTTTATGACCAAACACTTACTATGTTTACTCAATCAGAAGTCATTGCAAGCATGTCAACATTTCATGAAACATTAATTTAACACTGTCCAGTAATATAGAACTGTGCATCAATTTAATCAAAGGAATGAACTGTGTATAACATTAATTATAACTACTCATAATCAATTAGATAAATACAGTAAAACCTGTGACTGTTTGTCACTCATGGGGGCCACATAAGTAAGTTCTTTATAAAATAATTTACCATGTACAATGGTAAATCCACTTTAAAAAAAAATTACCACCGTTTGGGGGTGATGGTCATCTCTGTAATACCACAAGTTCTCAATGTTCAGTTATGACTGAAGACTACTGTGCAGTTCCACTGTGCAGCTCGACTGCGCAGTTTGGTTGAAGATGACTCAGCATTTTGGCGCACGCGCACGAAATTATATTTTGAAAATAAATGCCGACGTTTTCATTTTGTGTTTTGAAACTTTTGCATCTTCGGCAGAAAGTGTATAAATATAAAAGGCTAAAAATGTGTTTTATATTTCATTTCTCCTTCCTTCCTTCTTTGCGAATCGCATCGGCGTTTTTGGCCATCTTCCAGATCATGTGACGATCAAACGGGAAGGAAATTCAAAAATCTGTCCGGTTAGATACAAGATAATATTTTTTACTATCATAATCAATAAACAGTTGCCGAATATCTTGAAGAATGGCAGACTAGATAGGTTTTGAAAATGGTGATTTTTATAACTTACGTGACCTCGTGACCTTGACCCCAGACAAAAGTTACATCGTTGTGCAAGACTCATCGACCTCTACCCACATACTAAGTTTCATCAAGATCGGAAAGAAAAATTGTTGACAGATAGACGGACATTTGGTCCGGCTTTATTAGGTCATCTCTACCGAGATGACCTAAAAAGCTATAAGACCAATTTTTTTTTTTTTTTTTAAATCGACCCCCATGACCCCAACCCCTCTGGCCCGGCCCCTAGGGGTCATATCAAAAATCCAAAAGTGTTGTGCACTTCCCCATCCATATATCTACTATGTCCCAAAGTTTCAAGTTCCTATTTCAAACGGTGTAGGAGGAGTTACAGGGTAAGACAGACGGACGTATGGATGGTGGAGACAATCACAATATTCCCGCTTTTCTTCGAAAGCGCGGGAATAATAAAAAAACAAAACATACCCAAGGTAGAATGTGAACAGCACAAATGAAGTGCTCACCTCTCAATCCACTCTCTGGGTTTCTCCCATTGAGACACCTCAGTGCGACAGTTGTAGTAATACTTCTTCCCCGAAGAGCTGATATGCTCAGACCATGGATCAGCGGGTTCTTGGCCCTGTCAGAAGAGGTGCATAAAGGAGTAGGTTGCAGCACACAACCACTACATAACATCACCAAAAAATTAATTATTTTAATTGCCATTTGTGACAAAAATTTAAATCAAGATTAAAAAAATAAAAACATTGCTTCGAAAAGGTCACCAACCTGTGCTGCTTGGTTCCTGTGAGGCTCTGTATGATGTGAATTTGAGCTAGTACGAGAGTGGTTCTGATAACTTGTATCGACATTTTCACCTAGTGACAGTCAAAAGGAAGGACGGACAGGTGAACTCTGCTCAACCTTCGGAGAATCATATCATAATGTGTAGCAAAAAAAAACATTTAAAAGTATAAAAAACAAAATTGCCTCACAGATGAAGGCAAACAGTCACCATGCCAACATCCCCTCCTATCACAAACACCACCATATCCCTTCGCACCTATTTTACCCAATTTCAACCACACTTTCCATCCATCTTTTCCACCAGACTTTCCTCCATCAGGATAAATACATATGCATGATACCTTAGACTTCATAAATCTATTAGAAGTAAAGCTATAGATAGAACCACCCATTCTTCTTCACAACACTACATTTCAAAGTAAAAGAATGATTAAAACATTTATATACATAAATACATAAACATTAATGCCAGCAGACATGACATGTTGCACATACAAGGATGAATCAAAAAGTATCCGCAATATATTTATATTTAAATAATCTAACTACAATTCAGCATGCACATCAACATCATTTTTCCACATAGACCACGGCTTTTCAACACATTTCCTCGGTTCACAAGCATCTGTATGCCCTGAGAAAAAAACCAAGGAAAGTTTTTTTTTGGCTGAGTGATGAGTAACACATGCACTGCTTCCTTCACTTGTTGGTCACTGAAAGTGGCGGCCTCTTAAAGCATCTTTGAATGGATCAAACAGATGAAAGTCCGAAAGGGCCAGGACAGGACTTTACGGAGGATGCTCCAACACCTCAAAGTTCAATTGCTGGAGGATTTCCACAGTATGAACGGCAGTGTGTGGACAGGCATTGTCATGCAACAATGCAACACCTTATATTTTTGTATACCAAGTCAAGGCTCGTGTAAGAGCTAATACAAAGAAACATATAACAAGACAGGAGACAAGAGGGGTGGGAGAGGGAAGCACAAAATTGTGGGGAAAAAAGACAATAGGAGATCTGTGGAAGGGAGAGGGATAGGGTGGGGTACACAGGGTAAACAAGATGGTACTACAGGGACTTTCAGGAAGGAAAATGGGGAATTTGAAGGAGGTGGGTTTGGGGTGGATTAATGGTGGTAGTAAAGATCAAGATTTTGGATGGGGGAAGATACGAGATGGCAATGAACAGCTGTTTTGAAGACGTGGAGGGAGGAGGGGATTGAAGAGAGTGTGGGAGTTTGTTCCAGAGGTGGGGGAAAAAAGAAAAAAAAGAAAAAAAAAAAAAGGACTGAAAAATTGAAGGTGAGCAGTGATTCTTGATTTTGGAATTTTCACCAGAAGGGGTTTTTTGGATGACCTCAAGCACCCTGAGAAAATATGGGGGGGGCAGATTGCAGACAGAGCGGGGGTGGGGGAGGGGGCAAGGTCGGAGAGGAGATAAAAGAAGACAGATAGACCACCGACCTGCCTCCAGTGAGAATGACAGACCCAAAGACTCAGCTTCATCACGGGAGATACCAATGATCCTAAAAGCCTTGGTTCCCACAGCGTGAAGTTGAGCTCGGTGTGAGGCAGGAGCACCACCCCAAATGAGAGGAGCAGTACTCCATCAGACTGCAGATGAAAGCTTTGTAAGTGGTTAGAAGCTCAGGTGTGCCAAGGAAGGACTTTGCACGACAGAGGATGCCCAGTCGGCGACTGGCTTTGGAGGCCAGCTTGGAAATGTTGCTTTCCCAGGAAAGATCGTGGCAGATAGTGAGACCCAAAAGCTTGAATCAAAGGACTTTTTCAAGGGGATTCTTGAGAAAGTAGATGGCGGGGGGGGGGGGGTTCCAGACGGTCCTTTCAGAGAAACATGGTGAGGTTGAGAGATTTGGCAGGATTGAAAAACATATTCCAAGTGTTTGACCAGTTTGTGATTTTATCCAGGTCTACAGAGAATCAAGAGGCTGCTGCCTGCCGATCAGAGGGAGGAGAGATGGTACGGCAGAGGGTGGAGTCATCGGCAAAGAGATAAAGAGGATTTTCTAGGTAATCTGAGAGATCATTGATGAAAACCAGAAAGAGCACAGGGCAAAGAACACTGCCTTGAACTCCAGCCTGGACGGGAAGAGATGATGAGAGAATTATATTGAGAGCCACACGATAACTGCGACAGGAGAGGAAGCCTGCGAGCCATTAAGTTGAGATTGCCTTGAATACCATTTTGACAGTAACCCTTGGCATTTCCATCGAATAGAAGATTTCAACAGGTCCCGGAGCATTTCACAATAACAGACACTGTTTACCGTTGTGTCCCCCTCTTGATAGTGCTCTAAAATTGGGCCTTATGAGCCCCAGAAAAGTATGAACATCACTTTTTTGGCCGATGGTTGACTTTTGAATTTTTTTGACTGGTGATGTCAGATGTTTCCACTCCATACTCTGGCATTTGTTCTCTGGCTCGTAATGGTGGATTCTCATCTCGTTTCCAGTGACAATGCGCCAAAAAAAAAAAACATTCCGTTCATGACGAAAGCAGTTCAAAAGGCTTTGGCAGATTGTCACATGGTTGGGGCTTGCGTCGTAATGCGAGTTGTTTTCTAACCCATCTTGCAGAACTTTATGAAAGCCAAGTCGGTTGTTGACGATTTCATGTGCATAACCATGACTGATGTTCAGATGTTATGCCACTTCATTAATAGTCAACCGTCGGTTATCCAGAATAATGACATAGACTTATTCAATGCTTTCTTCTGTTGAGGACATGGATGGACATCCAGATCATTCATCATCAGTGACACTCATGGGACCGTCTTTGAACAAAGTAATCCAATCATACACACTTCACTGTGGTAAAGCACTGCTCCCATATGGTGCTGAAAGTCTGCGATGGAGTTCTGCCCCTCGTACAACTTCAGCCTACAAAAATTGTATCACAGCACGCTGCTCTTCTTTGGTGCAAACGGACAGTGGAGTAGTCGTCATGTTAACTCCCTTACAATGACAACGACTGACTGTTCAAGGTTCAAACTGCTTCACAATGGTGCAGACAGTTTGGGCTTGCACAATAAGCAATGTACTCAACACAACGTTTGTGACTATCTGGGTCTGGATCCGGATACTATAATTTCAAGTGATTATTCACAACTGAGAGAAAGGGCCAAAAACGATATACACATTAGCGTATTTCAAAAAGTTGTGGATGAGTTATGACAAAACTTGGTAGAGTTGGTTAGGTGACAGGAACAAGCCGATTTGATTTTGGTTACAGTCCGGATGCAGATCCGGCCCATCAGTGGGATACAAAATGTAAACTGTTGAACCTGGTGGAGGTATACACTCTACTGATTGCCATTATAGTTGCGATCTGTGAGACAGAGAAGCCCACTGCTAAAGGCAGCATCAGACTACATCAGCTCTTATCAGCAAAGCCCCCTTGTGCCCACTTTATCCCCACCCCTGACAGAAAAGGAAACTCCACAGACGAGTTTCTGCCTCACTAGTTATAATCAGCACAGAGTGGATTCCACCCGGGAGTGTAGGTGGAAAACCACCCCGTGAGGACACCCAAACAGAATGGAAGCGTGGCAGGCTCTCCGTTGGTTTGTACCCTTCCATAAAGTGTTTGTGTGACATATGGGATTCGTGGTCAACATTCCAAGAAAGAGCTGCGAGTTGCGTGTATATACGCCCACGAGCAATGCCATTGTGGATTTGAAGTCCAAGAGGAATGGTGATGACGTGAGGAAAATACAAACATATGAAAAAATAAACCAATGTCACAGCAAGGGTGACCCGTATCTTGCCAAAAGGTGACCACGTGTGACTTCTTTAAGGTCACACTGAGGTGAACAGAGCTGCTATCCACCAGGAACGACTCCTTGAGGAATATCTGCCTACGAGAGATTCCGATGAGAATCGTTCTACAGAGTAACCATGAAAAATATGTTTGCCTCATAACATCACCAAATGACGGCATAATGTCTCAAGCTTGACATATCGAGAAAGCACTCATTGAGGTGTTCAATTTGAGGTACCACACGATATGGTTCCTAAAACTTGAAAATTTGACCTTGGGGTCAAATATGTTTGACCTCAGGCGCTAACCATGAAGGTCAAGGCCAATCGCCACCAAAAACTAATCAGCTGAGCGCCAGACCATATACTACATTCCCATAAAGTTTGGAGACGATTCGATTAAAATTACTCAAAAAATAAGGGTTTCGTCGACTCCCCTGATTTGCGACAAAGTGACCTTGACCTTCAAAATTTTATGCGCTGAAAGGGACCTCTATAGGCCTCTGATATGCGAAGTTACAAAAATTTCCAATGATAACTGTGCTCTGCAGAGTGATTTATACGTGATTACAGACAAAAAAAAATAAACATGAAGGTCAAGGCCAATCGCCACCAAAAATTAATCAGCTGAGCGCCAGACGATGAACTATATTCCCATGAAGTTTGAAGACGATCCGATCAAAAGGGAGGGAGGAAGGGAGGGAGAGAGTGCATTACAAATGTTATTACTTGCCTGTTGAACAGACTTACAAGTTGCTTTTCCTTAATCCATATGCAAGAAGAAAACACGTGCACAAATGTATGTATTTTTGCTCTATGCTGTATGCATTTGTACATCCATCTATAATTCCAGCAGTGTGTGTGTGTGTGTGTGTGTGTGTGTGTGTGTGTGTGTGTGTGTGTGTGTGTGTGTGTGTGTGTGTGTGTGTGTGTGTGTGTGTGTGTGTGTGTGTGTGTGTGTGTGTGTGTGTGTGTGTGTGCGCGACCGCCGTTTCTCGACAACCGCCTGTCCAATCTGATTGAAACTTGCCTGGAATATTGCCGGGGACCCGCGGATGTACCTTTTCTAGGTTTGATATTAATCGGATGAGCAGTTCCCAAGTTACGGCCATTTTATTGATTTTTTCAGTGTAGGAAAGCTGTATATATTGCAGCTGAAGTGTCGTTCCACCAACACATGCCATTTTTCCCAAAGATATCTCAGAATAATGATAACAGCATATTAATAATAGCACAATAATTGGCAGTAATAAAAAGAATAACGTGATACAATGACCAATGTCTGTCAACCAACAATG
>NC_140968.1:55187067-55189567 GCF_056783735.1 Eptatretus burgeri
GGGGGTGTGAGAGAGAGAGGGGGTGTGAGAGAGAGAGGGGGTGTGAGAGAGAGGGGGTGTGAGAGAGAGGGGGTGTGAGAGAGAGAGAGGGATGTGTGAGAGAGAGAGGGATGTGAGAGAGAGAGGGATGTGAGAGAGAGAGGGATGTGAGAGAGAGAGGGATGTGAGAGAGAGAGGGATGTGAGAGAGAGAGGGATGTGAGAGAGAGAGGGATGTGTGAGAGAGAGAGGGATGTGTGAGAGAGAGAGGGATGTGTGAGAGAGAGAGGGATGTGTGAGAGAGAGAGGGGGTGTGAGAGAGAGAGGGTGTGTGAGAGAGAGAGGGGTGTGAGAGAGAGAGGGTGTGTGAGAGAGAGGGGGTGTGAGAGAGAGAGAGGGTGTGAGAGAGAGAGAGGGGTGTGAGAGAGAGAGGGGTGTGAGAGAGAGAGAGGGGGTGTGAGAGAGAGAGGGGGTGTGAGAGAGAGAGGGGGTGTGAGAGAGAGAGGGGGTGTGAGAGAGAGAGAGGGGTGTGAGAGAGAGAGAGGGGGTGTGAGAGAGAGAGGGGGTGTGAGAGAGAGAGGGGTGTGAGAGAGAGAGGGGGTGTGAGAGAGAGAGAGGGGTGTGAGAGAGAGAGAGGGGGTGTGAGAGAGAGAGAGGGGTGTGAGAGAGAGAAGGGGTGTGAGAGAGAGAAGGGGTGTGAGAGAGAGAGGGGTGTGAGAGAGAGGGGAGAGAGGGGGTGTGAGAGAGAGGGGAGAGAGGAGGAGGTGAGAGGGGGGTGAGTGGGGGCGAGAGGGGAGGGGAGAGAGGAGGGGCGTCACAATTCTTCTTTTTCTTCGTTTGATATGACATCACAATTGACGCTGGGGACCTGAGTATGTTTCCCAGGTGTTTCCCAAGTTATGGCCATTTATGATACGGTTGGTCCGATCTAATTGAAAAAATGCCCCAATCCAGTCATCGTTTACGAGAGCGACGGAATGTTGCTGCACATACTGGCACGCACATACGGGCCCGCACTAGTGCATACAAATGTATGTAGGGGGGGGGGGTCAGGGGGTTAATAAATCGGTAATCACCAAAAGTGGATGGATTTTGGTGACCAAAAACACTCGATAGGCGTAATGGTCAACACATCCTTTCCGAATCTGGAAGGATGGCGGTTCAAAATCCTGGTTGAGTAATACCAAAGGCTTTAAAAATTGTATGTGCTGCTTCCTTGCTTACTTACTTATCAGCATTTAAAAGGATAAGAAAACAGACAATCACCATAGGTTGGAAACCATTGTGCAGTATAGTCTTTCTGGGCCCAATTGCCCCATTTTGCATCAAAGTCCCTTTTGAAGGGAATAAAACAAAAAATATACAAATATAATCAATTTATTTTAATTTATCTCGCATCCAAACAATCAATGGCAGGCTTGTTTCCCCAATTACCTGACAAACTCAAAATAACTCAACACAACAGAGGTTTCATATTAACCGATGCGGCATTGAGATTGCAAATATAACAAAGAGGCATGACAACAAATAATTACCTCTCGACTTTTCCTTCGATTTCTGAGTTTGCAAAAGGCTGCCCTTAAAGCCTGCACCCTCTTTGATAGGGCTACTGGATCGGCGAGGCAGTTTGCTTGCTGGAGAAGAATCCCGCGAATCCCGCATCTTGTCATTACGAGTGTCAGTGGACTCTTGGCTCTTTGAAGGATATTTACTTCCACTCTGAAAAAAGTCAATTTTACAAAGCGGTATTTTAAAAACGTTGGAGAAGGATGTACATTCATGTGGTCACATGACAGCTAATGACATAATCATTAGGTGAATACAAATATCATAGATTATTTAAGGCTTCCCACACCAACATCCCCTCCCATTGCTGTTGACTGGCAGGTACCAAAACAAGCGTCAATTCATTTCCTCGGTTTACATTTTATTGCTCCTTCACTTTATGTACCTCAAGTAGGTTAAAAAAGCAAACAAGCAGCTAACCCATTTGCCTCATCTCCACTGTAACATGCCAAGTGACAGATATCCATCATAGTGTTGTCTTATCCCTTTCGCAGAGCAACCCACGGGTACGTTTGACCTCTCGGCAAAGCCACTGCTAAACATCACCTTGCGGCGGACCAAGCACGACCTACCCACAATTGTCCAAAATGACCATGCTCAACTCTCACCCTGACAAGTTAAGTCCTGGCGACCACTCTCGAAGAACCTTATTCCTCTTTTGGGGTTAAAGGCACATCATAAGATGTAACTGATTGTTGATATGACACTGGTTTTAAACCTACTCTAAGCTGTTACTCTTCTTCTTGAGAAGAAATATTCTTCCTACTTTGTAATAAGCAAGGTGCTGACTTAGTAATAATCCTCGTCTTCTGAGTAAGGTGGTGATTGACCCCGCATCCCTGAAACTTAAAATGAAGTGCAATGACAACATGCTTTTTTAAAATGCATGTCAGATGATAAAATAACAAAACAATGGACAAGCCTTGCCTGGTAATAAACCATTAAATTATCGGTTT
>NC_140968.1:55194567-55319567 GCF_056783735.1 Eptatretus burgeri
CTTGAGTTGATCTTTGACCTTTTGTTCTCAAATATAGCTTCCCAATTCAGTGATGCAATGTGCAAATCTTGTACAAATTTCAAGTCATTCGGATAAAAAAATGACGATTTTTAGAAATTAAACCTCAAGATGACCTTTGACATTTGACCTCAAAATCCATCGGCTTCTGACCTCAACAACTTGGAAATGTTTCATGACAAACAGACAGAATAACAAAATCGACTGACCAATATACGTACTTGAAAAATCTTTGATTTTGTAAGTCATAAGTTGTGAACACTGCCCAGAAAAGTCTGGAACTTAAATAAATTAAATAAGTTGTGAACACCACCCTGAAAAGTACGGAAATTAAATAAATTAAACAAGAAAAAGACATTGTGCAAAGCATGATACAAAATGCAAAAAACAAATTTGACCTCAAAAATATAATTGGTGGTTGAATTCAATGACCCAATATGCAACTCCTCTTCAAATTTCCAGTCAATCGGATGAAAATTGACAATTTTAGAAATTTGGCCGATATTGACCTTTTGGCCGATGTTGACCTCAAAAATAATTTGCTGGTTGAATTCAGTGACCTGATCTGAAAATCCTCTTCAAATTTCAAGTCAATTGGATGAAAAGTGAGGATTTTAGAAATACTATCATAGTTGTTGACCTTGGGCCTATGTTGACCTTTTGGCCTATGCTGACCTCAAATAATTCGCTTGTTGAATTCAGTAACCTGATCTGAAAATCCTCTTCAAATTTAAAGTCAATCGGATGAAAATTGAGGATTTTAGAAATGTCAGCTAAGTTGTTGACCTTTTGACTTCAAACACAACAGGCTTCTTCCTTTTGACAAACTCTCCCATGTGGTGAAGTTTTGGGAAGATCGGTTTAAAATTGTGACCTCGAGGCGATAAACAGACAGACAAACAAAATAACAAAATCGACTGACCAGTGTAATGGAAAAATCTTCGATTTTTCAAGTAATAAGTTGCGAGCACCGCCCAGAGATACGTTTTTAGCAAATGAACACTTTTTAGCAGTGTCTGATGAAAACTCTGACACTGTTCTTGATGGCCAAATGAAATTAAAATGCAGTCGCTCTATTTCATTGTTTTTCTTTTTCTCCGTATAATTCTATATTTTGTTCACTGGTGATCCTCACGTTCACTGTCTATCTTTTTAGCTCACCTGTAACGTAGTTCCGGGAGCTTATGAGATGGCGCATCGTCCGTCCATCTGTCCGTCCACATATACTTGCAACTTCTTCTCTGAAACTACACATACGATTTTGATGAAACTTTACCACAATGTTCAATACCGTGAATGCACCAAAGCTTGTTCATGCCATTGAAAAAAATCTGGGTCTAAGGGGGTCTACAGAGGGGGTTGCCAATCCCAAAGAGATATTTGCTTTCTTCTCAGAAGTGACACACGATTCCGATGAAACTTGACGACAACCTTCATCACCCATGGTGTACCAAAGGTTGTTCATGACGTGACAAAAATCAGGCTTTCGGGGGGCGGGGGGAGTGATGCCCCACAAATTATGCATTTGCTTTTTTCTCTGAAACTCCACACACAATTCTGATGAAATTTCACCACAACCGTCATCACCCGTGATGTGCCAAAGCTTGTTCATGACATTAGAAAAATTGAGGTCTGAAGGGGTGTAAGGGGAGGATGTCAATCATTTTGATCATTTTGAGTTATATGGCGTGCAAGCATTTGAGGAATGGAGAATACGGTTTTTTTCACTCTTCAGAAGAACTAGAATTGGATTCCAGGGACTTCGCATTGCCCGATCGGCAGAAAGGATTACAAGTATTTACAAGATTGTAAAAGAAACCGACACAAATTTAAGGTACAGTGCAGTATCCCCAAAAATAGGGGCAATACCCCAGGGAAGTCACCTGGTAGAATAATGATACTTAGGAGGAAGTCAATGGGGAACGAAATCAGCAAAAGGTACAATGAACCAATGTTATAGCAAATATTTATTTGGGGGGGGGGGAGGCAGCCCCCCTGTAAACGCCCTTGGAACCTGATTTTTTTTTATAAAATAGTGTGAACATACTTTGGTACATCACGGGTGATGAAGGTTGTGGTGAAGTTTCATTGGAACTGTGTGTGTAGTTTCTGAGAAGAAAGCAAATACATATTTTGGGGGGCAACCCCCCCCCCCCGACAGACCCCAATTGGGCCCGATTTTTTGTTTTAATGCCATGAACAAACTTTGGTACATACCGAGCATTGAAGGTTGTGGTCAAGTTTCATCGAAATCGTGTGTGTTGTTTCAGAGAAGAAGTTGCAAGTGTTTGTGGACGGACAGACGCACGACGCACCATCCATAAGCTCCCCAGAACTACATTCCAGGTGACCTAAAATTAGTCCATGAGCCAGTAGGGTTGGTCAGTACCATCTGGGAGGAATAATTCTCATAGTGATTTTTGGCAAGGTATACAACCCTAGAGTTAGAAAATATGTGATGGCATTGTATCGGTGGTAGCTTTTTGTGTGTTATCACCCTATTTACATGCCTACCCTTAAATAAGATTTTGTGCAAAAAGGCCAGTACAAGGTAAGACATCCTACTTCAACTTAACTTTTTTTTATCAGTCAAACATTAACATTGAAATTTCTCTCACCTTTTGCTAGGATTATTTGCTTCTCCACAAAAAGTGCTAAATATGCCTAGGTTGAAAGGTATGTCATTGGTGACACTTATATATCAGTGTCTATTTCCTGTGTGATAAATCATACCTCCTTTAGAAAAGTATTTGTTTATCATTTACTGTGGAAAGTAAATAAAAGCTCTGGAACAATATAATTACATGGGCGTTGAGCAAATTTATTAAGAAATCCAAAAATCTAAGTTTCTTTTTTGTATGTTGTAGATTACAATCAGTATTGCAGACAATGTCACCCCACCCTCCAAATGAAAAAAATACCTAATTTGGACGGATTTATGTAGTTTGGTCAATGTCATGATATTTTCCCTGTTGTTATTGAAGGATACTTTCCAAGAATCAAACAAAGGTAAATGATAGCATGTTCATGAACAAGATTAATGTTTTTTCACTGTAATTTCTCAAAAAATACAGAATTTCAGGGATTTAGACTCTCAACAATGCACATATGAAGATATCAAACACCTGTATTACACAATATAAACCAAGAAGACAGTAGCAAGATGGTTAATCATGTGCAATCTGATGAATGAGTTAAAAGTGAAAATGAAACACAATTTTCTGTTGTAGGGCATAAAATTATAGAATAGAAACACAAATTTGGTGTTCCACACTAACAAGGCCATTACCTAGGCCCAATGTGTTGCTGATAAATATATTGTCTTATGAACCAAAGACAGGTCCTTTATAGTTTCTAAGACATCTCTGATAATATGCACTGATTCTAAGTGATATAAAATGTTCAAGATGAATTTAAAAATCATAATCATTATCCAGTTCTTCAATATCCTCATCTAAACTTTCCCCATAGTCTGATTCAAAGATGGATGCCTGGTTTTCACAGTCTAGCAGTCTGCACATATCAGTGCATTTCAATCCATTTGACAAACACACATTTTGGTAGTGAACACTTCCTTTTCCAATTGCAGGCCAATAAATCAAGGACTGCCTCAGGTGCTGGCTGACCATATATCCAGTGCACCACCAACTATTCAACTCCTTCTTCCTTCTCCATCTTCCATCCTCAGTCAACAGGACTTGGTACTTTCGGGTCCTGTTCAAGACATCGTCTCCATATTGCAGCCTGGTAGTTGGCTCTTTGTGCGTGTTTCACTAAGCAGTCCCTGCATGGTGGAAGCTGGTGGCTCTCTATCTCACCTTTCTTAGCACAGAATAGGTCGTACCTGAGATCATTGACCTTAGTGGATGATGCCTTTGGTGCATAGAGGAGGCAAGTAAATGCCTCTAGTTTGTCCATCAATTCTCGGGAGAAGTCTCATATATGACCCAGCTCTAGGAATGTGTCCTGGGTTTCCCTGTTGCTGGTCAAGAGTTTCAAGGTGCTTGTCTTCCTTTTGCCTGCAAACGCACAGACAGTGTCACATCCTGTATATGCATGCATCCCAATGAGAGCCCGACAGACATCTATGCCAACAGTGGCAGCAACCTTCATGATGTCAACGAGCCTCGTCCGGGTTCTAGTTCCACATTTCTGGAACAGTGGGACTCCAATATTGTCATGAAATGCCAAGGACATTATGAAGACATCTGTGTCCTCTGAGCAGATCACTACAGCCTGATAGCCCTCTCTTGCTGCATGAGCAGTATGGAGAAGTAGGCGCCCATCTGCTTCTTCCTGTTGGCACGGCAATATAGCCGGTGGCACCTCCTCACTGTCCTGAGATGTGATTCTGTAACACTTGTCATTCACAGTTGCATGTAGAACCTTCCCCTGTAGCTTTTCCCTGTATTCTGGTTTCCTCTATTCACCGACTAAGAAGGTAATGAGACTGGTCTTGTTATTAACTGTGCTCAGGAACCTCCTCCACTGCCTCATAATATGTGTGCCTGTGATGCTTTGCAGCTGATGGCCGGCCTCTCCACCTCGTAGTGATCTCTCACTGTTCTTGATAGAGTTCTCCCTGTACGTGTCAAACACATCTATTCTGTCACTTTCAGCTCCTTCCCTCAGTGCCATAGACAAAACTGTAGTGGCGACATCTCCAAAAGTAACTTAATCACCTTTTACTCTGTGGAGTAAAACATCTAACTTAAAATATATTTTTTTATTTTAGTTTATGATTAAATTTTCTTCAATTTCACGTATTTAAACATGGTATCCACGAATTAGGGTATG
Organism: Eptatretus burgeri; assembly: GCF_056783735.1. Lineage (NCBI taxonomy): Eukaryota > Metazoa > Chordata > Myxini > Myxiniformes > Myxinidae > Eptatretus > Eptatretus burgeri. Next base: position 55,199,383 of record NC_140968.1, read on the forward strand.
GGCAAAAAACTTCCGTACCACTTTTGATGAAAACAGAATCATATGTTCTCCAATGTATCAGCACTGGACTATCAGTGCCTGTAATTTGCAAACACTAAATGCTCCGTTAGGTTTAACAACTGTTTTGAAAATAAAATAAAATGAGCTACATGCCTAACAATTTTCAAGAAGATATAGTCTATAATAAGAGAGAACCATTAGTTTTAAATAGAACGTCTTCTTCTGTCTTACGCCGGTTTTAGAAAAGTTTATTTTGGGATGGGGTTACTAAACGGCTAATAGCACACACAAAGCTACCACTAACACAATGCTATCACACAGTCCCTGACTGTAGAGATGTATACGTTGCCAAAATTACAATGAGCATTATTCCCCTCGGATGGTACCGGTGGCCAAAAATGACCAGGTCTGGCTCATGGGACAAAAAAAAAAATCATGGGCCCGATGAGAATCGATGGCATCTCTCCACGTGACATTTTGGGGGCGTGGCGTAATTTCGCTGCTGTAACAGGCAGCTTCATTCAATAAAAAAAAAAAAACAACCAAAAATGAAGAAGAAGAAGCATCCCGAAACGTTGTGGTGACGTTGAGTGGGCGGCCTGGGCACGGCACGGTTCCTCGACAATGTCGGCGATATAGGCGGTGCCTTTTCCGTGTTCCTGTCCGGGCGTCTGGATTTTTTCGCCCTTTTATACTGAGTTTTGTTGTCGCGGTTGCACCATGACCGGTTGATCGGCAGATAATTGGGTGTGACTGGCCTTCGATCTTCGGCAGGTACGGACGGAATGAATGAAAGGAGAAATGTTTCCTTCGTTTCCGTTTACAGTAATGCCTGTTCATGTGGAAAACCGCCTCGTCTGCTTGCTGTGCGATTCTTCGCCGCGAGGACATTATACGGAGGCCTTGAGAATAAGGGAACGGCCGTGGACAGAGTACTTGTCCGTTGGGGTACACGGTGAAGGTTTAACAGAAGGCTACGTTTTATGTACGTAATAAATAGATGGCACCGTTTTTTTTTTTTTCTTGTAAATTGTACCCGATATTTGTTTTGATTATTATTATTATTATAATAATGTTATTTCCTTTTTGACATGTAATACAGCACAGATCACATTAATTCGTTCAATTACATTCATTCACGCGCACCTGCTTGCTCGTTTGGTTTGCATCATTTTCTCGACGTTTGGCAATGCAGAGGATGCAGTCAGTCAGTGTTCCCGTAGATTCGAGCAGGAATTTGGCCCTGGGTGCTGCTGCTGCCAGCAAACGGTCGCCTTCTCTTGCGAAACACCGAGTAGGATGTGTAAAGTTCAGTTAATCCTGGCAGACGAGTCTCCCAGCTCGATGTCCGTTTGAGAGATGGCACGCCGGTCGTTGCAGCGAACTGTCTGCAAAGCACGTCGAGTACGAACACCGGGTCAGGACTCAAAACCAGATTCGATGCTGGCGTGGGGTTGGGGGGGGGGTGGGGGTCATCTTCCTGCACATAGGCAATGGCAGCAGTGCTTGTTTTGTTGGCTCGGGAAGAGCAACAGTAGTGAATCCAAGATGTTGGATATTGCATATTCTTGAAATTGTTTTCCAAGGATTATTGATCTCGCAATATGTGCTGAAGTATTTGTCGTAAATTGGTACGTCGACTTTAAACTGTGCTTTGGCCATTCCACCAACTTTGGTGGACTGTTGTGCTCGATCGCAGGTTTGGGGACATCCTTGATTACCTGGACTTTCTTTTCTTTGCAGATATTCACCATCAACTACTTTTTTTTTTCTGCAGTATTTTGTTTTCTTTTTTACTTACCCTTTCCTGTACTGTAGTTGTACTATTCCTCACTCTATGGCTTTTTACATGTTATCCCATTGATGTTCCACCTATTATAATTTTGTGGGGAAAAGAAGAGGAATAAAGATGTCAGGTGGTTGGTCGGAATAAAAGACTGGGGAGGCATGCCTGCGTTTGAGGAGGCCTTTTTGTTTGTACCATGGATTGGAACATTATTTGTACTAATTGATTCCTGCACAATTCTTAAAGTATTGTTACTGATACAGGGTTTGAGGCTCGCCATGAGGGGAAGCACTCTGGTCCCTCCCAAACGCCTGGTCCTGAGGCCGTCAGGCACCGATAACTCCCCACACTGGTGGGTTGCTGAGCAATCCGCATGATACCGGTTTACACCACTCCGCATGATTTCTTACCTGTGGACGTCCTTACCAAAGAGGAGGAGGAGGGGGGGTTCACGTGCTCTTGATGCTTATTTGTGTGAAACTTACTGTATCAGGTGCAGTTGAGCAGAGTTTCCAAGTACGCACCGGCTAATCGTCAATTAATAATGGGGTCGAACTTCCCGGCTGGACCAATGAAAGAAAAGACAGAATCAGCTGGGTACATAGATAATGAGCATAATTTATTCATTAAGTAAGGGAATGGAAAGGTCATGTTTCACAATAATAAAAGTTTTATTCAGCAACGAACAAATACCACCCGTTGCTTCACTGATGGGAATACGAAAGGAGGAGGAGGAGGAGGAGGAGGAGGAGGAGAGAAATGGGAGGATGTGAAGAGGAGGGGAAAAGAATGAGGAGGGTTTGGGAAGGGAAGAGAGTGTGAGGTGAGAGGAAGGGAAGACAGACGTGCAGTGGAGCGTTAATTACGATTCATATTGTCTCGTCAAAATGATTCTGCACAGAATAACTGAAGATGGAAACAAAATAATGTCTGACATGCATTTTATACCAGTCATATTATAAACACGGCCCAGAGACAAACACCACCTGTTGCCCGGACATGTCCAGAGACAAACCTCGCTCAGACGCGTCCAGAAGCGATTTCCAATCCGGACACGTCGAAGATAAATACCATCTTGACATGTCTGGAGACAAACCCGCCCAGAGTCCAACACTGTCCAGATATAACCACTGTCCGCATATGGAGAGAGATAGATTTTGCTTCATGGAAAAGCAGAGAGAATATCTCTCTCTATCTCTATCTCTATATATATATCTCTATATATATCTCTATATATATATATATATCTCTATATATATATATATCTCTATATATATATATATCTATATATATATATCTCTATATATATATATCTCTATATATATATATCTCTATATATATATATCTCTATCTCTATATATATATCTCTATATATATCTCTATATATATATATATATCTCTATATATATATATATCTCTATATATATATATATCTATATATATATATCTCTATATACACATACACATACACATACACACACCACCGAAGGTGAAGGAGGTTATGTTTTTTCACCCCTTTCTGTCTCTGTTACTTGCAAAATCGAAGATTTTTCAGAAAATGTATATTGGTCAGTTGATTTTTGTTCCGTCTGTCTATCGCCTACAGGTCACAATTTTAAACCGATCATCATGAAACTTTACCAAGTTGTAGAGGTAGTCTCAACTGAAAATCCATTTGATTTTGCAATCAAAGGTCATCTTGAGGTCAAACTTCTAAAATCGTCATTTTTTTTTTTCATCCGATTGACTTTAAATTTGAACAGAATTTGCATATTGTGTGACTGAATTGGAAAATCAACTATTTTTGAGGTCAAAAGGTTAACTCAAGATCGAACTTCTAAAATCATCAAATTTCATCTGAAAAATTGTCAATTTTCATCCGATTAACCTGAGCTTTGATTAAGATTGTCAATTCTAATCTTAATGAAATGGACAATTTGATGTATTCCTGGCAACCGTTGGAGAGGGGAGTGGATTTTGCAAGTATCTTGCTCTACTTGACGTTTTTTTTCTTGTTACTTGGCAAAAATATTTTTTTATTGACAAGTATGTTCATCGCCTAAGTTTGTTACAGCAAAAGTTTGTTTGTTACTGAGCACTGCACGGCTCGGCTCGGCTCGGTATTTACTGTAAGTGCTATAACTTGTTGCTTGGCAATTTTTTTTGACAAGTATGTTCATCGCCTCCATTTGTTACAGCACGGCACTGCACGGCTCAGCTCGGCTCGGTATTTACTGTAAGTGCGATAACTTTTTACTTGGCAATTTTTTTTTTTTGACAAGTATGTTCATCGCCTCCTTTTGTTTGTGTTGGTGTGTTTATTTGTCTGTTTTCGCCTCCAGCCCAAGCCGCTCAACCAACCATTCTGAAATTTTCAGAGATTAATGTCACCGACCCTGCGACGGTCCCACATTGAAGTTTCGTAAAATATGGTCTACCAAAAAGGTCCACTTAGGCCAATAGGCCAATTTGAGCCAAATTTTCGAAAATCCTCAAATTTCATCGGATTGACTTGAAATTTGAACAGGATTTGCATATCTAGTCAGTAAATTCAACCACCTATTACTTTTGATGTTATCCTAGGTCAAAAGGTCAACATAGGCCATAAGGTCAACCCCAAATAGGCCAAATTTTAAAATTGTTTTTTAAAATTGTCAATTTTAATCCAATTAACTTGAAATTTGAAGAGCATTTGCAAATCAGGTCTGAATTCAACCACCTACTAATTTTGAGGTAAACATAGGCCAAAAGGCCAATTTGGGCCATTTTTTCTAAAATCCTCAATTTTCATCCGATTGACTTGAAAATTTAACAGGATTTTTTTTATATCAGCTCACTGAAAACAAACACCACTTACTTTTGAGGTCAATGTAAGCCAAATGGTCAACATCTTCGTATCACTTTCTAAAATACTCAATTTGCAAATGAATGACTTAATTTGAACAGGATTTGCATGTTAGGTCTAAATTAAACCACCAATTAATTTTAAGATCAAAACATCAACACAGGTCTAACTTCTAAAATTGATAGATTAGGGCCAAAAAACTGATATATATATATATATATATATATATATATATATATATATATATATATATATATATATATATATATATATATATATATATATATATATATATACACACACACACACACACACACACACACACACACACACACACACACACACACACACACACACACACACACACACACGAGCGAGGTGTGTTCAAAAAGTATCCGACCTTTGTTCATAAAAAAATACTCGTATCCAGATACAACAATCTTACACTAATCTCCTTCAAAGTAGTCCCCTTGGGCTGCCACACACTTCTCCCAACGGTTCTGCCATTGTCGGAAGCAGCGCTGGAACGCCTCTTTTGGGATGGCGCGCAGCTGGTCCATTGCATTCCGCCTGATGTCTTCTCTGGACTGAAATCTGGTCCCTTTGAGGGACATTTTCAGCTTGGGGAAAAGCCAGAAGTCACACTGAGCCATGTCGGGAGAGTAGGGAGCCTGACGAAGCACAGGTGTGTTGTGTTTGGCCAGGAAACTCTGTATCAAATGTGAAGAATTGGAGGGTGTGTTATCGTGATGGAGCTGCCAATTGACCGCTGCCCACAGTTCCGGCCGTTGAGTCGCACAGCGTCACGAAGGCGACGCAGTACCTCTTGGTAGTACCCTTTGATGGTTGTGCCATGTGGTGCGTACTCGTGATGAACCACGCCACTGGAGTGAAAGAAGATGGTCAGCATGACTTTGACATTGCTGTGGAACTTCCTTGCTTTTTTTTTGGCCTCGGGGATGTTGGATGCTTCCATTGTGATGACTGGAACTTGGTTTCTGGGTCGCACCCATATACCCAGGTCTCATCGCCAGTGATCACTGTGTTGAAGAAGTTGGGATCGCTGTTCACAGTCTCCAGCATGTCCTGTGCGATCTCCAAACGGAGTTGCTTCTGCTCGATCGTTAGCAGCTTTGGCACGAACTTTGCTGAGATTCTCCTTAAGCCCAAATCCTCAGTCACAATGGAATTAATGGATCCAATACTGACGCCCGCCTCGTCTGCAAGTTCTCTGATCGTGATTCGACGGGTCCTCACTTGGTAAATGACGATCTCATTTCGGGATGTTGAGGGCCCACCAGAACGTGCTTCACTTTCCACTGATGTGCGACCATCTTTGAAGCGGTTGTACCACTTTTATCTGTGTGGTGCCCATTGCTTCATTCCCGAAGGCCTGTTGAATCTTGTGGATTGTTTCCACTTGGGAATCGCCAAGCTTTACACAAAATTTGTTGCAGTAGCGTTATTCAAGTTTTTCCGCAATTTTGTCAACGAAAATCCGACAGCGCTCACCAACACTTTCTCACTCATCGGTGGTCTGTCGGCGACTGACAACTTCTTTAGGCGGGAAAATATTCACGCATACGAATTAGGATCGCCTTCAAAATACTTCAATAGTGCACCAAACCACGTCTCCCTCGCTTCATTTGCTTACGCACGAAAAATTAAGGTTGGATACTTTTTGAACACACCTCGTATATCGCAATATTTCAAAAAGTTGTTGACGAGTTATGATGAAACAAGTTGGATGAGTTGTTTTAGGTGTCAAGAACAAGCAGATTAGATTTTGTTTGGATCCAGCCGATCAGTGTGATACTAAATGTGCATTGTTCCACCTGGCAGAGGTATGCGCTCTACCGAGTGACGTTCTACTTTGAGCTGTTTTGCCAAGTGTCGCTCTGAGTTTTTTCGTTTGTTTGTTTGTCTGTCTGTCTGTGTGTGGGATATCTCAAAAAGTTGTGGATGGATACGGATGAAATTTTGTGGACAGGTTGTGTGTGTTGACAAGGACGAACTGATTAGATTTTGTTGAAGATCTGGACCCAGATCCCATCACTAGAATTTTAAAAGTGATTCTTCACCATTGAGAGATCGGGCCAAAAAATATATATGGCATGATATCTCAAAATGTTCTCGATGGATTTGAACTACACTTGGTGGACATGTTGGGTGTGTCACAAGGAAGAATTTATTCAATTTTGGTGAATATCTGTTTCTCCATTCCTGATTGCAACCAATAGGCCAGTTAATTTGTTTTTCGATCTGATCCATTGATTTGTCATTTTGTATCGTTTTTGATGCATGCTGAGATGGCATTTTTGCATGGTGATCATTTTTTTGCTGCACGCACTCCATAAAAAAACCAAACCAAACACGTGGTTGTTGTTGATTACATTTATTTGTGACCGTGGAACACACAGGAGGTGCAAACCTCTGACAAAGATGAATGCTAAATAATAACACATTTATTTCATTTTGTCCTCATCCTGTAATGTGGCATTGTGACGAATGTTTTTACATTGGGGTCCAATGTGGAAGTAGCGATCTCGGCACATGGAAGTAACAATGCTCCACCTCCTGCAGGAATCGCTGCATTGCACCATCGTCACATTGGCCATATGAGCACTGCATATTGTTTTTGGCCCCATCTCTTAATGGTGAAGATTCACTTGAATTTTTTTTTTTAATTCTCGTATCCGGATTCGGATCTTCACCGAAATGGAACCTATTGATAGTCGCACACCCAAACCGTCCACCAAGTTTCATCTGAATCCGTCTAACTTTTTGAGATATTGTACTATTACTGGATATTGTTTTTTGTCCTACATCTCAATGGTGAAGAATCACTTGAAAAATTCCAGAATCTGGATCTTCCATCATACCTTTGATTTCTTCAGTTTGATTTGAATTTAAAACTGTCACCTATAAATTGTAGCTGTTTTGGTGTTTCTCCTTCATTGTCTGGGTTATTTATTTATTTCCAATTGAGCTGTTGTACATTACGCTCTTTGGCATGCAGTGAGTGAAATGCAGTGAAACATTTTAGGTAAAATATTGTCACCTTCTCTTTCATAATTTGTTCAATCTTGATCTTGCCACTACTTTGGTCAGTGCATTTTCATGCTCGCTGTTCCACCACTGTAAACTTTGTTTAATGGTGATGTATCGGGAGGGCACATTTCTGTGATCGCTTCAACATTGTTGAAGCTTTTTCCTAATTGACAAACGTGAAGCACAAGAGCAACTTTTTGAGAGCTTTTGGCATATTTACCTTGCTTGGCCATGTGGATAGATAGGTGAGGAAGCTCTCCAGTTTCTACTCTCTGACTACCCCCCCCTCACCCCCCTCCCTAAAGGGTCACGCTGATTAATTTCGCACGGAATGAGAATACCATTGGTAGCTCTTGGAGTCATTGGAATAGAAATTAGAGTTCCATTGCTGTAGACCTTATCCAAGAAAAAGCTAAAATTTTGTACAAAACTTCATTTTACTGTAACGGTGATGCGGGTTGGCACAAGGTCAAATCTCCCACCCGGATGGTCAGCAATATAGTGATGGGTAGTCCTTGCGACTTCAATTTCTCAATGACACATTTATCACTTTCTGCCTGTACGTCATCTGCCGGGAAAAGCCAAACTATCTTTATTCGTTTTCTGATATACAGTAACTCCAACGTTCCTGTAGCCTGCGATGCGTTCATCGATTCAAAAGGACGGGGGCCAAGCAAAGACCATCGACGAACCATCATGTTTGTACCCTCCTACCGAGGGGTTTTGGTGCCAATTTCCAACTGCTGTGGATTTACTCGCACCATGGTTATTTGTCCCAATTCCAGACCGTACACTAAACCAACAGTGCAATAGTGAAACGGAGTTTTTTTAAAGGGTGGGAAGGGAGGACAAGAAGCAATACTACGATGGAGAGAATTCTGTATGGACTGTAACCTCCTTGTCCACAAATAATCCCGTTGGCTTCTCCTATGTCTTATGGCCCGTACACTCACAAATAGGAGCAAGAGAAGGACAAGTCTGAAAAGAAGCCTGTGCATCCGCTATGCTCGATCGTGGTGGTTGTGGTTGCGACGGGAGTGATTGGTTTTGGTACGGACACCCAAAAGGATTAAAAACAAAACCTGTCAAAGGGCGGAGGAGCTCCTTGTGAGCCAATGGCCATCCATATGTAGTGCACAACTGTGTCTGCGGATGTGCTGCTACAGTTGGGTTACTTTTTTTTTGAGGAGGTTGGGGGCAGCATTTGCAATTTGGCTGCCGTAAAATACTTCATTCCGCAAAACCCACAAATGCAAAGAAAACTGAAAACCCACTCCATGCTGTGCTGCTGAGGAATAGATAGCTCTCCATAACAAATCTCCATAACTATGCCCACTCCATGTACCTCCTGTGCTGCTGCCCTTCGCAGGGCATCTCGCCGGATGACGGGATTGGGGCATAGTCTTCGGGGCCCCCATTCCTTGATGATAGGAGGAAAAGCATGGGGTAAACTTCCTGGTTCAGATTGCGTGGCATGTGTGGTGGAGTGGTGCTGAGGTGTCGTCCACCAGACGGCGGTCCCTTTGGGTGGGTGCCTGCAATGTCCTATCCTGAAGAGAGGATGATCACCTGTCTGTTATCTGAGGTCTGGAGACCAGATTGTGGTGAGATCATGGTGGGTGGTTACACCTACGATTGGTCCGGTCGCTCTGATGGTTACCATGCCCAAGGAGTTGCTGTAGCTGTGTCCAATAACCTGACTCCAATGATAATTGAGCTAACACCGGTCAACGAGCGTTTTATGCGACTAAGGATTTGTCACTCCTTGGTTGTCCTTTCCCTGGTCTCTGTGTATGCTACGACTGAGATGAGTGATCTCACCATGAAGGATGCATTCTATGCTGCGGTGGACTCTGTGGTTGATCACTGCCCCAGGCGAGATACTCTTCTTGTCTTTGGGGATTTCATTGTATTGACTGGCACTGATAGGGATGGTTATGAGACATGTGTTGGTCCCCATGGGTCTGGAACTGTGAACCAGAATAGCACTAAGTTCTGTGATTTTGCAAGAAGTTGTGGACTTGGGTGGCTGGTTCATGGTTTCATTGCCCACAGGCTCATCGCTGGACTTCGCATTCCACTGCTGGTGGTGTGGCAAAGGAGATTGACCACCTGCTCGTTGATGGTCACTGGAGGATGATCCAGAACTGCAGGGTTTACGGGAGTGCTCAGTTCCTCGATACCGAACACAGGCTTGTTGTAGCAACTCTGAAATTGCAGCTTCAATCCAGGAGAATGATACCATCCCAGCTTAACCTGGATGTTGGCAAGCTCAAGGATGAGAGAGTTACTGAGGAGTTCGCGAGCAGGCTGAGTGAGGATTTGGTTGGTCTGGGTGCTTTGGGAAATCCTGAAGAGATGCGGAGTGCCTTCAAGACCACTATCCTTGATGTTGCCGGTGGATGTCTTTGAATTCACCATAGGACAAAGAAGAATTTTGTCTCAAGGGACACTGTCTACCATTGACCAGTTGCAGGGCCAGGCTTAATGGCAGAGCTGAACTGTTCAGGGAGTTGAGGCATAAAACTGTGCATGCACTAATGGTGGCCAATGGGGGCCTATGTGCGAGGAATGTGTTGTGGGGTGGAGCATCACCTGTGGTCAAGCGATTCTCGTCCTGCTTTCAAGGGAATTCACGCATTGTGTTCCTCCAAGCCCATCCCTCGTTGTACTGCAGTTAGAGCGGGTGGTGGTTGGCTCTTGAAAGAGGAGTCAAAAATGAAGGCCCACTGGGCCGGTTACTTTGAGCGACTGTACCAGGCGGACCCATCAGCTGTTGAGTTGGATGTCAGGGTGTTACTATTTCAGCAACCTCCACGTCAAGCTCATCTGCACATCAATCTCCTTCCTCAGTTAATCCATCCTCCTTCTATCCACCCTCTTCACTCCCACAATCCTCCTATCCCAGTTGTTCTTTTGATAACCTGCAGCCTCTGTTGTTGGTTTTGTCAGAGCCATCGTCTCCAGACCGTAAAGGTAGGCTAGCATTACACATGACATCAGAACCTTCCCTTTCAATTTTCTTGATATCTTTGTCTGCCATTACTTCTTCCACCCTCGTCCATGCATTCACACCCACCTGAATCCTCCTCTGCCTCAAACTTATCCTTGTCACTGTACCTCCCAGATATTCAAACCTCTTTCCCTGTCTGATATGCTTCTGCTCTAATCTGATATTAATTTATTTTCTCTGCTGCCTGATCCACATCACAGTTTTTGTCCAAACTCATCTTCAGCCCATGTTTCTCAAATGCCTACTTCCACTCCTTCAGTACTTCCTGCATCTCCCACCCACTCTCCATCACAACAGTTAGATTGTCCATATACATTATCCTGCCCATACTACCCCTCAGGCTCACCTTTCTGTTTACCAGCTCCATCACCATGATAAATGTGAGTGGGCTGAGAACGCTTCCCTGCCTCAAACCGATGTTCATGCTGAATTCCTCAGACATCCTAGCACCAAACAAAACTCTTCCCTTCATTTTCTTGTACATCCCTTCCACCAACCTAACTTCTGCATCCGACACTCTCATCGATCTCAGTGTCACCATCACAACCTCTCTGTACAGTGTTGTAGGCCTTCTCCAGGTTCACAAATCCCAATGCCATCTCACCTTGCACCTCCAACATCTTTTCCACCAGCTGTCTCAGCACGAACATCCCATCCATCATCCCCCTCCCTTTTCTGAACCCCTGCTGCTCTTCTCCATTCTCCATCTCCACATTCTTCCTTATTCTCCCATCCAGAATCCTTTGCAGCACCTTCATGACACGATTAAGGAGTATAATGCCACTGTACTTCTATATTGAATTGAAAATCTCCCTTCCGTTTCCATACCGGCATGATTACCTCTGTCCTCCAATCCTCCAGAATTGAACCCACATACATACATACATACATACATACATACAACAGCCTCTTCGTCCAACTGACTCCGACTTCTCCCGCTGCAATTATCATTTCTGTAAAAACCTCATCAATGCCTGGCGCTATTAAAATTCTGTTGGCAAAATTGATCTTTTCCAGGAAATGCATTTGAAAGAAGTTCCTGACTGCCAAATATAATTGTGCTTCTGCGAGTCCATGTTTCCTTTTTGGTGGGGAGTAAGTGATCTTTCCTTTCTGTGTTTTAGTTGTGGATGTTAAATATGTCATGTTGTCTTCTCGGAGTTGAACATTACATGCTGGTAACCAGGCAAAATGTCCTGCCTGGAGAAGAAATTGGGCATGTAAATTGCTTGTAAAAGGGATGTGGAAATTATGCTTTGACCTAATTAAAGATACCATTAAATATAGGGTTAGTCTATATAGCCAAATATTTTAAATAGGTTATCCTTGAAAGATGTGGTGTCGGCATGATGGCCAAATGGCTTCTTTCTGTTTTCTTTTATATCACACTGTAGTTGAGTATTATATTGAAGGGCATTGGAATGGCTGGGAAACTATAGACCTGTTATTCTATAGACCTGTTATACTAAACTATAGACAAATTCCAACATGTTGGAATTTGCTCATGGTTTTTTTTTTGCCCCACAAAGCTAATATGCTGTTTACATTTTATTGTTTTTCATGTATAAACGATCTCCAGATTTTAACTTTTTACGTTGGACTGGATGATGCGGGGAGGACAACAGTCCCCAGAAGTGTGCAGGCCAACACGGGTTGAGATGCCACCTGCTCTTGCAAGCCCTCAGTCTGTTGGTAGGTTTCTTCAATTCCTGTTTTGTTTTGTTTTCTTCTTAATTTTTCAAACCATAAGAAGATGATGGATATCTTACTGGATACCTTTATCATCTTTAAAGTGAAATGTTGAGATAATGGAGAAAAAAAAAATCCAACAATAATACAATCACTCAATCTGATCATTTTTACCTTGACATCATTGTGTGGGGAATATTAAAAACATTGAACTGCAGTGTTGGTGAATTTCTGACAAACGGCCCTCGTTTTGTCTCTATGGATGTCATTACCACACGCATGCAAAACAATTGGGGTTTAAGTCATAGGTTCATTTCTGTCTGTCTGTCTCTACACATGCAGTTTATGCAATATTGCTTAATTTAAATTGAATGTTATATTTTCAACACGAATCGGAAAACGAACCTGCAGTTTAGCAGTACTTTGGCTCTGAATTTACAGAGAGGTGTGAGATAATATTTTTACTCTGCTTGTCTGGCAGTCAAACAAAATTGAAAATCATTCCAAACAGGAAACTTGCTGTTTTAACCAACACCATAAAGGACACAAACGGGCATAAAGAACCAATGTAACATGTAAATAAGGTGGTATAAAGGTGGCTTCCTTCACAATTGTGGCTTCCTTCACTAGGTCATCTTGAAGCTTCGTTGAACTTGTGTGTTGCTTATTTAATCTCTAGAAACCAGGCAACACAGTGATTTTTCTTTGGGGGCACCATTTGTAGTAAACGTGCCATCACGTGTCGCAGGAGACACCTGGAAATGGAAAAGAGTCAATAAAACTTTGAGAAATGTTACTTCAGATGCAACAAATCGCATCGTTGTATCCCATTTCATTTTTTTGTTATTGTGGTTTGAATTTCGAATTTTAATCTGTGGACACCCTGTACATTTAAGTGCATAATCGACTGTTGGATGCCAAGTGATGCATAATAATAACAAATGACAATAATGTACAAAAAGGTGATTTAGATAGGTAGTTATAGTTTGGTTTCTCATGTATTTTTGTTTACTTTTTTTTTGCTATATATTTTTTTTCTCATGTATTTACGAAGCTATACATACATTTTTATAAACGTTAGGATCCATTGAACATGGAAACAAATCTTTACATTTTTTTTTTCATGGTTTCTATCGTGGCCATCTTGGATTTTCAAAATGGCCACGATTGAAAACTCAGTTTTCCCAATATCTCCACTTCTTAGCCATGTAACCGATGGCCATGTAGGCTAAACACATTTTCAGAATCCAGTGCTAAAGAATCCAGTGAGACCAACTCCAATCAGATAAGTATAACAAAAGCAAATATATTCAGTACAACAGACCTTTTTTCTATCTTTAATCATAAAACTGCCAATGTCATATGGAAAGATGACATTTCTTCTCTGCTTATGATCACCATCTTAAAATGTATGTTAAACATGCTGCTTATAACACGATGAGCACACTTTGCTATTGTCACCTTTATCATGATCTGTCATCCCTATTGTCCAAAGCACGGTTTTAATAAGGCAAGTCTTCGTCATTTTCACACTGTGTGGTGCACCAGCAGAGGTTAGTGCACTGTCAGTTCATTGACTTGCAGGAACATCTTTGTGACGAGCAGTCTCCCTTGCACTGGCATCTCACCATCTTGATGATGACCTTGGGTGCTGGTAGAACATCAATGGTGGTCGGCTTCAGCTGGTCATTGTTGTCCTTGTCGTAGCCATTTTGCAATGGATCTGGGGAACTTTCTGGGTAATGCTTGCCTGCACATGTACCCTCAGCATGCACTGCTTAAGGGCACCAAGTGTAGGTGGTAGCTTGTCACTCTCTCAGCCATTTGTTTGCAGAACAGGTGCTATCGCAACTCTGGAATGCTTCTCATTTGGATTCCCTTTTGGCAGAAGGCAGCATACACAAACTTCACCAAGCTTTTCTGCAACTCTTCTTTCATTTCTCTGTCATCAGACAGCATCTTCAGCTCCAAGGAGGGCCTTGAACCACATAGCCTTGCCTACTCTTGCAAACCTTCCAGTATTATCAGTGCCAGAGAAAGCATGAAATTCAGGAAAAGCCTTTGCCTTTGCAGCTTAGTGAGGTTGCAGGTTTGCGAGAACAAGTGGGACAGGAGGATTGTGGGAGGGAAGAGGGTGGATTGATGAACTGAGGGAGGAGATTGGTGAGCAGATGTGCTTGACATGGAGATTGATAAAAAGCCGGCTGAGATGGGCTGGACACTTGGTGCGGATGGAGAAGAGAGAATGGCAGAGAGAGCAGATAGGTTGAGGTGGCAAGGTAAGAGGAAAAGTAGTAGATCATTGTTTAGATGGGAAGATTGTGTGAGGAGGGATATCAATTGGGTGGAGAGAGTTGGCTGAGCACAAGGCAAAGCAGGGCATAAGATTGGTATAATTCGACCTCAGCCTTTATAAAGGGAAAAGAAGAAAGAAGAAGATCTATACGTTTATTTATCTATGTCTGTGTGTGTATAACATTAATATAAAGTGCATTTATTACTTTGGGTTTGAAAAAAATCTGCCCCATTGGGCAGTATTGGTGGGAGAGACTTATCGAAAACACAAGGACACTTTGTTCTCAAAGCTTTGAGTACAGTGAGTGCCCATTTGGTCGCAAATGCTTACCCCAGCCATGATTATTTGGATTCCATGTGACAAGCTGTGCTTGTGCTTAAAGTATGCACGCATAAAGTTTAACTTGAGGCAACTGGGTATTTAACATTTGCATCATCCCCTACACGCCATCCTGCTTTTCTTTTAACTCTTGACTTCTTTTACTTTCTTTTAACTCTTTTCTTCCACCTTTTGATGAGCATTTCATAGCCACATATTTGTAAATATTAATCGTTGAAGACCTCGTCACTTTGCCATCAATTGCAATCATTGTGCTTTGCATGTTGAATGCTGATCGGGGAGCAGCTTTGGTGAGCAGTTTTCATCCGTGTTTTCATCTTCGGTTTCATCCCTCATTTGAAAACAAGTCCTCATTTGATGTTGTCCACAATATTTCTCCAACATTCTTTTATCATACTTTTTGTTGCTTTTTCTGTTTTCTTTTGCAATGTTAATTAAATGTCCAGTTTCATAACACTAAAATGCCACAACTACATGTGTAGCCTCTAGTTTGGGGAACATAGTAGTTTTTTTTTTACATTGTAGATGCATCACACGTGCAATAAATCTTACTTTTGTAGCTTGCGGTTATGTTTCAGCAGCTGTTTGACTATGACATGTGGATGGTGTGACTGAATAAGGCAGTGTTTATGTTTTTAAGCAAGAAAAGAGTGGGTTGACAGAGCAAGGGAGGGTTTGGAAGAAGAGGAAATGGGGGGGGGGGTGGGGAAGAGTGTACAGTGGTTTTAAGTTCTTGAACTCAAAATTTGCTGTGTGATGGCGATCTGTCTTCAAAGACTCTGAGGTTGGCAAGAAGCATATACTCCAAGTGGGTAAACCAACTCACAAATAGGTTGTTTGTGAAAACTGTCTTGCAACCAGCATGTTCTGTGTGTGTGTCTCATTTAATCACCTTTGAACACAAGGTTGTGGACCTGTTCAGAGAGGTTCTTGGATTGAAGGGTAAAATGTCAGTCACTGTTTCCAGCTGATGGGCCCGATAGCCAATGAATAAAACAGTCCATAAGCTGAAATAATGATTTGTTACTCTCTCCTCTCCTCTCCTCTCCATTCTACTACATTACACTACTTCTATCTTTTTTAAATTTTATTTCTCTTTTCTTTTTTTTCTTCTCTTTTTTTTTTTCTCCTTTTGGTCAAACTACATTTGACATTTGCTGTTGTGACACTTGAATATTGGTCTCCACAACAGTGACAGAAGTTGCTCTTTTAAGATGTAAGCCTCTTGGGGGTCTAGGCAGTATTACCAGCTCAGGGAGGGCATAGCATCTGCTCTGTGCTGATGAAGGCCAACGAGCTCAACTTGTGTACAAGGATTATTTTCCCCCTGGGCAAGCTGGCCACCAAAAGGGCAGGCAGTTCTTGTATATTTACATCGGGGATGCGTTCCTGAAAGGTGCGATGCATATCGAAAGGATGTAAATCGAAGCAATGTTTCTCATAAGAATTAACTGAATACAGAGGGGATGCGTTCCTTACGTAGCCATTTCGATTTTTTATACTTCATGTTTTTTTTTATAACTTGTGATATAACACTTTTTTTTTTGGTTTATGACAGTTACATTCAAGTACACATTAAAAAAAAACCAATTACCAGATATACATTATATATTAGATAGTGTGTGTACAAAATCTGGGTTGGAGTGGCGATCAATCCAGGATTGTAATCCTTGCCAAGGAAACTGCTTTGATAGAAACAATGCACTGTATAGAGCAGGATGAATGATGAATGATGTGTATAGAATTCTTAAAGTAACCAGAAGAGAACTTTCCTACTATGATGCCGGGTTTAAACTCTATGAAATGAGTAAGAACATTGGCAGTTTTTCCATCCCCCCAAAAGATTGAGACTGGAAAAAGATTGATGAGATGGTGGAAGTACTACAGATTAAACTGGCTCAGTTTTAGTATTTGAAGGTGTAATACCAGTCTTGGAAGTCAAAATGTTAACTTTTGTACATTTCTAAAAAAAAAATTCAGTTTCTGTTTGTTAAGCATTGTTTCTGTGCACTAGTCTGTGATTGTTTCATAACATTTTGGCTGTGTGTTGGGGGAGCCTAACACCTGCATTTACTTATCTATTTTTTATTCCTGCCCTGCATTGCCATTTTCTGAAAATAGGCAAAAGTGCATGAGGTTAAAAATCTATATGAAGGCCTCCGGCATTTAGATTTGGACTGATAATGACTGTTTTGAGATGCAAAGCTGAAGCCATGAAAATATTTGCAGATGCTGGCATGGTCTTGGCTTTGATTCCAGCACAGCTCCAAGGCCAAAGTGAAGTTGCTGAGGATCTTGCCTTCCTGAAGGCCATTTGTGGTGACAGGAGCATGCAATCTCTACTCAAGGTTCATGAATACTGAGTTGTTTTTCTCAAGATGTTGTGCATTTGAAATTTTGTGCTGAGTAGACCAGCAGTACGTTTTGTAAAATGAGACTTGTGAATTTCAGGTCCATGAAAATCTCAAGAACTACTTGAAGACCAGCCCAATGCCAGTGGTGCAGAGTGGGTCTTCTCTCATGCAAGATGTAAGGCCAAAGGAATCTTCCTGCTCATTTCTGGGCTGTGCATGCTGCACCCCACAACCTCTTTCTATCCTAAATGCTATTAGGTCTTGTAGATTTACAGCTGTTCCCAGATTTTGTCACCATATATACGTTGATAAAAGCCGTCTCATTAGTGTATGCAGTAGGCACCTTTTGTGAGAAACATGTAAAAATTATAAGTTAATGGCTGGGACCTCCTTTTAGCTGAAATACAGGTCTAACCTGTTGTCATGAATTTCACACAACTTCTTTATTGTCATATATCTCACCATTTTTTTTTCATTATACTGTGCTTTCTTTGTTCATTAGCAGAGAATATAAGGTATATGTGTATTGGTTTTACTTCAAGCTCAGGAATAGCAAGTTTGTTCAATGGGATTGAGATCAGGAGAGAAGATATGCAATTCTGGTTCCATTTTTTTTCCTCTTGAAATGCTGCCTGGACAGGTAGGTAAGGCAAGCCTGGACCTGCAGAGAGAATCAGATAAGATTTCCATCGGTTTGTGCTTTTCCTAGTGGAGCTGGATAGGATGAAAGATGCAAAGTGTGCATCGGGCGAAGCTTGTGAGAATGCAGTCAAATTTAAATATGTTGTTGAGCATCACGTTGCACAAGATACCTACCATTTGTGTGGGTAGTGCAAATTTGATATGGATTAATCTGTATGCGTTTCTGTTTTCTATTTTATTTTATTTTATATTATCTTTTGGTCAGGTCAAAGTTGAACCGCATTTTCCAAAGTTGGATTTTAGTGTTAAGCAGATACAAGTGAATGTTTGAACCAGCCCACAGTGCAAAGGAAAATTCATTAAGGACTTTGGTTAAAAGCCTTACCTGTCGTGAGCAACAAGATAGCATCAGGGAAAGATGACCTGGCATAAAATGCTAATTTCACAACTAGCCTTAGAGGTGAGCACAGAAATGTACTTACGAAGCACAGATAATGGCAGAAGATCATACAAAGGAGTTGGCCCCTGTCAATGGCTGGTCACATCATCTTTCTAGAAGATTCAGATGGCAGTCATTTTGGAGAGATGTTGAAGCTCATGTACTGTGTTTTTGGCAAAAACAATTTCCCTCTCCAGATCTGCAGTCATTGTGAACCTTGTGTCTGGGATGAGATATTGAGTCTTTGCCAAATTATGATAGACTGTTTCCAAAGGAATTTAGGTAATTTATGCAGGATTACCTCCAAAATTATGACTCGTTCACACTTGTGGCTTTCAAGTGTATTTTATGTGTATATAAAGCCACAATTTGTCAAATATGAACAGTATTCTTTGGAAGTTTGTTGCGAAGAATGCATTCAATTTGACCCCAATATTCTACGTATTGGTGTTCTTGATCCCCAGTCCACTTCCCTCCTCTCATTTATTAGTCTCCTGCCAGTTTCACTTGAGGGGGCTTGAGGTTTACTCTCCATCCATCCTTCCATCTGTCCCACCTGTTTTGTGTTTTTCAGACACTTTTTTTTTCTTTCCCCATACCCTTAACATATTCAACTGAAACTTGATACATGGCTTTATTATGGTAAATTACAGAACAAATTCCAGTTTCATGGCGTTTTGTCAATTTTTCACAGTTATGCCCTTTTTAAACTTAGAAAATATCACATTATACATAGGTCAGTGTTCAGCTGCCCTGACTCCACCCTACTGCTTTACACCCATTAGCTGGATAGCTGGCCTGACTCCACATTAATATCATGCACTGCCATTGAATGAGGCAGCACAGATTGGCAGGTCTCAGACCCTAGGCCTGGGTGTTGGTCCATGGCCCAGTGTGGAATGATCCCAGGTATACAACTGATGTATCATATATATGTATATATATATATATTGTTTCGGGCCAGGGGTCGGGTGAGAAGACCACCGGGGGGGGGGGAGGGGGGAAGCTATCTCAGGTTCCCACCAGACTCCCTGGAATTGCATGCCATCACTCATGGATAATTCTGTGACGCGGCGGGTCGCTAACTGACCGTGAATGCCAATACCTCAACGACGTGACCTAGGGTCCTCCCGTCTATGGGTGAATCGGGTTACCTAATTAATCATGTGACCTCATTACCAGGGGACATGCCCTCGGTACACCCTGTCCGAACTGGATCACTTTACTGGATCAGATGCAGCCGAGCGACACTACCAAGGACGTACTGGCTAAAAGGAACGGATCATTGGGAATAAAGTCCTGGCTAAGTTAGGATCAGACCATGCTGGATCAATGAAAGAAAAGATGAAAACGAGCTGGGAACATTTCTACAAGGGATTTATTACAGGCAGGCGAGGAAAGATATGTGGCACAATGAATATAGCTTTTATTGTGGCGTGTAAGCAGAGATAGGAAGAAATGTGAGAGGTGTGGCAATATACAAGCAACTTACAAAAGCAGACAGAGTAGAATTATCCCGATATAATTCTTGTACACTCTTAACTTAAGCGATGACAGGCGTCATGACACGCATAACACACAACACACAGATAAAGAGAAAAAGGAGAGGAGATGAGGCTAATGGTCTCAATACCTTGCATGATTGCCTGACCATGCCACCAATACGTTTTGGAGGGATGCTCCGCTGGGCGATACCTCCCTGACAGCTGGCGCGTCGTCTCTTGCTTCGTGGCACTCGTGCAGCTAGCATCGGTCCAGAGAATGAGACGCCACCATCGAACGTGAAGGGAGGGACTTGGGTGGAGCCAGAAGCCAATGGGTGGAGAGAGGTGGGGAAGAAGGCGAAGTCAGCAGGCAAATTGGTAAAGAAGGACGGAGAGGTGGTGAAGAAGGTGGAGTCAGCAGGCCAATGGGTAGGTTGTTGATCCCAAGCCAGACAGAACGAGCTGACGAACGATGACGACAGGGCAGTGACCCGTCCTTATATAGATCCGGTGGTGCGGGGCGGGGGCGACGACCCGAAACGATGTATCGTCACCCGAATCGGGTGCTCTGATTGGGCCTCGGCCAGCACACGGGCCGGCCGCCATGACCGGAAGCAGCTCCACTTCACTTCCGGCCAGATGGTTCCAATCTGCGGAATTGTCTCGCTCCGAGCGACATGAATCGCCTTGCACTGAACCCCGTGATATGAATCGCTTTGCACCGAATCCCATGACGTGCCCTGGTGACCCGCGGTTGTCGCTGGCCAATGTGCCTGCTCCATGGTGCGCCCAAGTGATCCGGCCACACAGCATGCCTCTGCCTGGTAGCAACTGCATCGAGGCGGAGGTGTGGGAGGATGTCTGCTGTCCGTGGGAGACATTTGTGGCTGTCGTGGTGAGCGAAGACCGACGGTAAGACGTTATTGTAACCCCAAGCACAGACCCTACCAAAGATGTGTTTTTTTTGCCCCGTTCCGTATGATGATAAAGTATCATGGTCAGCGCACGCGTCCACCCGCCATTGAGCATGCCCCGTACAGTGCGCGCATGTCCGCCATTGTACACGTGGTCAGCGCGTGGGTCCGCCTGTCATCGAGCATTGTGTTCGTGATTATCAGAGGCGGTGGGATGCACGGTGCCAGCCCTGATCTGTATCAGGGAATTGAGGGAAAGGATTGGATATAATTATTGTATGTCGGGTTGAGTTGAAGAAGAAGATAGATACAATTATTAAATGGAGAAATGGGTGGAAAAGTGTGCGGCTGCGTGTGCTTTACAAATTGCCAGCATTTAGGGTGCCGTTTCTTCCATCTCGTCAGTACGTGTTTGGAAATTATCGCTGCACGTGAGTTTGGTTGGCTGTGATTTCTGCAAAGGGGTGTCCGGCATAATGCCTGCTTCAAGGTCTTCGCTGAGGACACATCTCACAGCGAAGGGTGCACGTGGCTGGGATTTACCTCAGGAATAAGAGTGGAAGAGTAGAAAAAA
Organism: Eptatretus burgeri; assembly: GCF_056783735.1. Classification (NCBI taxonomy): domain Eukaryota; kingdom Metazoa; phylum Chordata; class Myxini; order Myxiniformes; family Myxinidae; genus Eptatretus; species Eptatretus burgeri. Next base: position 55,220,809 of record NC_140968.1, read on the forward strand.
GAATAGAATGAGTGCAGAGATTTAATCAGACCTTGCTATGAAGTTTACACTACGCACTGTCCCATTGTCCTGCTAGACAAAAGGGAAGGGTCTGTCTGAACGTATATTAATGGAGTAACTGTCTATGGACTGCTGCATGATGGTTGCTATTGCTCTGGAGGGATGTGGTTTGCAGAACCGCAACAATATAAATATATATATGTGTGTGGAGTGTGACGATCACTTCCCCAATCCCCATTGTCATAGTCCTCCACTAAAGTGTCACCTCCAACAGACGCCTTGGCCCGCTGACTGTGAAACGGGCAAAGATTATATGGTCAATCAACATCAGTTAAACATCAAACGGAGTCACCTATCCATTTTTGGCTTATCTGCCCTCATCAGGATGGTATACCTATAAATATCTAACCATTGATGACCACATTCATCGTTTATGCATCAGACACACCTCCTGACTGTTATGGTGAGCATCGCCAGGGATTATGTCTAGCACTGTAAAACCGCATAATCCGCAAAGCACAACTGTCCGTCTGCCACCCTGACGATTGTTTCTGCTAATGCAAACCATTCAACCAGAAGGCACATTATGTGATCGGCGGGCAAATCAAAGGGTGTGGAGTGTGATGAGCACTCCGCCGATCCCCATTGGACACAGTCCTACACCTGTGTCCAAATGTTCTCCACAATTATTTATTTCACTGTTGATGTTAAAGAACCTTTGTTTTTGATTCAGAACTTAATATATCCTTTTAAATCAGAAAATAAAAATAATGGCATTGACAAAATCTTTGACACCCTCGGCTTAATATTTGGTAGCACAGCCTTTCGACAAAATAACTGCAGTCAAGTGCTTCCTATAGTCATGGATAAGCTTCTGACACCTCTCCACTGGCAGTTTGGCCCACTCTTCTTGTGCAAGCTCCTCCATTTCACCCAGATTTGAAGGGTGCCTTCTCCCAACTGCTGTTTTCAGATCTCCCCACAGGTGTTCAATGGGATTTCGATCTGGACTCATTGCTGTCCACTTCAGAACAGTCCAGCGTTTTGTCTTAAACCACTCCTGTGTGCTTTTTGAAGTGTTTGGGGTCATTGCCCTGCTGCAAGACCCATGACCTTTGATGGAGACCCAGCTTTATGACACTGGATTGAACATTGTACTAGAAAATGCCTTGGTAATCTCCTGATTTCATGATGCTATGCACACCTTCAAGGTACCCAGTGCCAGAGGCAGCACAGCAACCCCAAAACATCACTGAACCTCCTCCATGTTTGACTGTAGGAAAGGTGTTCTTGTCTTTGAAGGCTTCATTTTGTTTTATGTAAACAGTGATTATGTGCTTCACCAAAAAGTTCTAATTTGATCCCATCTGTCCACAGGACATTCTCCCAGAAGGATTTTGGCTTGTTCAGGTGTGTTTGGGCAAACTCCAGTCGGGTTTTCTTATGTCTCTCTCTCAGCAGTGGGATCCTGCTCGGCCTCCCACCATAGAACCCCCTTTCATTGAGTTGGTGGTGGATGGTGTGAGTTGAAACTGTCGTACATTGTATCTGAAGGTCAGCTTGAATCTGTTTGGCAGTTGATCGAGGATCTTTCTCCACCATTCGAACAATTTATTGCTGCAATCTTCGATGAAGTTTTCTCTTGCGGCCACGTCCAGGAAGGTTGACTACAGTGCTATGGGTCTTAAACTTCCTGATAATATTGCACACAGTGGACACAGGAACATCAAGGTCTCTGGAAATAGACTTGTAGCCTTGAGATTATCCATGCTTGGCTAAAATCTTGTGCCTGATCTCTTCAAACAATTCTCTGGTTTTCTTTCTTTTCTCCATGCTCATTGTTGAACACACAGTGACACAAAACGGCAGAATGATTCCTTTTCTCCATTGAAACTGGTTGAATGAGTGATTTTTGTATTGCAGGCACCTGCAACTCGCCACAGGTGAGTTCAATTTCAGAGTAAAGGAAAATCACCTGCTTGAAATCCATTAATTTCAAACAACTTCTCAAAGGTGCCAATAATATTATCCAGGCCACTTTAGGATTTCTGTGGAATAAGCTAATATAAGATTTACTCATTTTTTTCAACTTAAATTTTTTTTTTTGTTCCGCTGCAAACCAAAGAAATACATTTGTAGATTCCAAAATATTTTTTAATTTCAAAAATTTTCTGGAAGAAATGTTGCATTATAATTTGAGAAAAGTGCAAGGGTGCCAGTGTGTGTGTGTGTGTGTGTTTGTTTGTTTGTGGAAATGTATGTATATATATATATATATATATATATATATATATGTATAATTATTTTTTTTGAAGAAGAAGACGAAGAGGAAGAAGGGGCTTCCAGCCAAAAGTAAAAAAAAAAAAACTCTATCGACTCCGCTAATTTAAGCAAAAAAGCAAGAGCAGACTCAGTGTCAGGCAACGTTTCGCCGGCTTTGCAGCCGGCTTCATCAGTCACAATAGACCCCGAGCCTCGACACGTGTCCGGTTTTTATTTTGATACGACCACTCATTTCCGGTGTACGTCCTTATATCCTATGAAGGATACGTCCTTCGATCCGTCCGTCTGTCCGTCCTTCCATCCGTTCACAATGAAGTTGAAGCGGGAGATCTGGTCATTAGTGATCCTGATAGAAGTTGATGAGACGTACACAATGGTATGACTTTCAATGTCACCGAAGGTCAAGGTCACAAGGCCTTTGAAGTTGCGAAAATGACGATTTTCGAATTCTATCTCCTCTGCCATTTCTCAAGCAATCTTGGAATTTGATTCTAGCATATGAATCTATGGGACAATATCTAAATTTGGTCAGGCCGGATTTTCGATATTCGCTTTTGTTTTCGTGTCACGTGACTTCAAAGTTGGCAAAAAAATGCGAAAATGACGATTTTCAAAATCTATCTCCTCCTACATTTCTCAAGCGATCTTGAATTTGATTGTGGCATATGAATGTATGGGACAATATCTAAATTTGGTCAGGACGGATTTTCGAATTTCGCTTTCGTTTTCGCATCACGTGACTTCAAGTTTGCAAAAACTGCCCTACCTTCAGGAGGCTATATATTCTCTACTGGGCATGGTAAAAGTTAGTGAATGGTGTCATTGCATAGCAGCTGACCTTGGCTTTCATGTCCATTCGAAAGAATACCGATATCTTCGAATACGTACATGTCACGTGACTTTGAATTTTGGGAAAACTGCTTCATGTAGTTGCAAAATGACGATTTTCAAAATCTATCTCCTCCTACATTTCTTAAGTTATCTTGAATTTGATTGTGGTATATGAATCTATGGGACAATATCGAGATTTGGTTGGGCCGGATTTTCGATATTTGCTTTCGTTTTCGCGTCACATGACTTCAAAGTTGGCCAAAAATCCCTCCTGACCCGAGAACACTACACCCTAGTAACAGGAACTCGTCCTTGCAAAGGTTGTTCTCATGCTTGGTATTCGTTAACTCTCGGTTTGTGACTCCCATTATATAATCTGCCTGCCTGCCCGCCCGCAGCCCGCCTGCCTGCCCATAGCATAGCTTTTTAGGTACCCCCACTCATAGCCAAATGTCCCCACCAAATCGGCAAATCCCCATAGGCCTAGGTCATAGAAGCTATCAGAATCGAAAAATATCGGATGGCATATCGTTATGTGTTTAATATACGTCAAAGTGCTGGAAAACAATAGAGAGATCTCCATTGTTCTCCAGCACTTTGATATACGCCATCCTTCTTTTTGAATTGAACATGAATATTGATCGGCAGCCGACACGGCGGGACAGGTGTCCAGTCATATGAAGTTTTTACGGTGTTGTGTTTTTGATATATCCGGTGTTTAGCACTGCTTCGTCAAATAATCGCCATGTGCGATTGCGATATTTCTGGTTTCCTTCCACGTTTATCTTATGTCGTACACATATAAACATTATTCCTGCATATAGTGCACAGTCATCGGTTGTCTTAGTCATCGGTTGGTCCAGTGGAGTCCACTGGAATATTCTGAACTGAACGAACAGAACTGTGGATAGTAAGAGTGAGTAGTATGGTGTTGTCAGTGTTGTTGTTGCACTTTTTAAAAGAGATTGGAAAACAAAAAGGCTAGGCCTACGTATCTACCCATCGAATCCACTGACTGACTGGTTTGTGTCGTAGTTTTCTGTCTGCCATTTGCTACTGTACCTACCTACTCTACTACATAGTGATAGTGATTATACCACCTACTTCTACGGACTCTTGGCCATCTACCTATTGGACATTATTTGACACTTGTTTCTCGCAGAGATGACCGTCACTCCCGCACGGGTGTATTTGTTTTTTTTTATACCTCTGCACCAAGGGTGTCGGAGGCATTATGTTTCTGGGTTGTCCGTCCGTCCGGATTTTCATTTACGCGATAACTCAAGAAGCAAATTGTAGAATTTCATCAAACTTGGTTAAAAGGTAAAGTAAGACAGGGCAATTAAGTGATTAGATTTTGGTCCAGATGTGATAAAGGTCAAGGTCAAACTCTGAAATTTTACTGTTTATGCCCTAACTCAAATATTGGACAGAATTTCATCAAACTTGGTACGAAGGTAAAGTAAGACATGGCAATTAACTGATTAGATTTTGGGCCAGATATGATAAAGGTCAAGGGTCAAATATGTCAATACTCAAGTGTTTGTGCGGGAGAGCGGAGGCATACCCGTCGACTGCGCGCAGTCGAATTACTTTAGTTTTTATATTATTTTGAAAAAGCAAAAAGAAACGTCAAATCACATAATTGAAGAGGTGCTCTGCTCTTTTTTTTAACCTACATGTGATCTGGTGTTGTATGTGTGTGCACTTGTTTTTGTTTCCGGGGCACGAACACGGCTGGTTTCGTATCTGGGTTGGGCATGATGAGGTGTTGGTTGTGCAAGTGTTGGGGTTCTTGTTGGGTGTTGTGCACATGTGGATGTGTGTTTGGGATTTAGTGCTGTTTGTTTCTCACCTTATCCAGCCGTTTGTACCATCTAGTTTTCGCCATTTGCAGCAGAGGTGTGTCTTGTGTGGGTATATCCACTGTTTCCCCAGTAAAACCACCCTCCTGGCTCTTCACGTGAAGAGCTGGGAGGGTGGTCTAACTGGGCATCACCCTAAGTGGCTTGGAGGAAGACGAAAAATAAAGTTGCCTCTGTGTTTTGCCATGCACAATTTTATATATATATGAAACAAAAATTGAAGAGTTAATTATGGGCCCTTATTGGCTTTAGGTCCAGGCCCCAGGGTAGTTACCCCACTTGCCCCACCCCCTCTCGGTGCCTCTGCTCGCAAGCCATTCAGGCTGATGTGAAAAAAAACAAATGAAGGAATAATTACAGACCCTTATTAGGTTTGGGGCCTGGTGTGGTTACCCTGCCTGCCCCCTCCCCTCCCCCGGTGCCCCTACTTGCAAGCCACATTCAGTGGAAAGTATTCTGTGAATACCATCTATTTTTTAATATGAAATGGACAAAGCCTAGAAACGAGTGAAACATGGTAGGTTATACAAGGAAAACACACAGGTGTAGGCCATTCAGCCCATCATGCCTGTGTGAACCCCACACTAATTTATCCAAAGAAGAAAATGCAAAATATATATATATTTTTTTTTATACTTTTTTTTTCTTCCCCTCAGGGGAGGGGGCATGGGCTTGGTTAAAAACACACAACATAACCACACAACACCCCTTGACGAGACCCCCACGAACAGGACTCCGTACACATGCACACAATCACCCATCAATGCTCAAACTACCTTAAAGTCCTGTTAACATCCCCATACCCCTCTATCTCCATAACTTCCAGGTACCTATCTCATTCTAATTTAAACTTATCTACTGTTTCAGCTGCCACTATCTTTTCAGGGAGACCATTCCATGCATTAACTACTCTGAATAAAAGTCCCCTGTCATACTTCCATCTTAACTCTCCTCTTCTTTACTGTCAGGCTATGGCCCCTGGCCCTGTCACTGTCTACTCTGTTGAATAATTAATCTTCACTTATTTTATCTATACCTTTCATTATCTTAAACATCTCCATCATATCTCCTCGTAACCGCCTCCTTTCTAGTGTATAAAGCCCTGTCTCCTTGAGCCGCTCCTCATAGCTCAGTCTAGCGAGGCCCAGAATCAATCGAGTAAACCTGTGCTGAACCCTCTATCTGGCATCTATGTCCTTCCTGAATTGTGATGACCAAAACTGCGCACAATATTCTAGATGTGGCCTCACAAAACTCCAGTACAATGATAACACCACCTCTTTTGATTTATCAATGATCTTTTTGCTCATTATCTCTTGGCTTCAGTTCTGTTCTGTTGGGCGTTACACGTATTCAACGGCGGTGTTATTAATAAGGAAACGCAAGCAAATTTGACACAGGTGGAGGGCATTTAGCCCATCATGCCTGCACAACATCAACAACGCACTAATTTATCAACACCAGATCAAAAGAAGAAAATGGAAATTTTATTATTATTATTATTTTTTAAAATGAAGTGATTTTGTGGTTTTTATTTGTTGTATGTTTTCCCCCTTATTTTTAGGGGAGGGGGCATGTGCTTTGGTTAAAAAAAAAAAAAACACACACACATCAACCATACAACACCCCTTGACGAGACCCCCACCAACACTGTGCACAGGCATTTGTCTACTGTTTCTGCTGCCACAACATTGCCAGGGAGACCATTCCATGCATTAACTACTCTCTGAGTCAGACCCCTGCTTTACTACCATCTTTACTCTCCTTTACTCTTGGGCTATGGCCCCTGGTCCTATCACTGTCTACTCTGCTGAATAAATCATCTGCACTTGTTTATCTATTCTGTTCATTATCTTAAACATCTCTATCATATCTCCTCATAACAGCCTCCTTTCTCGTGTATATAGCCACATCTTCAGTCGTTCCACCTAGCCCTGTGCTGAACCCTCTCTGTGGCATCTATGTCCTTCCTGAGTTGTGATGACCAAAACTGCACACAATATTCTTGATGTGGTCTCACTAAATTCCTATACAATGGTAAAACCACCTCTTTTGATTTATAAATGATCCCCCTCCGAATACAACCTAAAACCCTCTTTGCTTTACCTATAGCTGCCTGGCATTGTGCTGCCTGCTTTACTTCCCGTATCTATTACCACCCCCAGATCCTTCTCCTGTGTGATATGCTCCAAAATTACCCCTTGCATCCTGTAATCTCTATTTTCATTGTTCTTTCCCATCCCCAACACCTTACACTTGTTCAGGTTAAATTACATCTGCCAGTCTTTTGCCCAATCTATGCAAGTATCAATACTTTCTTGAATCTGATCACCACCCCCTCCGATATCCACCTCACCTCCAAGCTTTGTGTCATCTGCAAATTTGGAAAGCTTACTCTTCACCCCATTATCCAAATTGTTGATGTAAACAATGAATAGTCTTCTTCTCCTTCTACTTCTGACTTGGTACCTGTATCGGCTCGATTGTGCGTTTAAAGCAAACTATTTTTTATGTCCAGTTTGTTATCCTCGTCTTTATTGGTTTCTCTTCTACAAAAGATATCGGTAAATGAAAAAAAAATTCCTTTTATTTTGCCGAATAGACCCAAATGCATTGGGTTGTTGGGTTTTTTTTTCTTCTTTTCAGTGGGACCAGTAGGGACGTACTCTATTGCAAAGCAATTCTCGCTCTTGTTCTTTTGTTTGCATCACAGGGCTGTGGGGTAACATCATTGGCTGAGGGTGTAGCTGGGACACTGATGGAATGCCCCCGGCTGGTTGGAGCAGGAATTTGTAATATGGCCATGTTTCCGGGTTCAGCTCACCTACTCTTTGCGAAGGACACTGAGATCTTTAACGTTCACCAACTAATGCCAGCAGACAGGACAATCGTTCAATGGCCATTCAAGGGACGGCATACCTATTGATGAAACACCTGGATGCCAGTTTCTAACTCGGTCGGGATTCCAACCAAGGCTAAACAGCTTAGAGGCGAGTGTGTGTATTTATAGGCCATCCTGTCAGTCCCTCCTTTTACTCATTGCCCTATACATCCCTCCAAAAGTTTATGTTGTGTCTGTTTTTTGCAACGTGGATCTTGTACGCCTGAAGATGTAGAGTGTAGACCATCTCGTTTCAACATGTATGGTGAAAGGTTGTTCTGGACCTTCTGCACTGCTATTATTTTGCCTCTGGTTGATTTGCCAGGACTGCGAGTCCATGCAGTTTGAAGTGTGTAAACGCTTTCTCATGTCTATACTGATGGTTGCTGGTCCATTCTGGTGGTTGAAGACTTCAAGCACACTGCCTTTCTCTTCAAATGATTTGTGGAGTTAAAGAATATTGATGTACATTTTGTCCCAAATACAGTATGTGTCATTGCACCAGATTCACTCTTGTTCTGCTGAAGGACGATCTTTAGTCACTCCATCCAAAATAGCAATGAACAGACAAAGGAATTTCTTTCCTCTTTTCCTCAAAGAAAAGAAAACTGTCGTCCTTTTATACATGGACCACACTGTATGTACCAGGAAGAGTATTAACCCCATTTTGTGGTTCCAAATTGGCCCTGGCATCTCCAAGGAGAACGAATGAACACATGTTCCAAGTTTTCTGTGTTGTTTGCAGTCTTAGGAAAAGTTTGCCATCCACAAGTGAAGGGCTCCCAAATGTGATCAGCAGAAAGTTCAGTAAGAAACAAATGTCAGACTATGACTGGCATGATAAAAGTCCAGTGAGACTGTTTTGAATTGCTGTGTGAGATTCAGGGCATGCATCCATTGTGGAGACAATGGACAAGCAAAATTGGTGGTCAGCGATGAAGGAAGTTTGAGAACAGTAAGGGTCCTTCCTACCTACTACTACTACTACTACTACGACTACAACTACAACAACAATTTATGGGTTGGTCAAGGAAGGTTTTGATCAATGTCCTTCACAAACTGGCTGGATATGTTTGACGTTTGACTGAGGAGGCAGGAATTTGTAAATGGGGAGGGTTGGGGCATGCAAAATGACCTCGAGAGTGAAAATTTATCTCGACAAAAAGAAATGGATGGCAAGCTTTATGGGAATGAAGCTCATGATCAGAGTCCCCAAGAGCTGATAGTCATGTCCAGTAATGTGAGGGATTTTATTTTTGACAGTAACACTCCATTTTCTGGTGTGGATTGTTACCCAGGGAGAAATATGGATTCATCACTTTGATCCAGAATCTAAAAAGTAGTCTCCTTCAGTGGAAGTGTACCAGGTATCCACCTTAAAAATATTCAAATAAAAAATGTCAGTGGGAATGGTCATTGCTTGGGTTATCTATTTATCTGGCATGTTGCTGAATAATCCAAGGAGGGTTTATTCAGATCTTCTTGATTTGCCTTTGAGAAGAGACCGAATAGCAATCTCTTGGACAATTGAGAGGTGCAGTGAGCAGTGATCATGCTCTCGGACAATGCTCCTGTTCACAAATCCATTGGCACTCTGTATTGCTGTGGATTTTAATTTGCCACATTCACCTTATTTGCCTGATTTAGAACATCACACATCTTTCTTCCTCCAAATATGAAGGAATATCTAAAAGTAAAACATTTTGAGTGTAATGAAAAGATCGTTGATGCTGTTAACTGGGTATAGGATTGGGGTTGGTGGTGGTGGTGGTGTTGCATCAATTTTATTAGAGAACCTACAGAAATGTGAACACAGATGGGGGAAGTGCATAGATGTTGCAGGGGATTTGAAAAAAATAGATCGTGTATGATATTGTAGGTCGTTGACTTCCTCTTCAAGGTGCACACACAAGCGTTCGTTTGCGTATGAACGATTACTGTTTTTTGTTGTTTTTTTTCTTCATTTGTTTTTAATGCAAGGTTGAAAGGCTCGGAATGGAGTTCACACACGCACACGCACACACACTGATGGGACGAACACAGCCACTCTCTGCACTCAGCGGGGCATTTCCTCCTCCCTATGGGATTGTCCATGCTCTTTCCGTTATAAATGCTGAACACCAACCGAGGAAGCAGCACGTACCATTTTTGAAGTCTTTTCCATGACTCAGCCGGGGTTTGAACCGCTGACCTCCCAGACTCGGAGCGGGCACTCATCATTACACCACCGAGTCTGGTTAAAACGTGTTTCCTTACAGCTCTGCTTGCTTTATTATTTTGCATACTTGGGGACAATGGCTTAAACAAAACCTGTTGCTGAAACGAAGCAGCTGTTGTCTTTACTGATGGCTGGAACATATTTTTGTCTCAGTTGCTGGAGGAACTGCAAATTGCGCAAACCAATGGAGAGTCAAGGGAGCTCTTGGAGCTCCTGGCCAAACCTCATGTTCAGGTACATTCTCTAAAAGTCTAAATGGTCCCAGATTTGCGTGTGAAATAATTGATACATTTGGAGGGTTTTTGGACCCAACAAGCCTGGTTTGCCTTTTTTTCTTCATCCCGCACACCATATAACTTCTCAGTATTTGCTGAGACACCATCTTGACCCAAGCTTGCTTCTCACTCCACTCTGTTCTTACAGTGGAAATCTTTAAAAATAAAAGTATTAAAAAAAAAAAATTAGTCAGATGTCTGTTTTTAAAATTCTGTTTAAATGCGTTATGTTAACTGTTTGGCAGGCATTGTTGACCACACATGACACTGTGGCTCGCAAGGACTTCTTGCCAACATTGCCACCTCTTCCCAACAATTTTGAGGATGTTGATGAAGAGACTGTGAAGATTGTTCATCTCGTAAAGAACAAAGAACCCTTGGTGAGGATTCGAGTATCTTCAGGGGCCTTTTTCACATTGCATTTACAGACGGAATGAGGTGGTCGTGGATTGATAAATTGATGACTATGTTGGGAAAACGTGTGTGTGTGTGTGTGTGTGTGTGTGTGTGTGTGTGTGTGTGTGTGTGTGTGTGTGTGGTCAAGGAAGGAATAGATATTTGGAGGAGGTTGGATTAATGAAAGGGACTGTGTACAAAGTTGGAGGGGTATTTTTTAATCGCTGACTGACTTGCTAATATTGCATAGTCTTGTATTTCAATGTTGAAGATTACACTCAGGTTGCAAATTTTTGCGAGCAGCTTTTATTGTTCCATTTACAAAAATGTATTTTCGGATGCAATTGGCCGTTGGCCTTCGGTGTGGCATTCAACCAGTCTTTCATGAATTAATGCAAGATGAGGTGTTTATTGTGGGCAGATATTCTAGATTATGATAGTATTTGTGTGGGATTGACCACAATAATAACGCTTCATCTGTTACTAAAAAGAGGAAAAGGTGGTTTGGGTGAGTGGAGGAGAAGAAAGGGGATGGAGATGATGAAGGGGGTGATGATTATAAGGAGGGAAAGGTGTTGTTGAGTGTAACCTCCATAATGCGGGATTTAGAACGTAGAACGGCCCAGGGCTCAAAGTACGATATCCCCCTCACTTGGGTCAGGGGTCGTGATTCATGGACCAAGTTCTGAAGTTTTGGTGTGTGCATGTGTGCTCTCTAAATGGTTCCTGTTGTCACAGAATAATCAAAATAGTACCGTTGGAAAGCTAATCATCAATTTACTTGGAAGAATTATTTCAAAATTTAAAATGTGTCTGGTTGATCATGAAAATGCCTTTTGCAGGACTTGGAGCTTAATGTAGTGGTTCCAACAGTGCTATTTCTATTGCTCTGTGACAGCAGGGACCCTTTCAAATAAAGCATGATGGATACTGAATAGAGCACACACAATTTTATATTCCGGTATATCGGAATACTTCTTGAAGCAAGAGAAAAATATCAAAATACACAGGAGTGCATAAACAACAACAACCACAGCCATGGTGACAGTGGCAACAGCAGCAATTACAGGGGACCCAAACGCCCAGACCACCTCGACACTAATCTATCCCTTGATACCCGACAAAATAGATATGATGCCTCTTTTTTTTTTTCCGATTTCCGAATTATTATAAAGTAAATTTGCAATTAAAAGTCCATCATCTTCTTCAGATTTGCCGTAACGTCACACACGGAAGGTGACCACCAGATCCATACTGTGCATGGGTTGCATCACAGTACGATTTAACTACAACGGTGAATAATTTTCGATTTACAACAAATATGCCGAGTTGATGCATTCTTGGTGATTGTAGAGTAATATAAACAGATCGCTTCATGCTACACCAATGGCTGAAAGACCCTAAGTTTGCCAGAAATTTGACGAGGTTTGTCCAAAATACCTGAGTGTGGATCGGGCCAACAAATTGTCTGCTTTTGTGCTCGAGACATTTAACAGAGCACTGTTGTGAAATAACAGAGATTGTTAGATCTTGTGGTTATCTGCCACGATTGAGAGAGGATGCCATCCCCACGATTAAGTGGCAGAAACTGCTGGCACTCAAAACTGTAACACCATCTTTACCCAGCTCCCAGCACATGTACACTGATGATTTGAGCAGTGAATCAAACCCCTGTTTCCATTATCTGGCAGTTACCACAAGAGCACCTTAAAAATCATTATCTATTATCAACACAAATGTTTTGCAAAACAAATGAACCACCATGTACTGTATTTATCGTGGAGAGAAAGTATGTATATCATCATCTACTCCGAGCGGATTTGATCGACGACACTAACATTGAGTCCCCCCCCCCCACTCCCACTCTGGTATATACTAATATAGTAATAATACTCACCACCATCTCACATACCCCCCCCTTCCACAATACCCACCACCATCCCACACCTCCCTCCACCATATCCCCACAATACCCACAATCACTCCCACAATACCCACGATCATCCCCCACCCCTTCCTCCCTCCTCCACAATCCCCATTCACTTGGGAGGGACATGAACACCTCACAGACATGACGGTGGGACACTGCACGGACACAAATGGCATCCTGGAAAAGTATGAAACGGGATGATACTGTAACATACAAGACACCTGGTCAGCCTGCAATGGTGGGATGAAGCATTCGTCACCCTTTTTGTCCGCGATGTCTGAGTGTCCTGGGTGGTGCCCGTGCTGTCGGGCAATGAAGGGTATTTCTACTCGAGTTATATAAAAACAGATTTATCAATTAATACAAAATCCCTCCCTTATAGACCGTTGATTGAACGGAAAATTAAACCTTACTGAGCTGAAGTGATCATGAGAGCAGCATTTTCATATTCACAAACGCTTCCTCCTTCTTCGTCTGAATTGCTCGCGCAAGACTTGAAACGATACAGCTCCACAATTCCCCCAAAAGCGTTTTCATTATTAATTTTGTCTCCAATAGTTTCTTGAAAATGAGCATTGGGATTTTGAACATTCTGAGAACCATCAGTGTTGCTAATGACTTGAATCGGGATCGGAATCCGAGCTCGACATGCACCGCTTCTCTATGTAAAACCGCAGATCGGTTCAATATGGATTCCAGATGTGATGTCACTGGCGAAATCGAAAATCTACACTTGTGGGGTTTGGTTTTTTTTGACACGTGATTGGCAAAATTTTTTTTTCCCCACCATTCAAATTAAACTGTGATTAATGATTCTCAATGGTTTTCAGAAAAAATACACTTGAATTTGGGTTCCCCTTTAAATGTTTTAAAAGATCCTTTTTGATGTGTTGCACTTAATTTTACATCATCGTTGAGAATCGCAGATAGCCATTTAATCTGCTCGTGAAGAGCAACATGCTGTCTTTTGATTAAATCCATCATCGAAGCAATGCGTCTTTTATGCTTGTTACGGAAACGCCACTTATTGTGGTATTTGAGTGCATAGATTTTGTGAATTAACCATAACCTGCATGAAATGCTTCTCGTGTTTTGTCTTTCAGGGAGCCACTATTAAGCGGCATGATGTCTCGGGTGCCATCGTGATAGCTCGTATTATGCGGGGAGGAGCTGCTGACAGGAGTGGTGAGAACTTTTTTGGGATGAGCCACAGTGTGGATGTCTGTGAGGACTGAGAGCAATTTGAAGGCATCATGCTTTTTCAGATTAGCTGAGTGAAAATTCTTGACGAACATCTGCGTTTGTATCCTCCTAACGAGGTTTTGGTGCAAGTTTCCAATGGTCGTGGCTTTACTCGTGCCGTGGTTTTATGTTCCGAATTCCAGACTGCACACCAACACTTCAATAGTGAAACAAAACGGTTTATTAAAAGGGATAAGGAAAAAGAGAGGGCGTTTTAACAAACCAAGCAAAGCGACTATTAAATCCAGCACGTCCTTCGCTTAATTCCGTCAGCTTGTCCATTATCTTAGGCCCACGCTCTCACACACGCAAAGACAGGAAAGCGATGAGACTGAAAACACCTTTCCACTTGCATGGTGGTTGTGGTGTCTGGTACTGGGCTCATTCGCGAGACGTGCTGTGCTTCCCCTTTCGGGCTCTTGTGCTCTCGTTGGCAGGCCATTGCTTCTTCACTTCTTCTGCCCAGGGACTCTCAGGATTTGAACACTCTGCGGTGCTCATTCAACCTGCTCAGCTTCTTGTACACCCTTCTTCGTGCTCGTGCCAACCACTCAACTCGCCCCTCAAACCACTCACGACTCACCCGCACTGACAACTCAACTCAACTCTCCTTTCTCTCTTGTCTTCTCTCTCCAACTGCCATTCTGCATGGCTTTTTATAGTTCTACTGTCCTCTTTCCCAGGCGCTGATTGGCTGCATGCTGTTCTTCTGGTGGATTTTATTCCTCTCTGGGGGGGGGGGTGAGGGGATTTGCTGGCTCAAGTACAGGAGTTGATGAGTGTGTTTGAAAGAACCCATTCAGACAGATTACAAATGGGAAACTATTTGGAGGAAGAGAGTGGAGGGATGGTGGGGTTGTTCTCTGCTAAACTTGCTTCGACCCATGTTCTACCATTTCACACGGAAACCAAACACTTATGCTGGATGTTTAATCATGAAATAACTCGTCTATCTTGTCCCTGTTAGCTGCCATGGCTTTCCCTGCAATACTGTTATTTATCTTGTCTGTTCATGTAATCGCAAAGATGTAACAATTAATGAAGCAAGAGAGATCTCTGTACAAGCCTTTCTGATGATGAACTTAAATAATTGGAAAGCATATGTAGCTAGAATGGCACTCGGTAGAGCGCATACCTCCTCCAGGCTGAACAGTTTAAGTTTCATATGACACTGATAGGATCTGCATCTGGACCTAAACAAAAATCGAATTGGCTTGTTACTGTCAACTACCCAACTTTTCCACCATGTTTTGTCATTTGTCCACAACTTTTTTAAAATATCATGTTTTAAATCGTTTTTGGCCCTACCTCTCAATGGTGAAGAATCCACTTTGGAAAATTCAAAAATAATTATCTTATCCGGATCTTCACCAATATCGAATCAATTCATTCTTGACGCACAACCAACCTGTCCACCAAGTTTCATTTGAATTCGTCCATAACGTTTTGATATCCTGCTCACAGAAAGACAAACAGGGGTGAAACCATAACCTCAATCCACCTAAGGTGGTGTAGGTTATCATGACCATCATTGAGGATTAACTTTAGTTACTTATTTATTTATTTATTGATTTAAGTGAAACTTTCGTGAAATTCCAATAACACAGAATTGACCACTGAAAAAATATTTTTCTTTTACTTTGCATATCCTTGTACGTTGACGTGTACCATTAAGTGGAACCTTTGCTGTTAACATAATTTGATTTGCTGTTTAATGATCTCTGTGATCCTTGGTTCCCCGATTGGATCTTTCCTACACTTTATGATGTCAAAGTAGGACATCATTTGTAATTGCTCAAAGACCAATAAATAGTGTGAATGATTATGTTCTCAATCTCTAATGAAAACTTACAGGTGTAGATGTGACAAAATGATAATGGCTCTTCTTGATTTGTCTCAATAAGTGAACAACCTTTAATGTAAATCTAATCCCTTTAACCAGTTTAACCTCTTGATTATGCAAAATATTCAAAAGTTTAAAACGCACTTGGACAATGATGGCTTACTATGTGCATCACACCTTCATCCTTTCTGACTCGTGCCATCACAATTACCTTCATTTATAACATTGTTCTGTGCATGGCTTGTGAAATCCTTCAGGTCAAGTCAAGTCAGGTATGGGAGCATGCACCAGAGCAGTGTGTCTTTGCATCCACTTTCTGCCGGTACTCCAGTGGCCCCCGTCTCGCCATCACCCAGGCAGATTCCTGGCCCATCCCCATCTCCTTGAGCTGCCGATCAACCTGCTGAAACCACGAGGCACGTGGTCGGCCCATTGGCTTCCTCCACTCATGAGGCTCCCTCCCTAAGAGAATCTGGTGATCAGGATCAGCGTCAGGAAAATGAGCCACATGTCCATACAGCCGCAGCTGACGCTCACGGACTATGCAAGTAACAAATCTCATTTGAGTCTCTCTCAGCAACCACTCGTTGGACACAAAGTCCGACCAGCGATAGCCAAGGACTCTCCATAGAGACCTGGTACCAAAGGAATGAAGTCTCCATCTCAGATACCTGGTCAGAGTCCAAGTCTCACATTCGAAGAGAAAGACTGGAAGCACCTAAGTTTTGACCAAGGAAACCCGTAATCCCACTGGTTCCGACTCTTCATGCCCCCAAAAGGATATCCAGAGTCTGCAAAGATTACTGCATCATGTGTGACATCAAGATCAGAGATCTTGACATTCCCAAACGATGCACCGCAGCTTGATATCTCCGACATCCTCTCCAGAATCCAGTCCATGCAAGTGCTGAAAAGTGTGGGGGCCAGTACACACCCCTGATAAACTCCAGTAACAACTGGAAATACTCTTCCAGTCAAAAGTTTTAGAACACCCTCATTTTTCAGTTTTTTACTGAAATTTAAGCAGTTCAAGTCCAGTGAATAACCTGAAATGGTACAAAGCTAAGTGGTAAACTTCCAGATGTTTTAAAAAAAAACGTTTGGGTTACCAAAAATTTAAAAAAATGTAAATTTCAGTTGATAAATAAGGCCCTTTTCAGGTAACAAGTAATGGGTTAGCAACTGCAGCTGTTCTGCAGCAATGGAAGTAAATTAAGCCTTGAAAGTTGATGCAAACAATTCCTGCAGGTGTCCCAAATTTTGTTGATTAGTTACAAACCCTCTGTCTATAAAAGCAGTGTTGGAACAAACTGTGTTGCTATACCTTCTGAATCATTATTTTGACAATATTGCATTACAGGAAGTAGTATATTGCTATCATAATGGCAAGAAAAAGACAATTAAAAAAGGAAGATAGACAGATCATGATCTATATATTACTAAAGCTCTCATCTTGTATGTATGTATATTCCCAAAATTCAGCTAAAATTGTACAGGATAGCGCAAAAATTTGAGGGCCACCTTACTCACCATTCTCCTGCGGTGTGCAGTATCAAGTTTTGTTCAAATTGGGCAACGAAAAAAATTATTAAAAAATCAATTCCCGATTCAGTCAAGTACTCTTCGGGAGTATTTGATCAATGCAAACAACCTTAGCGGTATAGTTTGCTGGAGCTATCTTTTTTTTTATCTCTTGAAATGTTTTTTTTCATCAACCGCTGTCACAACGGGAACCCAACGGGTTCATGGGTCGTCCAGTAACCCTTAAAATTGTCAGTCTTTCCTTTGGAGGAATTGCAAAATAAGCCAAGGTGTGAGTGAGTACAGTTTCCTACACCATCAAAAGGCACTTGGAAACTGGAGGAAACTCTGACATGAAGATGTCTGGCAGACCCAAAGCCACAACACAATCAGAAGACAAGTTTCTGAGTCAACCGCTTGCGTGATAGGCGGCTCACAGGACAGCAGCTCCAAGCACCTGCTTAACACTGGTCAGAGTAAGGAAGTCTCAGTTTCAACTGTGAAGCGAAGACTTCGAGCTGCAGGTTTGACAGGTCGAGTGGCAGTAAGAAAGCCATTGCTAAGATGGCAAAATAAGACAAAGAGGCTTGCTTCGGCCATGAAGCACCGCCAGTGGACTACTGAAAACTGGAAGAAGGTCTTACGGAAATGAATCAAAATTTGTAATGTTCGGTTCATCACGCAGGGGTTTTCTATGCCGTCGATTCGGCGAAAAGATGGTTCCTCAGTGTGTGACAGACTGTCAAGCATGGAGGAGGAAGTGTGATGATCTGGGGCTCTTTTGCTGGATCCAGTCGGTGACTTGCACAGAATGACTGGCACCCTGAACCAAAAGGGTTACCACAGCATTTTGCAGCACCATGCAATACCCTCTGCTCTATGCCGAGTTGGTCAGAGGTTCATCCTACAGCAAGATAACGACCCAAAACATACCTCCAGGCGATGTCAGAACTACCTCAGAAGAAAAGAACAAGACGGTAGGTTTCAAATCATGGAATGGCCAGCACAGTCTCCAGACTTAAACCCCATCGAGCTGGTTTGGGATGAACTGGACAGAAGGGTGAAAGCAAAGCAACCTACAAGTGCAACACATTTGTGGAAACTTCTGCAACAGTGTTGGGAAGAACTTTCCAAACAATATTTGATTTCCATTGTAGAAAGAATGCCACGAGTGTGTTCGGCTGTTATATCTGCAAAAGGTGGCGACTTTGAGTCAAAAATTTAGATTATATTTTGTTCAACAAAACTATTCCACGATTTCTTTTTTATCTGCAATTGTTTATTTGTTCTATGCTTTAATTTCAGAGTACATTGAAACATGTAACTGCTTAAATTTCAGTAAAAACTGGAAAAATGGGGGTGTTCTAAAACTTGTTTGACCGGTAGAGTAAGTCAGAGATTGTATCAGCACTCTCAGTGCCAGAGTATAGTTTAGACATCAGATTGATCAGTTTTGCTGGCACCCCACAAAGACCAAGAATCCTCCAAAGGGCATCCCAATTCACTGAATCTAATGCTTTGCAGAGACCAAGATAGGCTGCAAGCAACCTCTGCCAAAACTCTCGTCTGCATTCAGTGAAGACGCGAAGGGCAAGAATACGATCAATCGTTGACCTCTTTTGTGTAAAGGCTGACTGCTCTGAGTGTTGGTGCTCAAGCAGATGGTGGAGAACCCTCGATAATTATCCAAGCAAAGACCTTGCCCTGCACTGAGAGCAGCGTCACCCCTCAGTAGTTATTGCAGTTCTGGCGATCTCCCTTACCTTTAAAAGAGGGACAACAAGGTTCCTCTTCCAGTCAGTTTGGATGTTGCCTGTGTTCCAGGCAGAGCACAGAACAGCATACAACGACACGAGTACAGCATTTTCACCAGCCTTGAGAAGTTAAGCATGGATGCCACAGATCCCAGGAGCTTTACCCCATGTCAACCGGTTCACCACAGCCTATGTTTCCACAAGCGAAAGTGGGTCACAGTTGATTTGGAGGGTCAGCAATGGGGAGAGTAACACCCCTGACATCAAATTCAACAACTGGTGGATCAGCCTGGTGCAGCCATTCAAAGTAACCAGCCCAGCGGGCCTTCACTTCAGACTCCTCTGTCAGGAGCCCACCACCATCCGCTCTAACTGCAGTTCACTGAGGGACGGGCTTGGAGGAACGCAATGTGCAAATTCCCCTGTAAGCAGGACGAGAATCACTTGACCACAGGTGATGCTCTACCCCCTCACAGATTCCTCGCACATCGGCTTCCTTGTCCACCCTCAGCGTACGTGCAGTTTTACGCCTCAACTCCCTGAACAGCTCAGCTCTGCCATTAAGCTTGGCCCTGCGACTCTGTTCAATGGTATCCAGTGTCCCCTTGAGAGACAGAAATTCTTTTTTGCCCTTTGGTGAGTTCCAAGACATTCACCGGCAACATCCAGGATGGTGGTCTTGAAGGCGCTTCATAACTTTTCAAGATTCCCCAAAGCATGCAGACCCCCCCCCCCCCAAATCCCCACTCAGCCTGCTTGCAAACTCCTCAGCTACCCTTTTATCACTGAACTTGCCAACATCTAGTCCAGCTGGGATGGTACTATTCTCCTGGATATCAGCTGCAATTTCAGAGTTGCTACCAGAAGCCTGTGGTCAGTATTGAGGAACTGAACACTCCGGTAGACCCTGCAGTTCTGCATTATCCTTTAATGACAATCAACGAGCACATGGTCAATCTCCTTTGACGCACCACCAGCATTGGAATACCAAGTCCAGCGATGAGCCTGTGGGCACTGAAACCATGAACCAGCCACCCTAAATCCATGACTTCTTGCAAAGTCAAGGACCTTAGTGCTATTCTGGCTCACAGTTCCAGACCCATGGGAACCAACATGTCTCATCGCCATCCCTATCAGTTCCAGTCAATGCATTGAAATCCCCCAAGACTAGAGAAGTATCTCGCCTGAGGCACTGATCAACCACAGACTCGAGCGTGGCATCGAATACGTCCTTCACGGTGAGATCACTCGCCTCAGGCAGGGCATATACAGAGACCAGGGAAATGACACCCAAGGAGTGATGAATCCTTCATCTCATAATACACACGTTGACCGGTTTTAACTTGATTATCATTTGAGTCAGCTTATTGGACACAGCTACAGCAACTGCTTTGGCATAGTAACCATCAGAGTGACCAGACCAATAGTAGGTGTAAGCACCTGCCTTGATCATGCCACCATCCGCTCTCCGAACCTCAGAGAGTGCTGCAATTCCGATGTTCAAACGTTTGAGCTCAGATGATAGCAGAGACAGTTGATCATCCTCTTTGGGAAAGGACATTATAGGCACCCACCCGAAGGGACCGCCTCAAGTTAACCCAAGGAGACCGCCGTCTGGTGTACGACACCTCAGCACCACCCCGACACACACTACTTCAATCTGACCCGGGAGGGTTACCCCATAGTTTTCCTCCTGTCATCGGAGTGAGTCCTGAAGGCTTTGCTCCAATCCCGTCATCCGGTGAACTGCCCTGCAGAGGGCAGCTGCACAGGAAACCTTCCCCACGTCGTGGGTTTTCAATTTTCTTTGCATTTTTCTTGTTTTGCAGAGTGAAGGGTTTTACGGTTGACCGAGTACAAATCCTGCCACTGACCTCAAAAAAAGTAACCCAACTGCAGGATGACTTCCGCAGACAGTTGGGCACTAGATATGGATGGCCCTTGGCTCACAAGGAGCTCCTCAGCCCTGTGAAATCCTTCCTGGCTCACAATCTTTTGCTTGTCATCTTGGTGAGGAGCAGTGCCGGTGAATGGATTAGCCTTGTCGTTGAAGAAGTATGCGAGCATTGATTGAATTGTTTGCAAATGCTGAGTGAAGACCGATGATCTCATTGGCAGCATCATCTGCTAAAAGACATTGGTTGTCCTTAACACATAAATGTGCTGTGTGTTAAAGGAAATTTAGCTGAGCACTGCCTTTTCAGAAATTGTGCTTGGAGATGCTATCACTCTGTTAAAAGTTGTTCGATGTAAGAGAGCAACTTGCATCAACATCAACATCAAGAGCAACTTGCAATGTGCTCCTTCGACTGCTTGGTGTTGGACTGAAACTGCGACTTCAACGATTGCTTTGCACCTTAATTACTGTTTGTGTCTTGGTGTAACAAAACTGCAAAAGTGAAATTATGGTGTAATTTGAAAAAAATAAGTCGATTGCAAGAACCGTTCTCTAACAGTGGTGTGCACAAAACTCTTCCCCTTCATTGGACATACTTTTTTGCCCGCCAACCTCCCCACCCCCCAATTCCTCACCCCTTAATTCAATCGTACAACTTTGACTCCTGTGAATCATTAAGAATGAGTCTTACAGAGATCCACCTGATAAAGGAAGGCCATCATGTGAGTTAAATGTGATTTAAATTTTATGACTGTGAGTTCCATCACATGAATGCTCTGTGCCACAGGATTGATTCACATGGGCGATGAGCTTAAGGAAGTGAATGGGGTTCGAGTTGATCATAAAGAACCAGAGGAAGTTATCCAAATCCTGGTGAAGTCTTCAACACTGAGTTTTCTATGAAACGTTGGTGGTTTATCATTGGGTTTTCTGTTATTAACGCACCTCTCTCCATTGGATCTGCATTTGTTTGCTTGACATTCTGTAAAGCTCATCTCATATTAGTGTTGTTTTAATTTTTCTCCCACCACTAAGTGTTTTTTTTTATTTTCTTATTTTATTGCAGGCACAATCTCAAAATGCACTTACTTTTAAGATTATTCCTGCTTTGAAAGAGGACATCTCTCCAAGAGAAACGAAGGCAAGTGTGATGCAGTGACATGTTGCAGTGTAGAACACTGAGATGTCAGTTGGTAAAATTTCCATTTTAAGTCTGAAAATATGGTGAAAGCTGCCTCTTTCCTTTGCAGCTCTTCCTGCATGCTCTCTTTGACTACCAACCCTCTGAAGACCCTGCCATCCCTTGCCGTGAGGCTGGCTTGGCATTCTCCCGTGGAGATGTGCTGCAGGTAGTGAGTCAGGATGATGTTGCCTGGTGGCAGGCTCGACACACCGGTGGAAGCCTGGTACGAGCAGGCCTCATTCCATCAAAGCTATACATGGAAAGGTGTGCTCTTTCCTCATGTCATCCTTTCATAGTTACACTTGTGGTTTATTGGATTTGCTATATATGCAAGATATCCCTTATTGTCGTGTGTGTGTGTGTGTGTGTGTGTGTGTGTGTGTGTGTGTGTGTGTGTGTGTGTGTGTGTGTGTGTGTGTGTGTGTGTGTGTGTGTGTGTGTGTGTGTGTGTGTGTTTGTGTGTGTCTGCAACGCGAGGCTCCACAGCACGAACCTGCGAACCGATTTCGATGAAACTTTGCCAACAGGTGGAATATATACTGGGAATGTGCGCGTTTGAATTTCGTTGCCAAGCAACCACCCGTTGCTGTGCAGCGGCCGAAAAACCGCGTACAGTATTTTCAATACTTGTCCTTCAGTTTTGAATGTAGAGAAACGAGACTTCGGAATTAAACACTTCGAGATATTTAGAAAATTTTAATCGAGCCAATTTTTGTTTGAGGTTTTATTTTTCAAATGGTAGTCCTTCAAAAATCGGGTGTCTATTTGCCGTCATTTAAGGTGTGTATGCAGTGTTTGTAAGGGCTCAGTCACATTTGCCACGGCGGCCGTGGGGTCTTCAAAATCTACAGCCACTAGCAATTATACGGCGGCCGCAGTATTTCCACGGTCACACAATGTAGCAGTCACATATGTTTTTATTTTTCGGGGAGCCGCACGGCGTATTTAGAAATTGTGGAGACCGAAAATGTGGGGGTGCCATACGGTCTTTGATTTGATGTTGCACGGTGACCTTAGGGCGTTCCTGCGGCGGCCATATAATTTTCAAGGCAGACGCAAGGTGCCCGCAAGGTGACTGCAGGGGGACCGCAGGGGGGCCCGATGGCAAACGTGCGGCCAGACGGATGGTAACGAGTGGGTTCTTTTTTTTTTTTGTTACCAGTTTTTTTTTGTTTCGGCTTGTCGAATTGCTACGGCGAATGTAGAAATGAAAAAAGTTATAACTCCGCGCTATAATTCCACGGTGACCTTACGACCTGTAAATATAGCCAAACGGCGTAGGGTCACCCTGAGGCCACCACAGAAACTCTGCGGCCGCCGCACGTTTGTCAATTCAGAGGGCGTACGGCCGCTGTATCCTCACCGTAGAGCAAATGTTGCTTCGGCCTTAGGTCTTAGAAATTGTGGAGACCGAAAACGTGGGGTTGCCATACGGTCTTTGATTTGATGTCGCACGGTGACCTTTAGGGGGCCCTGCGGCGGCCATATCATTTTCAAGGCAGATGCAAGGTAGCCTCAAGGTGCCTGCAAGGGGACTGCAGGGGGGCCCTAAGGCGAACGTGCGGCCAGACGGATGGTAACGAGTGGGTTTTTTTTTTGTTTTTTTTGCCATTTTTTTTGTTTCAGATTGCCTAATTGCTACGGCGAACGTAGAAATGAAAAAAAAGTTAGAACTCTGCGTTATAATTCCACAGCGACCTTACGACCTGTAAAAGATAAGCCAAACGGCGTAGGGCCACCCTGAGGCAACCGCAGAAACTCTGCGGCCGTCGCACGTTTCTGTCAATTCAGAGGGCGTACGGCCGCTATATCCTCGCCGTAGAGCAAATGTGACTTCAGCCTAAGGAACGACACAGTCGTTCCACCTTCGATCACTCCTCGATCCAAACGTTATTGACCAAAGTGAAAAGGATCCAAAATAAATGGAATCACCGGCATTTCTGTCTTTGTGGATTTCTAATAATATGTTTATTTATTTACCGAAAACTATTCCACAACCCACACACCACCGTCAATTATTTATTTATTTCCTGAAAACGATTCCACAATCCACACACCACCTTCAATTATTTATTTATTTACCAAAAACGATTCCCCACCCACACACCACCTCCAATAATTTATTTATTTACCGAAAACGATTCCACGACCCACACTCCGCCTCCAATTATTTATTTATTTGCCGAAAACGATTCCCCACCCACACACCACCTCCAATTATTTATTATTTAAAGTGGGAGTGGTGTAAGAAAGTGGGCGTGGCTTTTGAAACATTGTGTGGCTCAGGAGGTGTGGTCAAACAAGAGCATTGAGAAGTTTATTGGGTTTTCCGTGTGTGTGTGTGTGTGTGTGTGTGTGTGTGTGTGTGTGTGTGTGTGTGTGTGTGTGTGTGTGTGTGTGTGTGTGTGTGTGTGTGTGTGTGTGTGTGTGTGTGTGTGTGTGTGTGTGTCTCTGCCTGCAACGCGAGGCTCCACAGCACAAACCAGCAAATGGATTATTTTTCAAATGGTAGTCCTTCAAAAATAGGGTGTCTATTTACCGTCATTTTTTAGGAGGAGTGCCAGTTGGCAAAATACGCAATAGGAAAAAAATCTTGCCAGGCAGAGGAACAATTGTATGTGAACCAATACGTCTTGGCAATTAATCTTCGTCGGTGCATCGGTCAGAATGAAAAGAATCGTATCCAGCGCTTCGATCCTAGCGAATCCCTCGTCGCCTACCGGTTTGTTATTGTTGTTGTCTTCTTTTCTTTTCTTTCTTAAAATTATTTCCGTCACCTAAGGTGGACGGAGGTTATGTTTTCACCCCTGTTTGTTTGTTTGTTTGTTTGTTTGTTTGTTTGTCTTGTCTGTCTGTCTGTGAGCAGCATATCTCAAAAAGTTATGGACAAATTTGGAAGAAATCTGACGGATAGGTTTGGTGTTGGGCAAGGATTAATTCATTCCATTTTGATGAAGATTTGGAAATGGATCCCGATATGAGGATTTTAACTTTTTAAAGAGTGATTCTTCACCATTGAGAGTTGGATAGCACAATATTTCTAAACGTTGTGGACAGGCTATAAGTTGATTTGGTGACAAGAACAAGCCCATTAGATTTTGGTTTCGGTCTGGATGCAGATCCAGCCTATTGGTGGGAAACAAAACGTAAGCTGTTCAGCCTCGCGGATGTATGTGCTCTACTGAGTGCCGTTCCAGTTATCAAATTGACTTCAGGCAATTTGGCTCGCATTTTGGCACCCATTAAAAATTTCCCTGAGGATATTGAGTAAACCAGAGTCACTTGCATGTAGATCAGTCCTGACGGTGCAAGTAGATGGAAGATTGTTAATGAGCTACCTGGGTTTTATTGACAACCCCGTGGTGTGAGAATTCTCATACCAGCTAGGTTTAGAATCCAAATCCTAAATATTACTCGCATCAGCTGAATTTGAACCTGTAAGCTTGAGGGTGCAAATGCAATATCCCTACCACTCAGCAACCACCTTAACCAAGTTGGTATTGTTTGAATCCCTTTTGTGTTGTGGAGAGTTTACAGGCATAGTAAAACTGTAATGCAGAATGTTGTTTACTGAAAATTTTGAAATGGGGTGTAGACTTTCTGTAGGTACCGTATGTGAAACATTGTGAACTTTAAATGATTCTCGGCCACATATCGTGTTTTGGAGGAAGAACCTCTATTGTGGTGACGATTGCCAAAGGTTGAAACCATTCATAGATTAAGCAATTTGCTTTAGATTGGTGTGTGGAAGGTGAACGGGATAGAAATGCCAACATATTTTTGCTTAAAGTGATGCTGACATTGAGGGGGTTTCTCTTCCATAGGCGGCTGGCTTCCAAACATACCATCTCACCCCTGACACCACAGAAGAAAAATAAATCTCGTCTGTGTAAGCTGTGTGAAGAACACGCCGTGCATCCACTACTTGTACACACTCATTTTGATTTGTCCGTCGGTATTTCCTCTCCCTGAACCTCGTTTGTGTGGATTGTCTAAATAGCATCCAACAGTCTCTTAACTTGTCTTTCCTGCTCTTTTTTTTTTTCTTCTTTGGTTTGTTTCGTTGTTTTCTTGCTGCATAGCCAACGAACCAGTGCATAGTGGTAGGTGTGCACTCGTCTATTTCTTCAATTTCCTCACTTTTATGATTGCTATTTATATATTTATTTTTGATACCTAAATGTTTGTTTGTTTTTGTCTTTTATTGCCTTGCCTATTCGAAAGAGGATGGAAATCCAGGTATGTGCATTATGTATTAGCAGTATGTTTTGCGAGTATGATCGGGTGGTTTGTTCGCTGTTTGCTACTTTGTGTCAGAATGTGGGTCGTGGATTATTTTGTGTGCTTTGATTTGCAGGATGATGACTTGGCATTGTTTTTTTTTTTTAAACCACCTGAACAAACTTACTTTTTCAGTATGTTGGCTTCTTTG
The DNA here is from genome assembly GCF_056783735.1 of Eptatretus burgeri. Classification (NCBI taxonomy): domain Eukaryota; kingdom Metazoa; phylum Chordata; class Myxini; order Myxiniformes; family Myxinidae; genus Eptatretus; species Eptatretus burgeri. The sequence goes on from NC_140968.1 coordinate 55,247,360, forward strand.
GCTTTTGCCAAAGGTTAAGAAGCATTTGATATTTCTGTTCCAGACGAAAAGTGAAAGAAATGGATAATACTTTGGATCAAAAATGCATCTACAATACCTCTTTAATATGTGAAACACGAGGTGAAACATCTTTAATTGATGCATTGATTGGTAGACTTTCTCTTGGACCAAAGAATAAAAATTGGAAAGGGATCATGTATTTAATATGCAATCAAAAATGGTGAAATCTTCCTACCCCTCCCTCCCCATTGCTCATTGATCCCACTTCTCCCCTTACCCTGATCTCCTTCCAAATGATCTTTCTTCCTCCCTCTCTTCTTTTTCTCATTTTATTACTTCTCCTCTATGAAATGCAGATGTTATAAATCTACTGCCCCATATAGCAGGTAAAACCTGCTAGAATCCTGATCCGATGTACCATACTCTGTGTTACGGAGTGCTGGTTCTGCCGAAGCGGTTTCCAAGCCTGGGTCATGCTGCGCAGTTTTCCATCCATATCCCAGCAGTAGTTGATGCAGTAATTTGGGATTTGTTAATGGTGCCGTCGATAGCGCGGGAAGGACACCGTGGGATTTTTAACTTCCATTAACTATTGCCGACAGATCGAATGCCAGTTTAACGTCCATCCGAGGGACGACACATTAACGAATCACCCTGCCTGTGAAACACGGAGATGACAGTTTATAGCTGGGTTGGAATTCAAACTCAGGCTAGACAGTGTTGAGCTGAGTGTGCATACTTCTTAGCCATCCTTAAACCCAAAACAAAACCTGCTACAAGTCTCCCACCCAAAACAGAAATGCATATGTAATAAATAGACTGCTGTGAATAACTGATATTGGACACCCCGGTGAATACCTCTGGGTCCACATGAATAATGCAAAGCTGAAAGTAATAAATTCTTCCTTTTAGACCTCGGCTATCTTTCTGGATCTCTCAGCAGCGCTGCTCGTTGCTTGATTTAATCGTTATTGGTGTCCATGTTAATGTTGTTGGTTTTTTGTTTGACCTCTCTCAAACCTGATGTTCTGAGTAGTCTCGTTTGCCATCGCTGACTTTGTTCCATTGCACTGGACTATAGCTGCTGTCTGACCTTTTACCCCTGTCTCCTCCTCCTCTGGCAATGACCTTTTCCCCTTACAATTTTGAAGAAGAGCCTGGCACTGACAGTGAAGTATACATTGGTGAGAGCTTTGCCATTTAGCTTGCATGTCTCCATTTGTTGGTTCGCATAGCTAACTTTGACGTTGCCTTCATTCCACACAGGTTCCATCAACATTACGCGCGTTTTTGGACCCATGCACGCTGCATCTTTTCACGTAGATGTTGCAACAACGATGTGTGACAAAAGACAGATTTTGATGAATGTGTTTGTCACCCAAAACCACTTTCAACTCATCCTTGTTTTTTGTTGTTTTTTTTTTCTCTCAGTTGTCAGGCAGGGAGGGTGATTTGGACTTTGTTTGCCACATTTACATTGAGGCATCGAATAACACTGAAGAAGGAAACGGGATTTTCGTCAATTGATCGCATTTAATGTCCCCAGTTTGCAGTGCAAGCATATTTACTGCTGTTTCTTTTGTATGCAGCAGATGGCTGTGGTTGGCATAATTTGCTTTGGAAATGAGGCAGGGAGGGTGCTGCAGTGTCGCTGATGCAGTTCCCCCTCCAGGTTAGAGTGCAAATTTGTAATTTGACCATGGTTCCAGCGATAGCTCATCAACGCTTCACAAAGGACAGCTCGCCTATGTAATTCCATTTTGACATTTTCATTTTGGCTGGCCAACATAGTTGGAGGCATTGTTGTCAAGAATGGTCCTGGAAGTACTGTGGCAGAATAAATTTGCATTATCACAAAGTATAACTTTGTCTCAGAAAAGAAGTGGCCGAAAGGGTGAACAAAATCGATTTTTGCTTGTTTGATAAGCGTAAAGTCTTTCTGGAGCTTTAGTGAAAAGATGGCTGAATTTGTACCTGACGCCATGACCATCGCATTTGACCAAAGGTTAATGTGTGATAGATTATTCAAGGTTATGCAAGGGGGTGCTGAGTGTTTGCAACAAATCCATTGGCATGTTCCATCTTCCTGGCACATACAGGAAGGCTTGTTCAGTATTATGTGCCCAGTGCTTATCAAAATTTTACGATTGTGACATTAGACAAAAATAACCAAATAAAAAGGTATTTTTTTTTTCAATTATTCTTTTTTACTGTGCATAAGTTTGATTATACATTTCAACTTGAAGGGCACTCTGTGGAGCGCATACCTCTGCCATTCCCTGAACCAAAATTTAATCGACTTGTTTTTCCCACCAAACCAACTCATCCACCATGTTTTGTCATAACTTATTCACAACTTTTTGAGATGCGCTACAGATAGTTTTTGGCCCCATCTCTCAATGGTGAAGAATCACTTTAAAAAAAATTTTCGAATCTGGATTGGCATCTTCACCAAATGGAATAAATTAGTCCTTGTCATACACCAAACCTATCCACCAACTATCGTCCGAATCCATCCATAACTTTTTGAGATATCCTGCTACATATCTGTTTTGGCCCAATCACTCAATGGTGAAGAATCACTTAAAAGATTATTGGATCCGGAGGTTATGTTTTCACCCCTGTCTGTTTGTGTTTTTCTGTCTGAGCAGGATATCTCAAAAAGTTATGGACGGATTCAGATGAAATTTGGTGGACAGTTTGGGTGTCTGACAAGGAAGAATTTTGGAACTTATTATCCTTGATAGATTCTTAACACATTACAAATGTTGTCTCAAATTATGTGTGAGTGACTGTTAGGTGGTGTATTGGTTCAGCACAATGTTAACGCTTGTATACTTATGATTCTATATGAATCAATCTTTATTGTGAAGGATTGTGTAATGTTTGTTGAGCTAAGATGTTTATTCCAAAAGCGGTGCACAGTAAAAAGTTGCCAAGTTATAATATTTCAGTTTGGCTTTAAGCTGTGTGGGAAGGTTGCAAGAGTTCAGGGAATTTTCTGGTTACTGTCGGATAATGTGCTGTCATATGGCACACAAACGATATCTAGCAGTTTCTAAAGAACCGAGTAATTTTGAGTAGTTTGTGGAGGGTGGGACTTTCATGAAAATTATTTTCCCGAGCATATACAAATGGCAAAGCAATGAGAAGAGAAGTATGAAAAGCCAGTCGTCAGTTACTTTGATGTATACAATGTCGTTCCAGAATACTGCATGTATTGCTTGTGCCTTACCAGTTCAATGCACGCAATTTTGGACTTCACCCAATCGATGTCCAACTGCCGGTTAGACATTGATTGATTCATGAACCTTAGTTTTTGGCAAATACAATGGGAATTCCATTGATTATCCTTAATATGGTGAAGATCTATAGAGAACTACTAGCAGGGTGTGCTTACACATTGTGTAAGCATACGAACCGTGCTTCCCCATTGTCTTGGGTCGCTCACCTGCATTTGTTTTTTTTTCATCTATTTATACAGTATTTTAATTTATGGATGCTTTCAGACGGTTTTGTGATTTTTAAATTTTTTTTTATTTTTTTATTTTCCTGGTATATTAGCTTTGATGTCAGTCAGCACACAAAATTTCAGCTTTCTACGTCGCCTGGAAGGTACTGATCTTTAATATCAGTCAGTGGTTAGAAAGAGCTTTATATATTAGATATATTATCACTTACCTTATTATTATTAGCTCTTGTACTCAGCTCAGCAGGTCATTAATCTGGTAAGTTCCCAGCCTTAAAGGCCCTGTCACACCTTGACGATTTAGCCAGCGTATGCCGACGTATGAAAAATTTAGCTAAAACGCTGGCACACGTCGAATACGTTATGGGTAAGTTTGTATACATTAAGAGCACGCTGGCATATGTCGTAGTACGCCGAGCTGTTAGACAAATTTTCCATGCTTGAAATTTTTCGACGTATGACTCTCACGTTCTGTATACGTTGGCATAAGTTGTAGGCACGTTATGTGATCGTTGACACACGTCGACACACGTTACTTGTAAGTTACTCATAAGTTGAAACACGTCGAGGTAATGTTTAGCGTACCCGAAACTTATTTCTAAAGGCCCGGTCACACCTTGACGTTTTAGCCAGCGATGGCAACGTGTTAAAATTTATGTAAAACGCTGGCTTACGTTGAAGTTTTGATGTTTTTTTTTAAAGATTCGGACGTATTCATAGCGACTTGGTCTTATGTATAACGCATTGGTAACAACACAGAACGTTTCGTTGTGTTATAGATAACTTATACCAACGAATGCTGAACCTGTTGTCGGCCTACACAACCGATGCCCAACGATAGTCTAACTTAGGCATAGCGCGTTGCACGCATCGCCGACGATGTCGTGACATAGCCTATTAAAAGGCTGACGCACAACGATTCGAATCATAACTGCCGTAGAAATGGAAGGGTCAACATCGCGGTCACACCTTGGCGATCTTGCCAGCGTATGCTGACGTAACAAAAAGTGTGTCTAAAACGTTGGGGCACGTCGAATACGGTATGGGTAAGTTTGGTATACGCTATCATACGTCGTAGTAAGTAGAGTACGTCAAGAAATTTTGAACATGTTCAAAATTTTACGACGTACTCGGCGTATGACACACGTTCCGCATGCGATGGGGATAAGTTTTACACACGATATGTGGACGCTTACACACGTCCACAAAGGCTACTTATAAGCTACTCATAAGTCGAAACACGTCGCGGTAATGTCTTTTTTACGCGAAACTTATTTATAACTTATGTTTGACGTGCTTTGAACCAATTCTGTACGTAGTCCCAACCAACATCGACGTATGTAGACGTATTCAAATGACGTCTTCCGGTCGACAAAAAAAATAAAAGAACGTGTTTCAAACTTACAACTGCCATATGAAGACATGTTCCCAGCGGTTTTTGGAATTGGTATATAAAAATGGTGCTCATAAAAGGGGAACCCAACAGAGTTTTCGAGTCCTTTTTGAGTCGATGTCCATGTCAGCGGTAACAGTATCAGTATCAGTATTAGTATTAGTAGTAGTTTGTTCATGTTGGCAGTAGTAGGTGAGTGTGAGGGGGAGGGTGTGGGTTATGATGGATCGTCCTTGGATCCGCATGTCCACGAGTAGGAGACAAGTTTTCACCATTGTTCGAAGTTGTTCGGGGCTAATTTTTAATGGGAATTTTTCAACAATGAGCTATGGCTTGTTTTTACGATTTAGGTCTATTCATAACGGGTTGGACAAATGCACAATGAACTAATAATGTGCGTAGAGCGCTTTGATTACTTATAGATACGATATACCAACGAATAATTATCGTGAAGCCGGCGTTCACAAACTATGCCCAACGATAGCCTAACTTATCCATGTCGTGCGGCAGTTTATCTTTGCCGGTGACGTAGGGTTTGTTATTCGTAGGCTGCCACTCAACGATTTAAATGGCTGCATCTCCACTATTGAAAGTAGACGCTTGCGCTCAACAATTGCATTTTTTTTTGCACTCAACGACTTTTAAACGGTACCACTCAACTATTTTCATTGTTTACAATGAACGATTTAAATTGCTGTCACTCGCCTTTGTTTTTTGATGCTGGTGCTCAGAAATTTTAATCGTTTCCATTGAACGTGCAAAATCACTCAAACCCCATTATTGAAAGTAGAGGCTTGCGCTCAACAATTGGATTTTTTTTTACACTCAACGACTTTTAAACGGTACCACTCAGCTATTTTCATTGTTTACAATGAACGATTTAAATTGCTGTCACTCGCCTTTGTTTTTTGACGCTGGGGTTTTGAAATTTGAAGTGTTTCTTCTGAACGTGTTAAAACGCTCAAACTCGACTATTTTAAATAGACGCTGCCGATGGACAATTGGAATCGTAGCCAAGCTAGACATCGAAGTGTGAACATCCTCGTCATGCCGAAGAAAAGTTTGAAGAATGCTGCAAATAAGTGTCCTGGCCATGGCCGTGGACGCTGACGCAAGGACGATCCATTATACCGACGTCTTTCAGCCTATGAGTAACTTAAAAGTAACGTCTGTCGACGTGTGGCAACGATCGCGTAATGTGCCAAACAACACGTTAATCACAGGTTAGAAATAAGTTTCGGGTACGCAAAACATTACGCCAGCATGTCTCGACTTATGATTAACTTACAAGTAGCATGTGTTGACGTCTGTCAACGATCGCAGACCGTGCATACAACTTGTGACCAGCGTAGCGGAACGTGTGAGTCATACGCCGGCATACGTCGTGAAATTTCAAGCATGAAAAAATTTGAACACAACCAAAAAGTACAACGTATAAAGCCAACGTACAACGACGTATGGCAGTGTTTTTCAGCGTGCTCTCAATGTTATCAAAACTTACTCATAACGTATTCAACGTGTGCCAGCGTTTTAGAAAAAAAATTAAAAAATCGGCATATGTTGGCTAAAACGTCAAGGTGTGACCGGGCCTTAACCTATGAGTAACGTGTTGTAGGCACGTTACGCGATCGTTGACACACGTCGACACACGTTACTTGTAAGTTACTCATAAGTCAAAATACGTCGAGGTAATGTCAAGCGCAGTGGTTCTCAACCTTTTGTAGCCGCGACCCCTCCCCCCCCAAAAAAAAAAGAAAAAAAAAAGAAGAAGAGGGCTCTTCTTCCTCCTCACAGAAGAGGGGGAGGGGTGTCTCCATTGTGTTGGGATTGCTCCCTAACTATTAAATTTAATCACTGCGCATCGAATCGATTTCTGCCCATTAAACAATGGAAGGTGAGCTATCTCGGGAACAAGCACTTATCGACATAACTGACTAAAGGAACCTGAATGTCGTGTGCAATCGAATTACCAAATTCGAAACAATATATTTGTTTGTTTATTTGTTTTGACAACCTTCCCGCGACCCCCAAAAACAAAAAAATGAGAAACGCGACCTTGTTCCAGGAGCAATCTCGCCACCCCTCAGCTTGAGAACCATTGGTCTAGCGTACCCAAAACTTATTTCTAACCTATGAGTAACGTGCTTTGAACCTATGTGTAACGTATCTCCAACGCACATTGACGTATGTAGACGTATTTGACGTCTTCCGGACGACCACAGAACTTACTGAATGTGTTTCTAACTTACAGCTACCGTATAATGGCGTATTGGCAGCGTTTAGGGGTATTGCTATATAAATCTGGGGTTCACACAGGAGGAACCAGTCAATGTTTCAGACTCCGTGGTGAGTACATGTCCATGTCATGGGAGAGATGGAGGATCCGGCAAGGCTGAGACGACAATACCTACCCGTCCTCCAACATCAACATGACCTCATCGATTTGACAATGTACCAGTTGCGTGCCAATAGAGCCAGGAGAAGAAGAGCTGAACGGAGGACAAGGAACTGGGTAAGACCATGGATCGGGAGGCGACGGCAGTTTGGCATGTATGACCAGCTCATGGTGGAACTCCGGAACGAGGACCAAGCAGCCTTCACCAACTTCCTGCGTATGCCCCCAGCGATGTTCGACAAGCTGCTAGCCAGAGTGGGTCCAAGGATAACCAAGCAGTACACCTTCTACAGGGATCTGCTTGAGCCTGGCATGAGGCTGGCACTGACTTTGCGTCACCTTGCCTCTGGAAACAAGTATGCCTCTGAAGTTCAGACGGAGGGTCCCTCATAACACCCAGTCCCTAGTGGTCAGACAAGTCTGTCATGCCATTATTGATGAATACGTGGATGAGGTGCTGGTTTGCCCAAGTACTCCTGATGGTTGGCGCGCCATAGCTGACAAGTTCTTCCAACGATGGAACTTTCCCCATACATGTGGGGCACTTGACGGGAAGCACGTGGCCTGCTGCTGTCCTCCAAAGAGTGGGTCCCAATACTACAACTATCAAGGATTCTACTCTATTGTTCTGATGGCGCTTGTGGATGCTGACGACAAAATCATTTGGGCAGATGTCGGCGGTACTGGATCAGCATCAGATGTGCAGATATTCAATGACTGTGAGCTGAAGGAATGCGCTGAAGACTGTACCCTTGGTTTCCCTGACCCTGAGCCTCTTCCAAACGACAACCAGGACGTACCTTACTTCTTCATCAGTGACGATGTCTTTGCCTTACGACCAACCATGATGAAGCCATACAGCCTCCGGGGTCTGAAGAATGAGCAACGCATCTTCAACTACAGGCTTTGCCGAGCAAGGAGGGTAGTAGAAAATGAATTCGGCATCCTGGCTAACAGATTCCAGGTTCTGCTAAGTACCATACAGCATCACCCCTCCACTGTCAAGCTCATTGTCAAAGCATGCGTGATCCTGCACAACCTCATGAGAACCAGGTAATTCATGTTTACATAGCATATATTTTTCAGTATACAATGCAATTTAACTTTTAGCCTATAAAATGACCGTTTTTACAGCTATTTTTCCCTGCTCTGCAGGGGTGAGGCTTTTTCTTGAGGCAATGTTTTTTTTTTATGGCCGGATGCCCTTCCTGACGCCAACCCTGGTCGCCTCTTACGACACACAGGGATATGGTACACCTATTCTAACCGGGGCATACACCGGGACCAGTACACTGGTACTCACTTCGCCGACCTCAGATGGATGACAGGCTGAGTCAACCCCCTGGTGTTAATTCAGCAGCCAACGGGGCTTGAACTCAGGATCCTGGGATCCCAAGCCGCCACCCTAACCACTAAGCCAACACCAGGCTTAACTTTTAGCCTATGCTTATAAAAATTATATGATTTACCTTAAATGTTATTTGTATCATTAATCATTATGTTACTTTTTATTGTACAGTGCATTAGAATATATGTTTTTATTATCGGTGCACTTTCTAAGTAAATAAAATAAAATTCAAATTTCAGCTACCCAGGACAACAGAACCAGCAGCTTGACTGGGCAGAGAATGAGAAACGCGACCTTGTTCCAGGAGCATGGCGAGAGGGACATCACTTGGAGGATACACAGACAGCTACTGGCGACAACACTGCCTCCAAGGACGGAAAGAAACAGAGGAATCTCCTCAAGCACTGGGTTAACTCCCCTGCTGGCGCAGTTCCGTGTCAAGTTAGGATGATTTAGATAATTGTATTACTGCATTGTTCAGGCAATAAAGGACCTCAGAGGCAGTAACATTCCTCTTGAAATGAACATCGTTTCATTGATTTACAAAGGATTAAGGGATAAGGCCATCATTTATTGGCTGCTCTTGGAGCACCCTTATTGTGGACTGTACCAAAAAATCAATACCTCCGAAACTGGACCTCCGAGGGGCCTGTTTTTTATGTGCCCAAGGAGAATGTCTTACAGCATCATATAAAACAAGGACAAATGTGTCCAAGAGCAGCGTCCTAAAGGTTTTCTCGTCTAAAAAAAAAAAAAACAACTTCCAATATTTCGTCACGTGCCTTGATTGAGCCAATAGCGAGACCCGTCATAGTGTATTTACGTATTTACGAAATTACAATACATTACATGGAATAATCTTTAAATAGTAACGTGAACTTTTCGAAACTTTAAAACAAATGTCCGAATATATTTAAAAGTTCATGATAGACGCTCTCAAAAGGCACCCTCAATGCAGGGATGTGTACAAGTGTTTAGTATTTAAGGAGATCCGGATCGTGTATATAAAAGAGCCGAGTCCTAATATAAAGGTTTTGTCTTCACAAGAACAACAACAAGAAGAAGAACAACAACGACGAGCTCTCTTTTTCGAGCAGCGTTTGCTATGCGAGACGCTGCTAAAAATTAAATCTTTAGCGAATAGATAAATGCGATTACCACGGCCACCATTTGTTAGAGTGTCTTTGGAAACATGCCTGAAATTTTGCAAGGCGGGTTCTGGGTGCAAACTAAGAGGGCTGTGACAATCGTATTTATTGTGCTAAATTGATTGATAGCATGTACATGAATATCGGCTAGTCGCGTCGGCCAGCTTTCCATCTCGAGCGATCAGCCATGTCTCCTACCGGCTTGTTATTGTTTATGAATTGAATATTAAAAAAATAACATCAACAAACATCAAGAGTTTGCTTAGCTTTTATTCAGTGCTCTTAAAAATAATGGAACATGATAACACTGGTCAAACGTACATAAAAAATGCCACAAACATGGCCAAAACAATGTCTCTGCAAATGTTGAGAAGTACACAACCAAGCTGTCACTGTACGTAGTTGTTCTTCTCTGGTGGTGGAGGTGTCTTCAGCTCCCCACACGGGGTGCTTGCAGCAATAGGATCGCTGGACAGGTTGAGCATTCCTGAGAGTCCAGAGATGTTGAACAGACTTTGACTGCTAGTGTCAAAGGCGCTTGGGCTCTGGTTCGATACCTGGTCAGCCGAGCCTAGAGCAGCAGATGCAGAGGCGGAGGTTGGCTGGAACCCATGTTGAGGGGGAGGAGGCATCATCGGCTGGCACTGTGGCTGCTACATGTTAGGATCCACATACTCAGTTGTCTGTGAGCCACAGGCTGACGCAGGCGGTGCCTTGTGTCTGCACATGTCGCGAGGTGGCTGGTACGTAGCTGGTGCCATACTTGTTCGCACGGAAGCAGGTGCAGGGACGGTCTGGACTGTGGGAGGTTCTTCCTCATCACTCTTGTAATCTAAGAGCTCACTGAGGATTGGTGTGAAGCGTGACCTTGCCATTCGGAACCTGCGTTTGGACATGCTGAGCAGGCTGTCACACATGTAGTTGGCGAAGGCTACGGTGGCTGTGATGGGCTGAGGCTGCGCGAGAACTTTGAGGAGCTCCCCAGACTTGTGCACCCTCTTCTCGAGTGACTGCAGCACCTGGTCATCGTCGTGGCCACGCTTCCCCTTGCCCTGTGCGGATGAATAGGGGACGGGAGGGCGTGCTGTCGTCACCAACCATGAGCTCTGCACAGGCAGCCTCGAGGTCCCCACTGTGTGCTGCAATGGTTTCCTTTACCTGCCATTATGACAATTGATTAGTAAATTACAAGGCAAAAATAAGAGGCAAATTCAATGATTTGTAGTAATCAATGAATAATTTGCTTAGAGATCTGTAATACAGTAAAACTAATATAAATAAATATTAGTATTGATATTTATATGTGTTTATACTTACACTTTTGACGGGCTCAGCACGATGGCGGACCACAGTCTTGAGGTAGCCGAAGTTTGCCTTCACCCACTGCTCCCTCTCTGTCATTTCCGGGGTGCCGTCACCGCTCTTGTTCTTGTCGAGATGGGTGTGGGTGTCTCGCAGGGACTTGAACCACCCTTGAAGGTGCTCGACAGACTTCGCCATGGCCTTGCCTTGATCCTCCCAGAGCTTTGCCTTCTTGTCCACCCTCCGGTAGTCCATCTTCTTGATGTCGCAGATGCATGCGTTCTCGCGAAGGCAATTGCACATGAGCTTCTCCTCTTGTAAATTGAGACAATACTGTGTCTTCTTGGCCCTCCTCTTCACAAGGGTTGGCTGAGAGGTTCAAGGGTTGGCCACGCCGCAGCTATCGATGCCCCCGACGATGCCCGAGAGGCGTTGGAGCTAGCATCCTCTCCTTCAGAGGGTGAGTGTGGTGGGGAGGGTTTTGGTGATGATGGATCCTCCTAGCGTCCGCGTCCACGGCCACGGCCAGGAGACTTCTTGGCAGCATTCTTTGAAGTTTTCCTCGGCATGACGATGATGTTGATAGTTCGATGGCTAGCTGGGTTCTGATTAAAATGTTCAAGCACCAGCATCCATTTTAAATAGTCGAGCGGCAGCGATTTAAATCATTGAGCGGCAGCCTCTGAATAGCCTACGCGACGTGATCGTCGACGATACTTTGCCGCACGCTATGCATACATTAGGCTATCGTTGGGCATACGTTGTGAACGCCGACAACACGCTAAGTATTCGTTGGTATAAGTTATCTATAAGTTATCGAAACGTTCTGTGTACGTTACTAATATGTTATGCATTTGTCCAACTCGTTATGAATACGCCAAAAACTGGAAAAAAAACATCAATAGTTCAGCGTAGAAAAACATTTAAAAAACAAAACAAAAAAAAAAAAATCATGGAGTCTGGAACACTGACGGGTTCCTCCTGTGAAGCCCATTTTTATATACCAATTCCCCTAAACGCTGCGAATACACCATTATATGGTAGCTGTAAGTTAGTAACACGTTCAGTAAGTTCTGTGGTCGTCCAGAAGACGTCAATCAAATACGTCGACATCCGTCAATGTGCGTTGGAGATGTTACACATAGGTTCAAAGCACGTTACTCATAGGTTAAAAATTAAGTTTTGGGTATGCTAAACATTACCTCGACGTGTTTCGACTTATGAGTAACTTACAAGTAACGTATGTAGACGTGTGTCAACGATCGCGTAACGTGCCTACAACTTATGCCAGCGTATGCGGAACGTGTGTCATATGCTGGATACGTCGACAAATTTTCAACATGTTGAAAATTTGTCGACTTACTACGACGTATGCCAGCGTGCTTCGGCGTGAACGTATACAAAACTTACCCATAACATATTCGACGTGTGCCAGCGTATTCGGCAAATTTTTCATACGTCGGCATACGCTGGCTACAACATCAAGGTGTGACAGCGGCTTGACACTTCAATGTCTAGTGCGGTTATGATTTGAATATGTGGGAGGACCGAGAAGGAAAACTCCATCTCCGAGGCCAGGGATAAAATGAGATGCACAGCCATTGAAGCAGTTCTGTCAGCTTGTGTTGGTGATCTGGTTTGGTGGGAGGGGTCCTGTTCAGAGCAGTCTGTTTTGGGGGTGCAGTCTTGCGGAGTCCTCGTGATCCTGGCAGGAGGGTTCACAAAAAATAAAGAGCGAGAATCGCTGATGCCATCAGCCGAACTGAACTCCATGGTGCTACCGGACGATCTCTGGAACTGTCCACAGTTGGAAAACCCGGCATGGCTCATCAGATTCTCTCAGCGAAGGAGTGTCGTGAGTGGAGGAGGCCAATGGGCCGACCACGTGCCTCGTGACGTCAATCAAATACGTCTACATACGTCAATGTGCGTTGGAGAGACGTTACACATAGGTTCAAAGCACGTTACTCATAGGTTAAAAATTAAGTTTCGGGTATGCTAAACATTACCTCGACGTGTTTCGACTTATGAGTAACTTACAAGTAACATTTGTCAACGTGTGTCAACGATCGCGTAACGTGCCTACAACTTATGCCAGCGTATGCGGAACGTGTGTCATATGCTGGATACGTCGACAAATTTTCAACATGCTGAAAATTTGTCGACGAACTCGGCGTACTACGACGTATGCCAGCGTTCTTCAGCGTGCTTCGGCGTGCTCTTCACGTATACAAAACTTACCCATAACGTATTCGACGTGAGCCAGCGTATTCGGCAAATTTTTCATACATCGGCATACGCTGGCTAAAGCATCAAGGTGTGACAGCGGCTTGACACTTCGATGTCTAGTGCGGTTATGATTTGAATTGTCGAGCCGCAGCCTATGAATAGCCTACGCCACGTGATCGTCGGCGATACGCTGCCGTGTACTATGCATAAGTTAGACTATCGTTAGGCATAGGTTGTGAACGCTGACAACACGCTCAGCATTCGTTGGTATAAGTTATCTATATGTTATCGAAACGTTCTGTGTACGTTACTAATACGTTATGCATACGTCCAACTCGTTATGAATACGTCTAAAACTGGAATCAAACATCAATAGTTCAGCGTACGCCAGCGTTTTGCATACATTTTGATACCTTGCCATACGCTGGCTAAAACGCCAAGTGTGACAGGGCCTTTAGCAATGTACCAGCTGCTATCTTCTAAAAGCCTGCGTGCAGTCAGGCTTCAGCAGTGCATGTTGCAGCAAGCCAATTGCAAGCATTTACTAAATAGACGACGAAAGAGTTCATAGAACATGTCACCCAATGCAGTATTCAAGTATGTACTTCAATTTAAATAAAATAATGATTTTAAAAATTGTTTTAAAAAAAATTCTGGAAGTTTAGCATGATTGAAGCAGTCTTGTACACCAGTTTGTGGTGAGGATGTTGAGGTCGTGGAGAGATTCACTTACCTTGGCAGTGATATTCATTTGTGAATATCACTATTCTGGCTGTGAGCCAGAAGTCAACAGACGTCTGGGTCGGGCCTGGGGAGTCATGGATTCACTGGATCATGGGGTGTGGCGCTGCCGGTACCTGTGCGGGAGGACGAAAGTCCGAGTCTTCAGATCCTTGGTGCTTCCAGTCTTGCTCTATGGATGTGAGACTTGGACTCTGACCAGGAATCTGAGACGGAGACTTGATTCCTTTGGTACCAGGTCTCTTCGGAGAATCCTTGGCTATCGCTGGTCGGACTTTGTGTCCATCGAGCGGTTGCTGAGAGAGACTCAAATGAGATTTGTTACCTGCATCGTCCGTGAGCGTCAGCTACGGCTGTGTGGACATGTGGCTCGTTTTCCTGATGCTGATCCTACTCACCAGATTCTCTCAGCGAAGGAGTCTCGTGAGTGGAGGATGCCAATGGGCCGACCACGTGCCTCGTGGTTGCAGCAGGTTGATCGGCATCTCACGGAGATGGGGATGGGCCTGGCATCTGCCTGGGGGATGGCGAGACGGAAGCTCCTGGAGTACCGGCGAAAAGTGGACACAGCAATGAGCTGCTCTGGCGCATGCTCCCATACCTGACCAGACCTTGTACACCACCCTATAGAAAATGTCGAAATTTGCAAAACTGGACATCCTTAGAAGTGATAAGAAGTCAATTTGTGTTTTACTTGGTGTTCAAGTATATAATTCAATTTAAATAAAATAGTGATTGTAAAAGTCGTACAAATAAATTGATTCCAGAATTTTCCGCCGTTGATGGGCTGGTGTAATACATACCATATCTTACGTACATTCTTTATTCGTGTCTGTTGTATGCGTCCTTTGACATCCTTGAAAACAGTAGGTTTCCTGTTTGGAATGATTTTCAATTTTGTTCGACTGCCAGACAGAAAAGGTAAAAAAATTGTTGCATCACTCCTCTCTGTGCATGTGTGATCGGTCGGGACAAATTCAGAGCCAACGCCCTGTTAAACGCCAGGTTCGTTTTCCGATTCGTGTTCAAAATATAACATTCAATTTAAATTAAGTTGTAACTGATGTTTGTGGACGGACATAAACGATTTGTTTAACCTTGCTTTTTCATTTTGCATGTGTGGGGTAACAACCAGCTTGGCATATGTGTATGTCATTTACTTATGACTCATGTAAATCAATCAGATTCCTTAACACACAAGTTGATTGCATCATGTATACAATATAAACGGATGTAGGAATAGATTTTGTATATCTTCATGCTACCATCACTATGTTGTTTACATTTTAATTTTTTGGGGGGCATTGCCATCCCTACATCCTTTTGTATTCTTTATTATTTTTGTTTAAACAGCACAATGATATACAAGTTGTTTTACTTTTATGTTTGTTTTTCAAACCAGTATTACATACATCATTGTATTCTGTCCTATTTACCTTGTTGTGGACATGGATCCTTGGGGTAAATGATCTTTCTTGTAACGGTAGTTATTTTTTCGTATTTGTTCAGAGTAAGCATACTGTACTATTCGTGCAATCGGAATGTGTTGCGTATTTAATAGAAAGATGTCTCCCCCTGACATTGTGTTGGTTTCTACATCCCACATACCTTTGTTTTGTTTGATATTTCTTTCCTCAAATCTGTCTTTTATGTTCTTTACAAAGAGGCCGCAGGTCAGTTGAACGCGGCTAGGATCATGAAGGCTTGTCGGAAAGTCCGGGAAGCTCCGTCTTCATCGGATCAATAAGCCCTGTAGGCGTGGTTAGAAGGGAAGCACCACCTATAGCTTCCTAAACAGGCTTCCGGTGGATCAAAATGCTCTGTAGGAGGGGCCGGGAAGCTAGCTTCACCTTCATCGGATCAAGAAGTAATGTGGGAGGACCTAGAAGGAAAACTCTATCTCCGAGGCCAGGGATAAAATGAGATGCACAGCCGTTCAAGCAGTTCTGTCAGCTTGTGTTGGTGATCTGGTTTGGTGGGAGAGGTCCTGTTCAGAGCAGTCTGTTTTGGGGGGTGTAGTCTTGCGGAGTCCTCATGGTTCTGGCAGGAGGGTTCACAAAAAATAAAGAGCGAGAATCGCTGATGCCATCAGCCGAACTGAACTCCATGGTGCTACCGGACGATCTCTGGAACTGTCCACACTTGGAAAACCCGGTATGGCTCATCAGAGTCCTGCTACGGGTAAACAGTGTGCCCCTTCTGTCCTATCTTGTTCCTCTTCGCTCTGTATTGTGGAATGCTTGAAGGCCTTGTAAGGTAGTTGGTTAAGATCATCCTGCTTGTTCACTTTGCCTGTTTGAGGGTGTGTATTGGATAGCGGGCTAAGCGGTTTACATGATTGTTATTACTGCTTCTTTTTGTATTCCCATACATACTCTGTGTGTCAACAAAGGCATTATAAACCTGACTTGGTCTCTGGGTGCATTCTGGTTCTTCTGCTGACTTCTTCTGGTGTTTGATTTAATCCTGTTAAGGTTAATTGGTTGTGGTTATCATCACGAGATACACTCACATCTTGTGATCAAAGTTTGTTCGGCCTTATTAGATCGGTCATGTGATTGCCTATTGGTGTGATCCTTGCCTGCTTTGGGGACTCCAATCTGTATGGTAACATGGTCATCAGGCACAGATCTGACAGTCTTCGAGGCAGGTGATGGTCGTGGTTGTTTTAACATGACTCGTCGGATTTGAACCAGGCAACCGGAATCGGCTGGTGATTTCAACAATATAAACGGCAGTCTGAAGTTGTTTTATTATGTTTCAGAAAATTTTGATGTGATATACTTGTCACAAGTTTTGAAACATTTATTAAGCCTCCCCCAATAGGATAGGGAGAAGCTAACACCTGTTGTAGGGTTTTGTTTCTACAATTGGTCCCCACATTTTTAATGGTACCCAGAGTTTCTTGGGCCCCTCGGAATACTAAACCACTGTTTGGGGGGTTTTTTCTGCCAAAGCTGCATCTCGGAGCCAACTGGGACTTTCAAAATGAAATTTTGCATCAACAATGGGAATTGAAATGAACGTGGAGTTGACATAAGTTTTGACCATGACCTAATATTTATGGTCATGACCTAATTATAGACTATAACATTTTTCACCATAACTCGACAAAGGTTTGTCCGATCAGAATAAAATTGCCCTCTTCAGATAGCCTCGAGCAAGATGCATTTCCGCTTCATTTTTGTCATATCCCTCCAAGTAAAGATAAGGGTGAAATGGTGGTCTGGGGAAAAAAAATGCTTTAACATTCTTTCTAATTTTTTTGTCATCGCTCAATCTTGTGAATGCGGAATCTTCAAGACCGTTTGACCTTCCAAGATGTTCTTGCATCCTAATAGAGGGCCGACACTGAAGTTGTGCACCTAATATTTGATTAGTGTCCATCACTTACTTTTTTCACATTGTGACTGAATTAACTAAAAACACTTTTTTGATCATAACTTGAATAATTTTCCTCCAATCTCCACGATGTTTAGTTTTATGGATAGATTGTAGATGGGACACATTTTTCTTAATTTACAGATGTTGATTGTCAAGAAGATCATAAGGTGGTGCAAAAAGTAATATGGTCATCAGATCGTGGTCGCCGGGGGATGCTGACTTACCCTTGGTGATCGCTTTGTGATCACAGATATCTAGTTTTGTATTGACATTTATAGGGGGAAATTAACCAATTTTTTTAACCTTTGAGTTATGAAAATGATGGTAGTTCAGCGATTGGAAATGTGGAGAAGTGTATCATCCACACATACCACTGGCCTTCTATATCCTCCTATATTGAGACTATGAAGTTCACACTGATCACTTGTGTTTAGCACTCATGTGACTAATCAGGCTGATGCATGCTCTGGATATTTGAGAGCAGGCTTGACATGTCCATGCAGATAGAAGTTTTTGGGTTCTGTGCAGCGTTTCTCCCTTCCCTCCTTCGTCGACCAGAGGCTTCCGGTTGCAGCTGTTCCGCCAGGTCACCACCGTCCTTAGACTACACTTTCTAGTTTTCTGATTTTGTGCAAGGTGCTCCCAATATTGATGTAAGATGTTAAAACTAGGAAGATCAGTCTTGATCTTGCCCTTCCATCTGAGCTTGGATCTGCAGACATGACAAGAGTGATCTTTCAGCTGACCAAAGAGAATGAACTTTGGGATTCTGAAGTCTTTTTCATCTGAAGGAAGTGAACACCCATTGGAGTATGTATTAATGGAGAATGGTGTAGATAGTGTACCTTTTCGTACGCTGCAGAATCTGGGTGTTTGTCACTTTATCATTTCAGATGGTGCTTGGGATTTCACCTTCATCATAAAAGGAAATAATAGGCACCCCTTTTTCAGCAGGACTCCTATATCTCACACGACATGACTGGTGTTTTGAAGGGTGTGGGGGTATACTAGTATGCAAATGTTTTTTTTCTTCTTTTTTTTTTTTTTAAACAAGATAGGTCGATGCTAAGATTAGGGAGTTCAATCGGATATTGAACTTTCCTAAGCCAGATGGCGATATCATTCTATGGATTGGTGGTTGAGAACCAGCATTTATTTATTTACAACTGTGAAGTTAGGAGAACTTGCCAGCAAGGAAGATGTTGCTGAAGAACTTTCCATTATTGTGACGATGGAAATGATACTGGACTTGTCGTGAACATTATACTTTTGCAGATGCAAGTGCAAGCATGCGTTTTTTTTTTTTGTTGTTGTTGCGCAATTCCTGCCCAAAATGCTGGTCATGACAGCATCAAGGTGTCGGTTCATTCCTGCACATATGTATGCACATACTCGGTGTACAAGTTGCATATAATTATAGATGATCCCTTGACCACATGGCCAAGCTTGATTGACTAAGAGATAACGGTATCATTTGAATTTTTCGAAATTGAAGAGAAAGTTAAGCTCAACTCTTGTAAAGGAAATGATGTTATTTGGGCTGGGTTTTGAATGTTTCACTTCAGGTTTCCATGGAATCTGAAATGGGAAAAGTCAAAAAGAGAAATTCTAATGTTCTATTTGAAGTTTGTGCAAAGTTTAGACTTTAGGTCGTTACAGAATCTTTTTAACTTGGTATTGGTTAATAGTGTAGCAGCATAGCAAACCTGTTGTGCATTTTGTGATACAAGCACCAAATTTGGCACAAATGTACAGCAATATGTAACGAACATTTTCAGATATTGGGCCACTTGAAATTCTCTCTTTATATCCGCCATATTGGATTTCAAAATGGCCACCACTTGAAATCTACATTTGCTATTATCTCTGGACGTAATGCAGCTATTGACTTGATTCTGGTATCTAAATGTATGTTTTTGGGGGCAAGGAATCCAATGGTACCATTTTCAACTTAATATTATCTATCACAGTCTGTAATATAATTTTATTTGGAAATTATCTAGGCAAATATTGGATTTGACACAATACTTTGAAAAGAATATCTTGGTTCTGTAAATGTGTTGGGTATAATACTGACATGCTACATGGTCTAGTATTTGAGTGAGGTGTACTGGTATCTGAGGCTAGGTATATACCGGTACTGAAGATACGTGTACATAAACAGTGTCATGTTAACAAGTTCAGCATTGCCACAAGTACATGTATGTTTTGACTCATCGTCATGTGCAGTCCCCTTCCCACACACAGAGGGCTGTGCACTGAAGGGCAGCCTTTTTGCACTTGCAGCGCCTCACACACCCTTTCTTGCACTTGCAAGAAACCAGCTCAATGCAGCTGTGAGCTGCCTCAGTTAGCCTGGTCCAGTAAGGTGTGTACTGTCCTTCTCCAGTCCTTGACCAACCCCAGTTGGTTGGTGGAGGGAGCTCTGGTGCTGGCAGCAGTATCTGACCCCACACATGTCCACCTTGATACATTGCCCTCTTGACATGTTCCTCCAGAGCTGCCTTCGTTGGAGGGATGAGCTGCACATTGTTCTTCCTTGCGAAGAGTTTCCTCCTGGCCTTGTCAATGTCTGTGCATTTGCTGGTTCGATCATACAACAGGATCACGAACCTCTCGATGATGCGCATTGCATCGTCTGGTATGTCACGAGGTGCAGAGGACAGCAGCAGCAGCTGCGCCTCAGTGAGTTCTGGTATTACCGTCCAGACTGCCCACGCAGTCTTCTTGCCATGTCTATGAAAACTAGACACAGTGTCGCATCCAGTTAGAGCGTGGAACATTGGCAGTGCACGAGCCTTCTCTTGTCCCAATCCAGCTGCTATTTCGTGTGCTGCGAGGTATCGGAAACTCTGGCCAGTTCCAAATGCCAGCCACAGTTTGTCTTCTGGTTGCAACTCCTGTGCCAGGGACACTGCCAGCACCACAACATTAGTGTGTACAGTCCGGATGAGTATTGCATGGTGTCCATGCTGGACTGCGTGAGATGCATGCAGCAACATGCAGTGACAGGGGTACATCAGTGTAGTTGTGCGGCAAGGGGGCGACTGTCTTGGACCGTGCATCCCCAGATCCTCCAACAATGACGATACTCTGATCCACTCCTTCACCAGTGTAAGAAGGATGTTGTATGAGGGAAATGGCGGTACCATGGAAGGGGTCCTTTGATGTTGTTGCACTGGGGTTGTGATCTATGTTGTCTACAGCGGCAGTTGTAAACACTTTGCCACGCATCTTCGGAGGGCAGACCACTCGTTCTCTGTGAAACTGTTGGCAGACACTGTTGCCCATCTGTGCTGAGAGCTGCAGCACTCTATCATAGGAGATGCTCAGGCCAAGGTGTGACAGTCTGTCGACCAATTCCTTCTTGCGTGTATGAGCATGCAGCATCATCCCTATGTATATTGGAAGTGGGGTTTCCTGTGCAACACTGTGCCTGACACTGGTGGATGATGTGGTGCCACGTGTTCGCTTGTGTTTGATGCTGTTGAACTTCAGTATCTGAGCTGTGGCAATTGCTGCAGGGTTAGTGTCTGCCATCTGTTCCTAGATGCTGGGTCCCTCTCGGATCATACTGACTAGGGCAAGCAGCAACGGTGGCACAGATTCTTCTTGACATACTTCAGGGAATCCTGTGAAGGGCTTGGCGTCTCCAAACATGTGACTGCGAACAATCTGTGCAGCATGGGCAAGATGGACTGCATCACTATCACTGTCCAGCTCGCAGGTTTTGGCAAGAGCAGCACCGACATCTTCTTCAAATGCCATCAGGATGTCTCTCTCCTTGGTGTGTGCCCGCATATCAGGAAACTGAGTCAGCAGTCTGTTTCAGTCGTGTGGAGTGGACTCTCGTGTCGAGCTGGACTCCTAGCTGTTCCATTCTGGACTGATAGAGCTGGACAAGGTCAGCCAATCTGAATACTGGTGCCGTCTCCTCATCTTGTCTGGTTTCTTCAATGTAGAGGACGAGTTCAGCGAAGACAACTGCCGACATTGCTCACTCTTGTTTTGTGTCCTGTGATCCTGTTGACTGGGCCTTTCGTGTGTGATAGTAAAGTCCTATCAAGCACCGTGGGTGATACTGGGCGTCCAACGCTATCATGTCCCCACCACTGAGACGGCCCAGCAGTTCTGTATCACCAAGAAGGGTTGCACAGGCACGCACCCGTTAGTCTTTGGAAAGCTGCAACATTCCAAATGGACAGTCAGCCCCAGCAGGTTGTTCACAGAAGAAACAATTTTCTGGGACCTTCTTCTCTGTACTCGATGAGCGTGAATCTAACCTGGTGCGTTTGCATGCAGCTTGTTCCTCATCGCTCTCACATTCTTTCTTGAGTGCTCTCTTTTGTGCTCTCTGCAGTTTGGTGTTGTTGTACTGGAGCCTGCATGTCTGATGATATTTTGCACCGTGTGCAACCATCGCAGCTTCAATGCCATGACCATCATCGAGTCTTTCCAGGTGAAATGATCCTGGAAGCTCTCCAAGTTCACTGAATTTGACCAAGTTCTCTGCGAGTGAACTGTACCCACTCCCAATGTCTTTTCTCTTTGATTGGTCAGTGTCTCCGTCTTGTCCTCTTGACATATAAGGCATAACTTCCAGTCAGTTGTGGTGAGGTGCTGTGATGTTGATGGTGAAGTTCGCTCAACATCAGCTAGTCTGAAGCTCTTGGACATGGTGGAACTGTCTTCTGAATCTGCAACGATACAATGATATAATGTTAACATTTTGTTATAGAAATAATAGAGGGGTTTCCTCCGCCATATTAATGGAGAGGAGGATAATTCCTCTATATGGTAGAGCATTTAGCTTGGCACACTTAGGGAATTAGTTTTGTGAGATTATGCCGGAATTAAATTTTCACCCATACCGGAGGCAAGAAGAGAAATAAAATCACATGAGATTCTTTCGTTAAAAAATATTCCCAAATTTATTGAATATTTACAAAACATTTTAGTTCATAAATTCTTACAATATTTACACAGCCAAGATTTAAATATAAATCGGTCTAAACTCTTATTAGGTTGGACAGTACATTTTCCAGACATACCCCGTTCTTTTAATTACAGCCTTCGTGTTAAATTCAGAACATGTCAAAACTGTCAGTGTGGAATACACACTTCACTCAAAATACTACTTTATATAAAACATTTCTCATTTAAAGCCTTATAGTAAGAATTTCAGATAAACCCCAAAAAAGTAAGACCAGGTTGGCTATTAGACAACCTGCCTCTGTCATGCCCACCAGACAAGTGGTTTTAGCCAGCACACATGTGTATCAGGTAAGCTTGTGCTGAGTACATCATACCTGAACAACTCAGTGAGGCAGAACACAGCAGTGCACACCAGGGTGACCCCTTCAGTGCATAAACCAATTAACCTGTCCACTGCAGGGCATATAGAAATGAAGTTATTTTCTGCATATAATAATAGTATAAGTTCAGTTCTATATAACAATTTCTGTGATCACCACTACCACTACAACTACCATTACTACAAGCTTTGTCTGGAATTTTGTGGACTAACAGACAAACAGACATGCAGACAAGCTGGGATCAAAACATTACCTCCTTCCACCATTGAGTGTAGAGGTAAACATCATGGAAATTATATCATGCACTAGATTTAATTCATGCTTACCCGTGTATTTGCTTCACTGGTTCACAAGGTCTTTTGCATACATGTAATTCAGACTCTTGTCTTCATTGCTGACCACACAATGTTGTCTAGCTGAGCCCAGATTGTATGTAATTAACTCATTTATGTGGAGTCACAAGGTGATTTAAACACAGCCACACACAAAGAACACAGTTGATGTGGGTCAACACACATGCAGCCTCTCTACTCTTTTATTTGGGTCAGAGCTGTGATTAAAGACATGTAGTGGAGTCACGTTTGTAAACATTGTTAAAGACATGCTACAGTGCATTGTTAAGGAAACAAGACAGATGGAAGCCTATACAATAAATTTCTGTACTCTAGAAACACAAAAGATGGCTTTAAAGGGTCTAGGAAAAGGGGATTATGCATGTTTGGTATTTATTGACAACATGAATGTAATGTTACATAAAATATGCATATGAAAAACACAAATGAATGGGTCACTTTGTTTCCTAATGGGATATGAATTTATATATTTAGACTGCCAGTATATATGAACTTGTCTGAGTTGTTACTAGTGATTTCGTATGTTTTTTTTATATTTACAGAACTAAGACATTCTTTTCAAAGTATTGTGTCGAATCCAATATTTGCCTAGATAATTTCCAAATAAAATTATATCACAGACTGTGATCGATAATATTAAGTTGAAAATGGTACCATTGGATTCCTTGCCCCCAAAAACATACATTTAGATACCAGAATCAAGTCAATAGCTGTATTATGTCCAGAGATAATAGCAAATGTAGATTTCAAGTGGCGGCCATTTTGAAATCCAATATGGCGGACATAAAGAGAGAATTTCAAGTGGCCCAATATCTGAAAATGTTCGCAACATATTAATGTACATTTGTGCCAAATTTGGTGCTTGTATCACAAAATGCACAATTCTTTTGAATATTTGGGCTAAGCCACCCCACTATAAACTTTCATTTCATCTTTAACTTGTATCCATCACAACATATTCACTTACAACCTGTCTGCCTTTTCTTTGTCTTTCCTCTCACCAAAATAACTTTTTATTTTGCCCAAACTTCCATCCCTATCTCATTTTATCGTCGTCCTAACCCAGTGGTTTCTCTCTTCTCAACCTCAGCGGGACTGCGACGGAGCTTTCGTCAGAGTCTTCGAAACCGACGGGTGTTAAAGTCTATGTTTGACATTAAGCGCAGCGGTGACTACGAGACACCTGAGCCACCCACCTATGAGGAAGTGATCCAGTACCAACGCATGCCACCTGACCCCTTCCGCCTTGTTGTACTCGTTGGTAAGGTCTTGCTTTAATGGCATGTTTGCTTTATAAAATGGTGTTTGCAGTCTTGCTTTTGACTGGTGGTCAGCTTTTTGGAGTCTTCAATGCTCCTTAAGGAGCTCTGCTGTGAAGTAGAACAAAGTTTATATATTTGAGCCCTCATCCCCTTCATATCTGTGCGCGTGTGTGTGTGTCGTCCATAATTCCAAAACCATGAAACCTATCAGCCTGAAACTTTGCATGCATACAGACACAGGACAGAAGTAAATAGACACTTTAAATTTATTCTTTTCATCTGTATAAAGCAAGTTTTACTCAGCGATTTGTACTAATATTCAAAGATTTATTTGCAGAAACAAGTTCCTGAGTCTTGTCCGATAATTAACGATGCTCCAAACCCAGGAAGCACATGACCTTTGTGATTTTCATGGAGAACGAATTGTTGGCCAATCGGAAGGTAGAGTCAGCCAGCGACAGATAGCTCATAACCTTGGCATTCCACTTTCTACGGTCAATAGAGTGATTGTGCAATTCACCAGCGAAGGCATGGAATCCACAGCTTCCCGTTCTGGTTGATATGGGCCCTCAGAAAGGTGTCTTTGAGCTGTCAATTGGTCCATTGAGAAAACTCCCCGTGGCAAGGCAACAGATGTTGCAGAGGAGGTCCAAGTTAGCTCAAGAACTGCCATGCAGTACCTTCATCAACCTGGCTACTATGGGAGAGCAGCTCGGAGAAAACCTCTTCTTAGACCAGCCAACATTCAAAGGAGAAAGAAGTGGGCTGACTAGATGGCCACCAGACCCTTGGAGTTTTGGCAAACTAATTTTTTCAGATGAGTCTCAATTTGCTCAATTTTCTGATAGTGGATGTGTATGGGTCTGGAAACTTCCCAGTCAAGAGTTATCTTTGTACCAATTGCAGCCAACTGTCAAACACTGGTTTTTCAGTGATGGTGTCGGGAGCAATCTGGAGTGCTGGTCAGTCAGAGCTTGTGGAGTGTGTTGACAACATCAACTCTACGATATACATTTCTGTTCTTGAGGATGGACTTCTCTCTGTCTTCTCAACTGGTCAGATGGTCACAAACAACACTCTGTTCATGGCAGATGGAGCTCCATGGCCACACTCCAAAAAAGACCAAAGAATGGCAGGACAGAAATGGGATCAAAGGACTTCAATGGCCAAGTCAGTCTCCTGGCATGAATCCCATTGAACACCTCTGGGCCATATTGGATCGAGCTGTGTGGAAAAAGTCCAGGAAACCAACATCACAGACAGAATTCCAAAACCTTTTGCGTGAAGCCTGGGCATAAATCGCACAAGAGAAAATTTCGGAACTCGTTAGTTCTATGGCTGAAAGAGTAAAAGCATTGAAATCTGTGAATGGCAAGTCTACCATATACTAGTGCATGTATTAACATAGATCAAATGTACTTCAAATGTTCAATAAATAAATTCTTTTAAAATTATGGTGTCTATTTACTTCTGTCATGTCTCTGTACTAAGGGAGCTGCAAGGAAATGCATGAGTGAAAATTGGGTGTTTGGGTTAATTAAAACACCCCTTTTGAAGACAATTAATGGCCTTATTTAAGTATATCCTATATCGAGTGCTCCTCGGTCACCTCGCTCTGTCGGGTTTTTCGGCATATCCTCAGTTACCTAACTGGGGTCTGAAGCTGCTATATTTTTCTTTGGCCTGCTCAACCATGCCTTGACTTGGAACAAGCCGCAATGATTTCTTAACGCTAAAGTATTTTTTTTTCACTTTACTCACTCATATCATCCAATGCCTGTTCATCATAGCTACGAATCGCTGGCGACATTGCAATGCTTTTAAATGACCGGCGATGCCAGCGTGAGTCGGGTGATCTCCGACGGATGGAAAATTGGTGACCGGTCTCTTCATTTTGTACTGACTATAAACTCTTTTCAAAAGCAATAGCAAATCAATTGAAGAAAGTCATTGGCAATCTCGTACTACCTGATCAAACTTTCTGCATCCCCGGTCGTTTCATTTATGATAATACTGTCTTGGATCGGGATCTAATGTATGCTTGTTATGATCGAAATGACTTTGGAATATTTTTTTTGGACTTGGAAAAAGCTTTCGACAGTATTGATCATGTTGTCTTGTGGCGGATCCTCGAAGCGTATTGATTTGGGGTGAATTTCAGAGCCTTTATATCATTATTGTATCATGAAATATTATGTATAACTAGAAGCACCCACTCCCTACGGGAGCCGTCAAGGGGGCATGTTATTATATTTATGCCCATTTTACTCCAAGTGGTCCCAGGATTACACACCCAAAAAATGGTTGCGATCGGTTCAGCCATTTTTGCGGTACCTGGGAACAGATAGACAGATGGATAGATGATGAATTACAGTAAGATGAAGGTTAACAATGAATTGATTTTCCCCAATACAGGTTCAGAGAGGGGTGTGGCAGGGTTGCCCTTTTTCAGGCTTGCTTTTTGCGTTGGCAATAGAACCATTACTTTGTACACTCAGGGAGAATATCTCCGGTCTAACTGGCTTTCCTAGGAGTCCTCCGTTGAAGATATCTGCTTATGCTGATGATGTTTGCGTCATCATAAGGAGCAACTAAGATATCGCTGCACTCACAGAATCCCTGAGAACTTTTTTCCTGGTTTCTTCCCTTAAAGTTAATTGGAAGAATAGTAAGGCTCTCTGCTGACTTTCTCAAAGTTACATTTCCGGTCGTTATCTGTCCCGTTTTAACTGTTTATTCTCTCATCCACATGTTTCTGTGTTCCTAGTTCGGTTTTGTTTCAAAAATCGTGCTATTTTGTGAGTTTCGTCGACTGTCTTACCGGGTTCCTTGAGGCCGACCCATCGTTCCCCTCTTGGTGTGCGATCGTTTTTATTTGTATTCTCTCTATTACCTTCAATTCCTATTTTCCCCACTTCCCCAACATCCCCCATCCCTCCCAATCTAAACATTCTGTTTCTTGTCTTAAATCCAAAACAACAACAACAACAACAACAAAAAAACGACCTTTCTCCCTGCATACCCACTAGTCACGATCATTCTTTTTCTTCCTCTTTTTCTTCTTCTTCCTCTTTTTCTTCTTCTTCCTTCTGCCGGCACAACATCTTTATTCTACTGAGCTGACCCTCTCTCGCCATTACCTTCGCAATTTCTTCTGATCTACAACCTTCCATTCTCGAATCTTACCTGTTCTTCAAAAATACATCAAAAATAAACAATCTTCCTTGTATCCTTTCGATCTATACACCTCCTCTTATCACGTGTCTCTCTCCTCCCTCTTCCTGATACTTTTCATCGACCCAGCAACTTCCCTCTGCGTTTACTGTTACAAATTCACCATACACCTCTACAATTTTACTTCAACCTTCCCTTTTCCGAATGTAACGCAATCCTTATTTAAAATAAATAAATTCACTTTTGACTTGACTCCTCCTATAGCCACGGACTTCTCCCGTAACCACGTGATCTGTTTCCACCCTCTGTGTTTACCAATCCAAATTCACCATTCATCTCACGATTTTTTCGACATTTCCATTACCTAATCTGATGAAAACTCTCTCAAACAACGATAATAATAATAATAATAATTAATAAAAACGATCTCTTATAATGCTTCATCTTTCTCTCTCACACATGTGGTACTCATCACTGTATCATAATGCACTACTCTTCTATTATTTAAACAGACTGCTCTCAATTCGAGCTTTCCTTCATACCTTGCCGAAAAAATTCCAACTGTAACAGCGTTTCTTCTCTCCATTCTCTTAATTTGCCTTTATTGCATCCATCAAGAAATGTCTTCAATCGCATTTCTGGCGTTAAAAAAAAAAAAAAAAACCCGTTTGCAATGAATGTTCGCTTTCCATCAACCATTCTTTTTTCCAACTTCAGTGCCAACTCACCCCTTACCCTCCCTCTCAAAGCAACCATCACGCACTTCTCCCTCCAAGCCTCCCTGTCACCTCTCTCCTTCAACTCTCCCTACTCACCTTTCTCCCACCATTCACCCCCCTCACTCATCCTTCTCGAAGTTGCCCCCCCTCTCATCCGCAACGCTGCCTCCTTCCGCTTCCCTCTCACCCCCACCTCATCACTCCACCTCCTCAAATCCTCAACTGCCTTCTGCCTCCTCTCTTGCCCCCCCTTTTCCCCCAGCACCACAGAGCCTTTTCTCCTCCTCATCGGGCCCCCTCCCCTAGCTATTCTGCAACCCCCACAACTCTTTCAACAACTCAACTTACCTCCCTGCCTCCTATCTCCTGCACCCAAAGCCTCCTCCCTCCCTCTTCATTAACAGTGTGGACCTCAAATATCCGGGGCCTTCGCTCAAACCTTACAGATCTTTCCATAAAAGTTGCCACTGACAAACCAGACATAATCTGCCCAACAGAAACTTTCCCCCCTCAAGACATCTCTGACTCGCAAGTATCTCTCCCTGGTTACTCCCTCCTCCGGTATGACAGACCTGAGCCTCGCCCTGGTGGAGGAGTTGCTCTCTTCATCGAAGACTCTTTTCCTCACCCTCCATGCACTGCCCTCACTCCCCCACACCCCCAGGAATATCTCTGGCTACGGCTTCCCTCCACTCCCACCTCATGTTTATATGTGTACTGTACCATCCACCTAACAGTGATGACACCATCTACACCTCACTATCTGAAAACATGGAACATCTTCTATCTTCTCATCCAGCACTCTCTTCCTCATATGTGGTGACTTCAATTGTCATCGTGCCAGTTGGCTAAGTGTGGGTACCTCTCACCTGTCATGGCACATCAGCAAAAGCTTTCTGCGACTCATTGGGACTGACTCAATCGGTCAATTTCCTGACCCGGCTCTCAACCAATGGTGCTTTATCTCTTGTGGATCTGATTTGGACAAATTTCCCTGGTAATATCTGCTGTTCTTCCTCCGCTCCAATCGGCTCTTCTGACCACGTGCTTGTCAAAGTGGACATCTCTCTGGCTGTTAGAGAACCACCTCAGTGCCGTCGAGTCTGGCATTTCACTCAAGCCGACTGGCAGGGTCTCCAAGCAGCCATCAAACTTCGAGACTGGTCTCCCATTGCTACTTTCTCAAACATAAACTTATCTTGGGAATTCTTTCAAAAAAACCTGCTCTCCCTCATGCACAGATTTATCCCCTCTCATCTTCAGTTGTCCTACCCTTCCTTCCACCCATGGTTCACTGAAGCTTGTGGCAAGGCAGTTGGCCTGAAACAACTTGCCTTTGCCTCATGGAAAGCAAACCCAACTGAGGGCAATCTCAGTTACTTCCATAAAGCTCGGAACAAGTGTGTATCTACCCTCAGGAGAGACAGAAAACAACATCTTTCTAAGCTCAAGTCTGAACTTTCAAACCTCTCTCCCTCCTCCAAATCCTGGTGGCGTCTAATCAAATCTGTTTCTGATGTATGATCCCCCTCCATCCTCTCCCTTACCTCAAATGGCCGTACTGCTGACACTGCACGTGAAAAGGCTGAATGCCTAAACTCGGTGTTTGCATCAAAATCTTGTGTCCAAAACCCATCGCTTTCTGTATCCACCTTACCCAGTCGCACCCAACTGTCCCTGGACTCTGTGTCCTTTTCTCCTGACAAGGTGGAGTGCTTGCTGTCAAACCTCGACTCAGATTCTGCAACCGGTCCAGACGGCATCAGCCCACGTGTCCTAAAAACATGCTCCTCTGCTCTTGCTCACCCTCTCTCTCTTCTATTCACCCTCTCATTTGCTCAAGGCCATCTGCCATCTGCTTGGAAATCAGCAAACATTACTGCCCTGCATAAAAAGGTGCAAAAACAGATCCCTGCAACTACAGACCAATCAGCCTTCTCCCAATCATCATCAAGGTGATGGAATCCATCATCGCTGCAGACATTAAATCCTTCCTCTTCTCCAATGGCTTGATTTCTGATCATCAATTTGGTTTCAGACCAGGTCACTCTACCCTGGATATGCTGCTTCTGCTCTCCCAAAAACGGATGGAGGTCCTCAATGCCCGACATGAAATCAGAGCCATATCCCAAGACATTTTACTTGCTTTTGACACGGTCTGGCACCCTGCCCTGCTCACCAAACTCTCTTCCTATGGTATCCAAGGCCATCTCCACTCATGGCTCACAGACTTCCTCTCCTGTCACAGTCAACGTGTGACCCTAAATGGAGTTCTTTCATCCCCTCTCCCTGTCCAGGCTGGAGTTCCTCATGGCAGCGTTCTGGGCCCTGTTCTTTTTCTGGTTTTCATCATGATCTCTCCGACTCTCTGGAAAATCCTCTATCTCTTTGCTGATGACTCCATCCTCTGCCGTACCATCTGTCATCCCTCAGATCGGCAAACAGCAGCTTCTTCGCTCACTGTAGATCTGGGTAAAATCACAAATTGGTCCAACACATGGAACACGTCTTTCAATTCAGACAAATCCCACACTCTCACTCTGTCTCTCCGAAAAGACCATTTGGAAAAACCCCGCATCCACTTTCTTAACAATCCTTTGGAAGAACTCCTTTTTTTTTTCAAGCTTCTGGGTTTCATTATCTGCCATAATCTTTCCTGGGAAAGCCACATTTCCAACCTGGCCTCCAAAACCAGTCGCCGACTGCAAAGTTCTTCCTCGGCCCACCTGAGCTCCTGACCACATACGAAGCTTTCGTGTGCAGCCTAATGGAGTACTGCTCTCCCCTCTGGTCTGGTGCTCCTGCCTCCCATCTTTCTCTGCTTCAAGCTGGGGAAACCAAGGCATTTCGGATCATTGGGATCTCCCGCGATGAGGCTGAGTCTTTGGGCCTCTCACTCTCTCACCACAGGCAGGTCGGTGGTCTTTCTGTCTTCTCCCGTCTCCTCTTCGGCCTTGCCCCCCCTGCTCTCTCTGCGATTTGTCCCCACCATATTTCCGCAGGGTGCTCAAGGTCTGCCAACAACCCCCTTCTGATAAAACTACCACAATTACGAATCACTGCCCACTTTCACTCCTTCATTCCTCTTTTTTCCCGCCTTTGGAATAAACTCCCTCACTCTGTTCAATCCCATTCTTTCCGCCAGGTCTTTAAAACAGCTGTTCACCATCACCTCTTATCGTCTCCCATCCAAATCCTCGATCTTTTCTACCCCCGTTAATCCACCCCAAACCCACCTCCTTCAAATTCCCTGCTTTCCTTCCTGAAAGTCCCTGTGGTGTCCATCTTGTTTTCCCCGTGTTCCCCGCCCCATCCCTCTCCCTTCCACAGATCTCCTAATGTCTGTTCCATACTGTTTTTCTCATGCCCCCCCCCCCCTTGCTGTGCATTCTGTGTTCGCTCTCATATGAGCCTCGACAAGGTATACAAAAAATGGTCTGTGAGTGCCATACCTTAAACATTGCTTTCCTGTCTTGACATCTCCACCGCCACTTCCGGAAAACCGAGAATGGAAGTGTTGCATATCTTGGTGTTTTCCTGGGTTCCACACAATTTATGAAAAAGAACTGGGAAGACACGACTGAACAAATAAGAAAGAAATTGAACAGGTGGAGAAGAGCCCTACCACATCTATCTTTTAAGGGCTGTGTCTTGGTGGCCAATAACTTGGTTGCTGCAGCTCTATGGCATAAATTTATTTGCCTGCAACCACCGGAAGTACTGCTGGGCACGATCCAGGCAAAATTGGTGGACTTTTTTTGGGGAGAGGCCACACTGGCTGCGGCCAAATGTAATATGCCATACTTCGTCCAATGGAGGTCAAAATCTAGTTCATGTGAAGTCCCGCATCATGGCCTTTCGCTTGTTCTCTATCAAATGCCTCCTATTTGCTGAACTCCTTCCAAACCACCCCTTGGCCTGTCACATTTTGCAACAAGCGGGCAGTTTTGGCTATGGTCTTGAAGTATTCCTGACACACCTCAAGGTTGCAGATACATCGGTACTCCCCTTATTTTATCAGAGCCTTCTTGATGCCTGGAAAGGACTCTCTGTGAGTCACAAAGCGGACGCATACTCCCCAGGGATGTACGAAGTTGAGCCGCTATTTTTTTAACTCTCTCTTTTCTGATATATTCAAGAGTCATGAATTGTGCCAACGCTTCAATGATTTGGGCATAAACAAAGTATGGTACCTTCGGCCAAACTCTGGTGTCGGGTGGAAGACTGTGGAGGAAATCTCAACTTCAGCAGGGATTCGATCCAAGGGGACACGGGCTAATAATGAGGAAAGTTGTGAAAAAAATCATCAGTTACGACTCCTATTGACTCAAAACACTCGTGTTCATTCTGATGAACCCTATTTCCTGAAACTGCTCTTTGACTGTTCTCCCAGAGATCTCCCCCCTAATAGCACAAGGACAAATGAACTACATACTGCCACCAGCAAGAACCTGAACAATTTTTGTTTGAATATGATTCTCAGCGTTTCACCACTAAATGGAGTGTCACGTTGGAAGAGGCTACTTCCTGCGGGTCCCCTCACTGAACCTGTATGGGAATCAATGTACAGTACTCTGTTGTAAACCAATTGCCAAAAGAACGGGAAATCTCCAGTGGCGCCTTGCCCACTGGATTATCCCATGTAACACATATGTCAGGAACTTTGCCCCAATATCCGCATGCTGCCCATTTTGCTCTGTAAACGAGGACATATTTCAATTTTTTTTGTTGACTGCGAAAGACTTATTCCATTATTTCATTGGTTAAATTTTATTTCTCTCAAAATGAATTTCACGTTTAATTTTCAATCACTTATTTGGGGTATAAAAAAAAGAATGCCAACATGGCAAAAAGTATGAACTGCGATGTTTTTTGTTGGTATAGCAAAGTTTGCTATAAATGTATCGAGAAAGGAGAAGAGAAATGGAAAACCACTTCAACAATGCAATCGAATGTCATTTTTCAGTGTGCTTGTTTCTGTAAGGTTGAAACTTGAATTTAAATTTTCCAAAGCCATGGATATTGTTGATGATTTTGTGGAAAAATGGTGCTTGGAGGGTGTTTGCGAGGTGCATGAAAATGATTTGGTATTATTTGTTTGAGATCTTTCCTAAAATGATGTAACCTGTTTGGAATTTGTAGTATTGGTATTTATTTTTCTGTTTTACTCTTTTTAGATTTCAAATGAACATTTTTGTTTTTGTTTTTTCTGTTCCTGTTTTTCGTCTCATTTTAATCCTTTTTCTCTTCATTTTCTTGGTGTTTTCTGATTTGTAAATTGTACATGCATATATTTTTACTTTTGTAATAAAAGGACTCCAAAAGTCTCTCTCTCACTCCTCTCACTCACACTCTCACACTCTCACACTCTCACACTCTCACACTCTCACACTCTCACACTCTCACACTCTCACACTCTCACACTCTCACTCTCTCACTCTCTCACTCTCTCACTCTCTCACTCTCTCTCTCACTCTCTCACTCTCTCACTCTCTCACTCTCTCACTCTCTCACTCTCTCACTCACTCTCTCACTCACTCTCTCACTCACTCACTCTCTCACTCACTCTCTCACTCTCTCACTCTCTCACTCTCTCACTCTCTCACTCTCTCACTCTCTCACTCTCTCACTCTCTCACTCTCTCACTCTCTCACTCTCTCACTCTCTCACTCTCTCACTCTCTCACTCTCTCACTCTCTCACTCTCTCACTCTCTCACTCTCTCACTCTCTCACTCTCTCACTCTCTCACTCTCTCACTCTCTCACTCTCTCACTCTCTCACTCTCTCACTCTCTCACTCTCTCTCCCCTTTCTATCCCCCCCCCCCCCAATCTCAGTGTTCCCATCAGTGAAGCGACAGGTGGTATTTGCTTGTATGTAATATACTTTCGCCTTCCCTTTCTTTTTTCATGCTTGTGTATTAGGGGATTTTCAAAATCTTAAAATTCATACTGTACTCTATTCAGGTATCCACTGGAAATGCAGGTATCGACTGAAATTGTAAGATCAACCCATCAAGTACAACTTGCTTAACTCCCATTTGCATATCAGTTTTCCTTTGGTATACATCAGGGTTCTTTTAATTTGGCTGAGCATAGGTTGTCACCATTCATTTTGCAAGATGGTTTATAACCTGTGCTTTGCTGAAGGCCCTGTCACACCTTGACGATTTAGTCAACGTATGCCTGACGTATGCAAAATTGGGCTAAAACGCCGGCACACATCGAATACGTTATGGGTAACTTTGTATGCGTTAAGAGCACACTGAAAAACACTGCCATACGTCGTAGTACGCTGGCTTTCATCGTTGTACTTTGCGGTTGTCCTCAAATTTTAGCATGCTTGAAATTTTACGATGTATGCCAGAGTATGACTCACAAGTTCCGCTACGCTGGCCATAAATTGTAGGCACGTAATGCGATCGTTGACACACGTCGACACACGTTGCTTGTAAGTTACTCATAAGTCGAAACGCGTCGAGGTAATGATTAGCGTACCCGAAACTTATTTATAACTTATGAGTAACGTGTTGTAGGCACGTTACACGATTGTTGACGCACGTCGAGACACGTTATGTGATCGTTGACACACGTCGACACACGTTACTTGTAAGTTACTCATAAGTCGAAACACGTCGAGGTAATGGTTAGCATTACCCAAAACTTATTTCTAACCTATGAGTAACGTGCTTTGAACCTATGTGTAACTTACCTCCAACGCATAATGACGTATGTAGACGTATTTGATTGACATCTTCCGGCGTATTGGCAGCGTTTAAAAAAACAAAAAAGCAACAATAACTTCCGATATTTCGTCACGTGCCGTTACGTCACGTCCGATTGCCTCTTCAGTTTGCTCATGTCTTATTCTTAGTTCCTCCTCTGAATATTTTATGTTTGAGGATATTGTCACATCGACGTCGAAACTTAAAAGCAAATGTCCGAATATATTTTAATATTCGTGAT
This sequence comes from Eptatretus burgeri, assembly GCF_056783735.1. Classification (NCBI taxonomy): domain Eukaryota; kingdom Metazoa; phylum Chordata; class Myxini; order Myxiniformes; family Myxinidae; genus Eptatretus; species Eptatretus burgeri. The sequence goes on from NC_140968.1 coordinate 55,282,557, forward strand.
AGACTAAAAAACAAATTAAAAAAAAAACAACAACAACAACTTCAGGTATTTCGTCACGTGCCTTCACAGAGCCAAGGAGAAAAAAAAAGTGCCTTGACGGAGAAAATAAGTTTCGGGTATGCTTAACATTACCTCGACGTGTTTCGACTTATGAGTAACTTACAAGGAACTTGTGTCAACAATCGCATATCATGCCTACAACTTATTCCCAGCGTAGCGGAACGTGTGAGCCACACGGCAAGTACGTCGTAAAATTTTCAGCATGCTTGAAATTTCACGACGTACTAAACGTACCACGAAATATGACGGCGTACTTCATCGTTTTTCAGCTTGCTCTTAACGTATACACAACTTACCCATACCGTATTTGACGTGTGCCAGCGTTTTAGACACATTTTTCATAGGTCGGCATACGCTGGCTAAATCGTCAAGGTGTGACAGCATGGTTGACACTTCCAATTCTCAGGCAGTTATGATTTAAATCGGCGAGCGGCAGGTTTTTAACAGGATACGCCACGAGTTCGTCGGCGATACGTGCAGCGCGCTATGCCTAAGTTAAACTATCGTTGGGCATAGGTTGTGAACGCCGACAACAGGCTAAGCATTCGTTGGTACAAGTTATCTATAAGACAACGAAACGTTCTGTGCCCGTTACTAATATGTTATGCATACGACCAACACGTTATGAATACGACCAAAACTTAAAAAAAAAACATCAAAATTTCAGCGTACGCCAACGTTTTACATACATTTTTATACGTTGCCAATGCTGGCTAAATCATCAAGGTGTGACAGCGCCTTGAGTTAAAAGACCACCTTTGTAAAACTTGAGTTGTAATTGAATGAAACCCATGACGATGTGTTTTTCATCCATGAGTTTTGGAAAATGAAAAGGAATAGAAATATGATTCTCACGAATAAACTATGAGACTTGACATGCAAATCCTTTTTCGAAGAACGAGTAATACTCATTCCCTCCAGAAACGTAGAACGTATGCAAATTTGGTGGAGATTTGGTGTATTTGGTGTATCAGCCATAAAGGAGAAAATCGCGTCAACTCCCTACCTTTGTGGGGATTGGAGGGACGGTGGGGGGGGGGGAGATTTTCTTTTTGTTCTGTCCTTGATCTGATCCTGGGTACCCCCAGCGCATATGAAAAATTTGGTGGAGATTAACTCAGCTGTGTTTTATTTTTATTGTTTTTTTTTTCTGTGATTCTCAGACGTATGTGTACACAGATAATTTCCTTATCATATATCCAGTTGCGGTATGGTGTATTATATATGATGAAAAGCATGTGGATGATCATGATGCGAATCTGATCTTCTCTTGTGCTTTGAGTTTACTCTGAGCTCAGTTCATGTTTGCTCTCTCTGAGCTATCTTGTCAACACTGTACAGCAATGCTCAACATCCAAGTTGTAGTCATAATTGAAGCCTAAATTTGCTTGTCTGGATTCTGACATAGGTGGTCTGTGTCCTAACTTTGATTCAGCAGTCTCTTGTGTTCCAGTCCTGCACTTGTCTGTCGTTTTTTTGGGATGTTTCATTTGTAAGCCTTTTATCAAAGGACAAGTTTTGTTCTTGTTTTGTTTTTCACAGGACCACCTGGTGTTGGAATTGGTGAGCTGAAGAGAAAGCTTGTAGCAAGCAATCCTGAGCATTACGAAGGGACAGTCCCAAGTGAGTGACGGAAAGCTTGGAACAAAGTCCACCTGTATCGAATGTGCAGTACTATGTTAGATTCTTGCACCAAGGCCATTCACCACCCTACTCCAACTCCTTACCTCAGCCACCACGAGACAAAAGAAGAGTCAGGAGGAGGAGGGCAAGGAATACCATTTTGTCACTCGCCATGTTTTTGACACGGATCTTCAGAATAACAGGTATGGTGGATATGGTGCTTCGTATTTTGCTGTTATGAGGGAATGTGCTGAAACTGGAAGATTAAAATGCCAGATAGTTTGATGGGAGACTCGGAAGCCTGCTAGTGCTGTCTGAGCCTTGAGTTTGTGGCTGAACCAATTGCGAGGTTACGATTCTCATTCTCAAAAAGCAAGACTGGTGTCCTACATTCACCAGAGGGCAGTCTTGTACAATGAATATTCATATTTTCTTTTTGAGAATTGGATTTTTATCATTATATAGATAGATCCCACCTCCCAATGCTTGTTTCTATAGTTGGCTTTTGGCATGACCAAGCAGTCCAGATTTTAATTTTGCAAAACTATATGCAAAGATGTCTTGGCCCAATGATGTTATTGTTGAAATTCCAAATGTGAAATGCATTAAACATGCTACCCACTAATGAAAGTATCACTTGTGCACTGCAGGCTGGTGGAGCATGGTGAATATAAGGGGAATTTGTATGGTACCACTGTAGATTCAATACGTGCCGTGATGATTGCTGGCAAAGTGTGTGTGCTCGATGCCATCCCACAGGTAGGCAAAGATGTGATTACTGTGCCTATACTACTAATGCATGTACTTTTATATACATACTGTACAGTTCCATAGCATGATAGTGTCAAACAAAAACAGCTGTACAGGGCATATTAATCAAGAGTGGGGCATAACCAATGAAAATAAACTGTGTATCTGGTTTTTATGGTGCATTTAGCAGTGAATAGCTGTATCTTTGTCCGACAGGGTGGTGCAGAGGTAGCATACTTACTTTTGAACTGTCTTGCCTGGGCTTGATTCCCATTCCTAGTGTAAACTGTCGGATTGGTGTTTTGCAGAAAGGGCATTGCATCACTAAGTTTGCCAGCCCTCAGACAGACGTTAAGCTTGGTATCACATCTGCAAGCATTGTTTGATGGACATTACAGATACCATGGTGTCTCTTGCGACGTCAGCGAATCATCACCTGCACCCTGGTTAAATTCCAAATTCCTACCCTGACTTACTGAGTAGATAAAGGCAAACCACCCAGTGTGATCTTTGCCATGAGGTTGCTTTAACATCATTAAATCTGCTTTTGGGTGGAGTGTGGGAGCAAGTTTGTTGCAAAATACCACGTTTGGTTGTGAATCATTCACATTTTGGAGGAATATATGTGTTAAAATGCGACTTCTTGCTTGATTGCAGTCTCAGAAAGACACAGAACCACCCACTGCTAAAAGCAGTGTTGGTTGCAACATAGTTACCTGCAGTGTCAGTCAGCCTACATCTGCTTTGGAAGGTTTCTTGGCAAGCGTCACCAACTCTGCTGTGATAGTTGTATAAAAACTAAAAAGCATCTCAAAATGCAAAGCCCACCGTGTCCGCTTTGTACTCAAATTAAACGAGATGAAAACAACAGCAAAAAAAAGAAATGGACATTTTTATTTTATTTTATTGGGCTTCTCCATATTCTCATAATAAAGGCTTGAAAATTTGATGACAAAAGTTCAAATGGTAAAAAAAAAAAAAAGTTATCCTCTGGATGGACGGACACACACACACACACACACACACACACACACACACACACACACACACACACACACACACACACACACACGCACACACGCACACACGCACACACGCACACACGCACACACGCACACACGCACACACGCACACACGCACACACGCACACACGCACACACGCACACATGCACACATACACACATACACACATACACACATACACACATACACACATACACACATACACACATACACACATACACACATACACACATACACACATACACACATACACACATACACACATACACACATACACACATACACACATACACACATACACACATACACACATACACACACTCAAAGCTCTGGTCATGTTCTTCAGCCCAGTGACCAAAGTATTCTCAGTGCACGGTAAAACAGAGGTTCTCAAATGAAAACGCATGCACCTTGGCCCTAATGCTCATGGTATAAACATTTTAGGAATCACTGGTCATCGTTATTGTGACAGCACCTTTTTGAATATAAAAAAGGTTAAAAAAAATCTAGCCTTGTAAAAAAGCTAAGGACATGCACCTCGACCCCACGGCCAGCGTACACAGCCAAACAAAGCTTGTGAAACTAGCGCATGCATGTACTTCAGCCCAAAGGCCGAAGCACATGGTGAACAAACACATGCATCCTAACCCAAAGGGTCATACAATAACCTGGGGACCACGTCTCAAAAGAAGTGAATTCCCCTCAAGATTTGATCTTGTGAGCAATTATATCCCAATAGCACCTCTTCACTGAAATGGTGACAACCAATGTGCCACAATCGCACTAGCCATGCTGCAAGGGTCTTGACTAATAGGATTGCTCATAATGAGGATTCTGAATTGGAGTCAGGAAATATGATATTAAAGTTGATATTCAACTTCTGGTGTAGTTGGTCTGAAACACAGAACCACCAACTGCTAAAAGCAGTGTCAGCTACGACATGCTTTCTGTCGTACCAGTAAGCCGACGTAGGCTTTGGAAGCCTCTCTTTGATAACACCAGCCCACACCCTTTGGAAAATAATCAATCCATGGACAAGTTTTTGGCTGACTGTCCTGACAAGTTCAAAATCCTCATCAGCTGTGCAATTGCTGTCTAAATAGGGTGTATGCATAGCAAGCACTTACTTTTCAGGTTCAGGACTGTTGTTCATGACGCGTGCTGGGGTGGGATATGCGTTCCCAGGCACCATTTATTGAAGAGGTGCTCGTTGGAAACATGGTCACCATGGATAAAATTAGGGGCAATGACCCTGGGTGCTCACCTCTAAGAATAATGATACTCAGGAGGAAGCCATTGTGTGACAGAATCAGCAAAATGTACAAATAAAGCAATGTTATAGCAAATACCTATTTTGTGGGGCAACCGCCCCCGCCTCCCCCCCCCCCGCCGGTAAACCCCCTCAAATCCCAATCTTTATAAATAGCGTGAACAAACTTTAGTGCATCACGGGTGATGAAGGTTGTCATTTGGTTTCATTAGAATTGCATGTGTAGTTTCTGAGAAGAAAGCAAATACCTATTTTGAGGGGCAACTGCGGTCAATTTTGGGGCCCAAATTTTTTATATATTTTATAAATTTTTTTATCCATGAACAAATTTTGGTACATCCCGGGTGATGAAGGTTGTAGTGAAGTTCCATCGGAATTTGTGTCGTTTCTGAGAATAAAGCAAATACCTTTGGGGTCCCGCCGTAAGCTCCCTGCGTAGACCCAATTTTTTTTTTAAATGTCGTAAACAAAGTTTGGTACATCCCGGGTGATGATGGTTGTGGTCAAGTTTCATGAAAATTGTTTGTGTGGTTTCAGAAACGAAAGTAAATACATATTTTGCAGGGCAACCCACCCCAAAGAACACCTTGGACACCGATATAATTATTTTATTTTATTTTGAAATGACTTGCTCAATTTTGGTACATTACGGGAGATGAAGGTTGTGGTCGAGTTTCATCGAAATTGTGTGTAGTTTCGGAGAAGAAAGCAAGCACCTCTTTTGGGGAGCACCCTCCTGTAAACTCCCTCTGGAGACTCCCTCAGACTGCGATTTTCTTTTTGTTATGCCATGAACACATTTTTGTACATACCTGGTAATGAAAGTTGTGGTCAAGTTTCATCGAAATCGTGTGTGTAGTTTCAGAAAAGAAATTGCAAGTGTTTGTGAACGGACGGACGGATTGACGGTACGGACGATGCACCATCTCGTAAACTTCCTGGAACCATATTCCCATTTGCTAAAAATGAAGGGAATGAAAATTAAGCAAATGGTTTTCCCAAAAAGTTTAACTTGGCAAGGATGGTGAAGAGAGAAACGTGAAGGCAAAACAAATTTAAGCACCAAGTGGTGTTGTGCAGAATGTGAAGCGTCATGCTGGCCTTTACCTTTTCCGGATTTTTTTTTGGCAATTGAAGAAGATAAAATGAAAGTGCGTACGTGTCTGTATGTGTACTACTTGCCTGAATAACTTTGTTGAATGACTTATTGTATCTTGAGAGCAAAAAATCTCCAAGTGTCTTGTATATAGAGTATGCTCAGATGGATGTTTAAGGTAAACGTTCGTGTTTTGTCATCATTTGCTGTTGCATTCCACATACCACTTTTAATCAAAATCTGTTTATTCCAGTACTATTTAGTGCATGCGAATGTGACGTACCACTGTGATGTCGCTGATGAGAGATGAGGCGTTTCACTTTCGCCATTCGACCATAATATGGTGCTCAATGAACAGGTTGCCGTTGAGGGGTGGGGGTGGTTTGCTTAATTTTGGCACAATAGGTCAACATATTTTGACAATTTTCCCCCCAAAAACATTTATACTTCACTGTTCACTATGTCGAGTTGAAAATTGCTCATTTAAATGGGATTGCCCCACCAAAAGCATCATCTGATACAACGAGTGATTCTGTGTTGCTTTCTTTCGTGTTAGAATTTATTCGCACAACATTGAAAAGATTCTTTGAATGCAACTCTGTTTTGTTGGTTGTGCTTCTTGTTTGTCATTTTATTGCGCTGGCAAAGAACCTGTCCTTACAAACTGGTTAACTCCCCCACTTTTATGATACATGACTGGCGATAGGCTTCCACAAGGTGGCGCTTTACGTTGCTGTGAAAGACGCTGTTCCATTGGGATTTGTGGTCCATATATGTGGTCCCTGAACTATACATTCCACCCCTCACCCCTAAAACAGCCTGCATGTACAAAGACCAGTGTTCAACTCGTTCTGTCCAGCAGTTTATGAATGCATGGAAGTCAAACAAACCCACATTTCTCAAATTTTATGAAGCAACATTGATATGAAAGTAATCTCTCATTCATGAGATGAGGTTGTCATATTGAGAGGTTTCAAGACATCTCTATCCAGTATCATTGTTCAGAGGGGTGACAAGCATTTTGCTGGTCTTGACTGTTGTGATGTTACTGATTCCTGAATGCTGACGTTAAAAAAACAGGACCAGGCATCCTGCAGCTCACCTGGATCAGGAGCAACAGTCACTCAAACCCCCACAGCTCTCCTTCGACCCTGATGTTTTTTTAAAGCCATGAACAAACTTTGGTCCATCATGGGTGATGAAGGTTGTGGTCAAGTTTCATTGAAATTGTCTGTGTAGTTTTGGAGAAGAGAGTAAATACCCATTTTGAGTGATCAACCCCCCCCCCCACTTCCCCCCTGTAGACCCCTTTAATGAGTGCAGATTTTGAATGCAGTTGAAAACTTTAGTACATCACAGATGATGAAGGTTGTGGTCAAGTTTCATCGAAATAGTGTGTATAGTTTCAGAGAAGAGAGCAAATACCAATTTCAGGGGGGGGAGGGTGTCAACCCCCTCACCCCCCCCCCCACTGTAGACCCCCTTAATGATCACAGATTTAGATGCGGTCGATACACTTTGGTACATTATGAGTGTTGAAGGTTGTGGTCAAGTTTCATCAAAATTGTGTGTGTAGTTTCGGAAAAGAGAGCAAATACCGATTTTGAGCGTAGGGGGAGGTCAAAAACCCCCTGAAAGACCCACTTAATGAGCGCAGATTTTGATGCGGTCAATCCACTTTCGTTGGGCATCAAATATGAAGCTTGTGTTCAAGTTTCATCCAAGTCGTGTGTTTGGTTCAAGCGATTAATAATCGCTGACATTTCAGACTGACTGACACTCACTCACCTACGGACACTGCTCAATCGCATCAGCTTACCGTAGTCATCTGACTAAAGTCCAGGTGAGCAAGGAAGGACCATTCTGAAGAAATTTGTAACGCTCAATGCTCAATGGTTGGTTATTCCCGAGAACTGCTGGTCAAAACTGTATCAAAAGTGAAATAGATAATAGATTTATTTATTTTTATTTTTTGGGTCATGCTGTGTTGGAATATCATTGTTTTGTTACCCCAAACGTTTTTGGAGGTTTATCATGAGTATATTATAAAGATAATTTTCTCCTCATCCCCCTTCCCTCCCTATTGAAAGGCCATCAAGGCGGTGCGTACCTCTGAATTCAAACCCTACGTCGTATTTGTAAAGCCATCGGGGATGGAGAAACAAAGGGATACACGAACCCTTGCTCCGAATGATGATGGCAAAGACGCTCGTCAGACTTTCGTGGTAAGTGTAATATATGGGTAAAAGGAGCAGAGGAATGTCACCAGGAATACGGGGGTTTATTTACAATGACTATCGAACTTTCCTCCAACCAGGTTTATTTGCGAAGAGGCTTGAAGGTTTATTTGAACGCTTTGATTGTTTTGCAGTTGAAAATGGCCCAATGTTTTGCCCTCATTTTATGAGTTAATTTGACATTTACCAGTCTATCATTGCATTGTTTTCAACAAACTCCTTGCAACCACTGAAACCACAATTTATTGTTCTGAAATAACTGAAGGCTCACTTCCACATTGTCATGGGAGCTTGTGTTTGGCTGCTAAATACAGCATCTTAGCAGTGTTGCTTGCATCCTTGAAGTGAATAAAGAAAAAGCAAAACAATAAAGGTACCTTGTGCCAAGAATCGCAAACCAGAACGCGTGGCTTGACTGATGCAAACCAGCAATGCCCAATTTTATTTGACATTCGATAAATGATTGACCAACTGACCTCAGGCAGGCTACTGACTACAAATGCATCATTTGGGAGCTGAACTCGGAAAAAGGCCCGGACCTACACGGCGAGCCTCAACTCCATCATGGCTTTAACTTGATACTGGTGCAAACGGAACAAAATCTTATGAACTGCTTGCACATGCAGAGGTTTTTAAAGTTAGCTCCATTGGAATAATACCGTTTATTTAATTTGCTAACCCTGATTCGTAATCAAAAGCTTTAAACGATCAAAAAAAAAAAAAACGACGATAATGGAACGAGAACAGCCGTTTCTCCTGTCATAGTGATTTTGGGTCGATATTTACTTTCTGTGACGATGACTTGCCTTCATGCTTGTTTGCAGGATGAGGAACTGCAGGAGATGATCTCTGCGGCAGAGCACATGGGAGCACAATATGGTTATTTGTTTGACCTCGTACTCGTCAACGATCAGATCGACACTACATTTCAAGAGTTGCAGCGTGCATTGCACCGGTTGGAGCATGAGCCAGCTTGGGTACCATTGAGCTGGGTGCTGTCATAATGCCGCATACAAGAACCTCAACAAAAATGTCTCACCTCGCGATGTACCTTTTTAAACCTCTCTCTTTCGCTGCATTTCACTGCTTCTTCTTGGTTTACCTTCTGAACAAATTTATTTTGTGGTAAATGAAATGCTAATGCAAGAACTTTTTACTAAACTGGTAATCCATTCAAATAATTTAAGGTTTTAATTTTTTTTTAATTTTTTTTATTTTGTAAAAAACAGCAAGTAATTAGCCTTCAATAGGAAAGGAGTTCGCAGAATCCAAAACATGGATGGTGTTGTCTTAAATGGTACTAACGGAGGAAGACTCGTCAAAATGCTATCACTACATTGAGCATGATTTGCTGCTAGTGACGAGTTGGTACATGGATCATTCCATAGTACGTTAGGTACATACGTATTGGGTACACGGATCGTTTGGTATGTGACTCGTGTAAAAAGTAATATTTCAAAAAGGTACGGTTTCTTGGTCATCATCATCTGTATTGTCACTTTTTATTCTGTATCAGCATGGTACTTGTATTTGTCATAGTATGCCTTTTGGGAACACTGCAAAATATTTTAAGGTATTGTCGCATGCTCACCTTCGCTCACCCAACCCATACACATGGGGCATCAAAAAGAAATTCCTGCTTTCCCAACTTGAATCAATTTACTAACGCAGGTGTTTTCTTTGGCAACCAACGGCTTCCAGTTTTCCGAACAGCCCGATGGTGGGAAGAGAAAATGTTCACCTGCATTCGTAATTTAATTGACAGTTTTAATGACAGACAATTTATAATCATAAATACAAAAATGCGAATGAATAAACTACTCGCATATGCACATTATGGTCGACAAGGACACGAACTGTGATGGAGCATTGACAAGCCAACATGGAACACGTAGTCTTTAACTTGTGACAATGGCCGCAAGCCTGACAACAAAGGAATAGTGTCGCGATGGATGGGGGTTGCAAAAAAAACAAAATATACCTTTCAGCTGGGCAGTAGAATGTAATGGGGGGAATGGCGCCTGGAAAACACACAGTCATCATCGAATTTGTAAGGGAGCGATGCCATTTGTGTGCTCTCTGGTAAGGCAGCTCACACTTTCCCAACTCTCGCATTCTCTTGCTCTGGTCTCGGCTCCTCCATCAATGCGCTTTGTTCTGATGTCCTACGTAATGTCACGGCCATATCTGATCTCTCTCTGTGAGGTAATACTGATCTCTCCGCACTAGCTGTCTTCCTGCAGCATGTTCCTAGTGGGGCTTGGTGGTCTGTTGTGAATTGGGGGTCGGGGTGAAGGTTTGTATAATCATAAAAAGAAGAGGGCAGGGGCACGATAACAGTTTATGGGAATCCATGTGGTTATAAACTACTTGATGAGGTGTGACCACGTGTATACCCACAAAGGTGCACTCCGCCAGGGTAAAGCTGACAGGACAAACACATCGGTATTTTCCAGAATTCCTGTACACTACTGGGGCTCCCCACCTTTCAAGCACGCAGCAATATTTTTTTCTGTTCACATGTGACGCTGCATTCTGTGGAAACTAAAAAAAATTAATATCGGCATGATCATTTTCTTTGGCCAATTTTTTAAATTGGTTTTGTTTTTTTTCTTCTCGTCTGTTTTCTAAACACCGGTTTTGGGGACAGATCTGTTTATTGTTGTTTTCTTGGGCAACCTAATTTTTCAATCACAATCGTTTTAATTTGTTTTGCTTATTTTGCTTATCTTTAGAGAGAGTTCAATATTTTTCCAAGGGCTGCCTAATGAAATGTTTTGTTTTCTAAAATGGCCCTTTGTCTTGAAGCCGTTTGATTGGGCAGTGTTTTGCACTGTTTTTCTCTTGACATGGTGTTCGACTGCTCTTGGACCACGTTTTGGTCATCGATGGCATGACCTTTGGCAATTTGCTATTACTATAGCTCTTGAGTTTTTTTTGTTGAAGGCCCCAAGATTCGAGCAACACCTAGATTTTAATATTTTTAATTGGTTTTAACCTGCCTCACGACTACTTTAGTATGGGTTCTTACATTTCAAGCGCCCCTACACTTCCAGTGGTTTTTAATTAGTTAGTGTTCCCGTGCATGGCTTCTAATCAAGTGGCTTAGTGTCGTATTTAGAAATTACCGTTACTTGGTGGATAAAAACACCAAATTTGGCATGATGTTTCTATAGAACCTATAGATTGATTTCAGGGTGGGTACCACCTTCAACGCCTTATGGAAGTCACCTGACACATGGAAATCCAAGATGGCTGACAATCAGACACTAATGCACAGTCTGGAGAGACATAACAGGCATAGCCAGTCCTAAATCAGTCTCAAAATGTATTTTTTTTTGGATGATTTCCCAGAACTTGTTTCACTGGACAACCACACCTGTGCAGATGAATCGGTGATAACCTCTCTGTATGCGCTCGAGGAAACTGGCAGAAAGCAGCACCAGAACTATGTGAAATGTGTTCTTGAGGACTGTACCCATTCTATTCATGATGCTATCAAGAAGAATTCATTGGCTTTGTTCAGAAGACCTCAGAAAAAGGAAGTGTCAAAGCAGGGGAAGGAAATGAAGGTGTTGCAAAACAATGTAGCTCTGTTTGGTCAGCTATGCAAAACAGAGAATCTGATTTGGAAGTTTTTTTGCCCATGAGATAGTCATTCCCACCCTCACTATCAGATTTTGGAAAGCTTCATCTACCAGGCAGTAAATCAGATTTACTGAAATGTGTTGAGCCATCTGATGAAATGGATCCACCAGGAATATTTGACTGTAAGGTACTGGATGGAGCTGTAATTGTTCACTGCCTTCCAACGAATGGAATTTCTACCTTCAGTGAGTACGCTGACAAAGTATTTATTCCTCACTTGCAGAAGCATCTTCAAGATACAAGGAGGCTAGACATAGTTTGGGACACATATTTCAGACAGTTTGAAAGAATCTACTCCAGAAAAAAAGAGGAAATGGTATTCGCAGGAAGGTGTCAAATCAGGCAAAGCTATCAGGGAATTGGTTAGGCTTTTTATGTGATCCAGAGAATAAAAAGGAGCTTTTCAGCTTCCTAACTGGCAAGGGTGCACAGTTCAGGCATCCAGAAGGAACATCTCTCTATCTCACATCGGATGAGTCTTTTTTGTCGCTAGGGTCATCCTTACAAATGGGGAAATGTAATCACGAGGAAGTGGACACGCGGATTGTTGTTCAAATACTTCATGCTCTAAAGTCTAAAGCAAGGCAGCAAAAGTGTTTTAGTACGCACTGTAGATACTGATGTTATCGTCATACTTGTTGGCAAATTCCACTGTTTTACAAGGACACAGCCTTTAGTGGATGTCTGGGTTGCCTTTGGTATGGGCAGGAATTACAGATACCATCACATAAACTCTATCAGCGCTAATCTTGGACCAGAAAAATTAGTTGCACTGCCTGTCTTCCATGCAATATCTGGATGCGACACTACATCTGCCTTCCGGGGAAAGGGAAAAAAAGTCAGTGTGGCAGGCGTGGCACGCATATCAAGATGTAACAGAAACTTTCTTCCATATTGCAGAACATCCATTTCTGCAACTTGACACTGATTCCAATAACTTCCAACTCCTTGAGAGAATTATTATCCTGGATGATAAAAGCAGCCCACTGACCTCTGTTAATGAAATACGACAGGATTTATTATGTCAGAGAAATCTTTCAATAGATCGTTTACCACCTACTCAGAATGCGTTGCTTCAACATCTTCGACGAGGGATATACCAGGCAGGAATCTGGACAACCCGCACAGAAACTCAACAAGTGGTTCCTTCCCCCCAAGATTTTGGCTGGGTTAAGGAGTCTGGAACATGGTTGCCTGTTTCGATGACAATTCCTGAGGTCTCTAAGGCTTGCAGAGAATTAATCAGATGTTCATGCAAAGGGGACTGCACTACATATAAATGTTCCAAAGCTAACTCGATTGCTCACCGCTTTGCCAATGTAGATGTATGAAATTGCCTGAACTCTAAAAGACAGAGACGTATAAAAAGTACATTACTGCATTAAAAGTACATTAGGGTATTCATATACAGGTTTGTAGGAATCAGAAATGCTGTATTATTTCTTCTTAAAACAACCTCATGAAAAGCAACACGCAAAATACTCCAAGCTGCGAGAAATATATATTCTGACCTGAAAAACATGGTCACCATCCTGAATTTGGCCATGATTTTTGTTTCTATCAACATTAAAATGTTTAAAGGCCCGGTCACACCTTGACGTTTTAGCCAACGTATGCCGATTTTTGAATTTTTTTTCTAAAACGCTGGCACACGTTGAATACGTTATGGGTAAGTTTTGATAACATTGAGAGCACGCTCAAAAACACTGCCATACGTCGTTGTACGTTGGCTTTAAACGTTGTACTTTTTGGTTGTCCTCAAATTTTTTCATGCTTGAAATTTCACGACGTATGCCGGCGTATGACTCACATGTTCCGCTACGTTGGCCACAAGTTGTATGCACGGTCTGCGATCGTTGACAGACGTCAACACATGCTACTTGTAAGTTATTCATAAGTTGAGACACGCCGAGGTAATGTTTAGCGTACCCGAAACTTATTTCTAACCTATGATTAACGTGTTGTTGGCACGTTACGCGATCGTTGCCACACATCGACAGACATTACTTTTAAGTTACTCATAGGCTGAAAGACGTCGTATAATGGATCGTCCTTGCGTCAGCGTCCATGGCCACGGCCAGGACACTTATTTGCAGCATTCTTCAAACTTTTCTTCGGCATGACGAGGATGTTCACACTTCGATGTCGAGCTTGGCTATGATTCCAATTGTCCATCGGCAGCGTCTATTTAAAATAGTCGAGTTTGAGCGTTTTAACACGTTCAGAAGAAACGCTTCAAATTTCAAAACCCCAGCGTCAAAAAACAAAGGCGAGTGACAGCAATTTAAATCGTTCATTGTAAACAATTAAAATAGTTGAGTGGTACCGTTTAAAAGTCGTTGAGTGTAAAAAGAATCGAATTGTTGAGCGCAAGCGTCTACTTTCAATAGTGGGGTTTGAGCGATTTAGCACGTTCAAGAGAAACGATTAAAATTTCCGAGCACCAGCGTCAAAAAACGAAGGCATAAAACGTGACAGCAATTTAAATCGCTCATTGTAAACAATGAAAATAGTTGAGTGGTACCGTTTAAAAGTCGTTGAGTGTAAAAAAAAAATCCAATTGTTGAGCACAAGCGTCTACTTTCAATAGTGGAGATGCAGCCATTTAAATCGTTGAGTTTATCATTTAAATCGTTAAACGCAAGGCCGATCCATCATAACCCACACCCTCCCCCTCACACTCACCTACGACTGCCAACATGAACAAACTACTACTAATACTAATACTAATACTGATACTGATACTGTTACTGCTGACATGGACATCGACTCAAAAAGGACTCGAAAACACTGTTGGGTTCCCCTTTTATGAGCAGCATTTTTATATACCAATTCCCAAAACCGCTGGGAACACGTCTTTATATGGCAGTTGTAAGCTAGAAACACGTTCATTTTTTTTTTTTTTGTCGACCGGAAGACGTCATTGGAATATGTCTACATACGTCGATGTGTGTTGGGACTACGTAAAGAATTGGTTCAAAGCACGTCAAACATAAGTTAGAAATAAGTTTCACGTAAAAAAGACATTACCGCGACGTGTTTCGACTTATGAGTAGCTTATAAGTAACCTTTGTGAACGTGTGTAAGCGTCCACATATCATGTGTAAAACTTATCCCCATCGCATGCGGGATGTGTGTCATACGCCGAGTACGTCGTAAAATTTTGAACATGTTTAAAATTTCTTGACGTACTCTACTTACTACGACGTATGATAGCGTGCTTTAGCGTTCTACTCACGTCTACCAAACTTACTCATACCGTATTTGACGTGCCCCAACGTTTTAGACACATTTTTCTTAGGTCGGCATACGCTGGCAAGATCGCCAAGGTGTGACCGCGATGTTGACACTTCCATTTCTACGGCAGTTATGATTCGAATCGTTGTGCGTCAGCCTTTTAATAGGCTACGTCACGACATCGTCGGCGATGCGTGCAATGCGCTATGCCTAAGTTAGACTATCGTTGGGCATCGGTTGTGTAGGCTGACAACAGGTTCAGCATTCGTTGGTATAAGTTATCTATAACACAACGAAACGTTCTGTGTCTGTTACCAATGCGTTATACATAAGACCAAGTCGCTATGAATACGTCCGAATCTTTAAAAAAAAAACATCAAAAGTTCAACGTAAGCCAGCGTTTTACATACATTTTAATACGTTGCCATCGCTGGCTAAAACGTCAAGGTGTGACCGGGCCTTAAAATTAAAATCTTTATGGTCCTATGTCCTATTATATTTATTTTGTGCCATAAAATATACTACTTAGCCATACAGAGAGGGTAAATAGTCAATTGTCTGGTCTTTAATCAGGTGTGGTGTGATCAAGGCAGCTATCTTGGAATTAGAATAAAGTGGAAGTCGTTTAGCTTGGTACCCACTCCAGATTTTGAAATTATGTTGAACCCTGAGTCAATGCAAAATTTGATGCTTTATCCGGTCAGTAACGGTAATTTCACCTAGCCACCTGATATTCCTGTGAACTTGAGATCGATTTTATAGGAGTTTAAAAACATTTTTTTGCAGTGCTCCAGCAGTTTTACACTTCTTTATTCTAAGTCTCTAATCTCAAGTGTCTGTTCTCATGTTTTTGCACAAAAACCTATTTCCTGTTTTTGAGCTGCATTTTGCACAACGAGGTGAATATCTTTTCTGCTCTAAGTCAAGGTACGTTGGGATCGTAGTTGTTCCATTTGAGTAAAAGCACGCCTCTTTTTTTCACCTCCATGTTTTCCGATTGTTCCTATGAAAGAACAAAGTTCAAATTTCTGAATTGGAGTTGCTTTGGAATGCGGTTTTAATTTTTATCTTTTATTAAATACCCGGATGTTTTTCTGGTTGTAATTTCCTTCTTTGAGAACTCCCGGGTGTTGCATTTTGGATTTGGCGATGCTTTCTTACAAGCAAGAACTATATGCAAATTTATTGGCAAAGGCGGTGAGAATCGTCTCGTATTGAAAACTGTTATTCTCCACTTGTCCAAATAAGCTTTAACATTTGATAAGCATTTACTGCGGTACTTTGGGACATTTTGTTATTGTCTTTACTCAAATTGATGTCAACACTGGTTTACTGCTTTTGGCACTAATATTGTTAAACTGAAAATTAATATATTTTCTATTTGTCTTAAGTTTGTGTGCAGAGACCTTTTTCTTTCCCCGTTATTTCCTTCCCCACCCCCTCTATTAATTGAGGGACTGCTGTATCATGTTTGGATTGTGCAATGCATGACTATGGCGACGTGCTTGTGTACATCCTTTGTGTTTCATTTCAGTTGCAAAAGGTCCGTACGCCTGGTTTATTATTGCTATTATTTTTTGTTGAGGATTAAATAAATGAATAGATTATAAATAAATAAAATTGGCTTGTTCCATGAATATGAGCTATGGATTGATGGATTCTGAGCAGATTTGAATGATGTCATTTTCTATAAATGTCACTCGGCACCTGCAGGTACATTTGTTTCTGATGATTCCGAACATTTTGTGAAAAAAAAAAAATGCCATAACCTTCGCATTGCGGAGTTGGCACACCCCTTTGTCAAAAGGTGATTTGTCACCATGTCCCCAGCCTTGCGTTTTTTTAACCTCCGCCACTGAAGGTGAAGGAAGTTATGTTTTCACCCTCTGTCTGTCTGGTTGTTTGTTTGTGTGCAGGATATCTCAAAAAATTGTTTAAGGATCTGGACGAAATTTTGTGGGCAGGTTGGGTATTTGATAAGGATGAACCGCTTAGATTTTGGTGAAGATCTGGATCCGGATATTATAATTTTTTGAAGTGATTCTTCACCATTGAGAGATAGGGCCAAAAACGATATCTCGCACGATATCTCAAAAATTTGTGGACGGATTTGGACGAAACTTGGTGGACACGTTGGGTGTGTGACAAGAAAGAATTGCTTCAATTTTGCTGAAGATCCGAATCTGGATCCAATAATTTTTGTAAGTGATTCTTCACCATTGAGAGATTGGGCTAAACTAATATGTGGCTTGATCGTGCTGGCTTTAGAGGCCAAAGGACTCAAACCTAAATCGATCTCACTCAGTTTGGAGTGTCATAGCAAAAGAGTTGAATACTTATTGATGCAAGACATTTCAGCTTTTCATTCTTCATTAATTTTGTAAAAATTTCAAAAAAAACATGTTTTCACTTTATCATTATGAGGTATTTTATTTTGTGCAGATCGGTGACAAAAAATGTAAATTTAATCCATTTTAAATTCAGCCTGTAACATAACAAAATGTGTCAAAAGTCGAGGGGTGTGCATACATTCTGAAGGCACTGTAACCAACAGGTATATAATGAATGGTTTTCCTGGCTGACCATCTTTTATTTGATGCATATGTTTTGATTTGTTTTGTTGTTCATTTCCTGATTGTAACAACAATTGATTCCACCATGATTGTGTACCAATGATGTATCCAGAATCGTCCACCTCCCGCTTCCAATTTGTACCTGTATCGCAGTATTGTACCTGTTTAGCAGTATTGAACCTCTGTGCTTCTTGGTTGTGCCATTTTGAGGTTAAAGTTCAGTCCCTTTACAGGAAACATTTCTTCTGAGATTTGCAATTGGGTATTCTGGAGAATGAAAAGGTTGCCAAGTGAACATTTCCTTTTTGCAGAATTTGATGCAAGGCTTTGGTTAAACTGAACACGATCTGACTCGAGTATTTAAGATTCTTAACATGAATACAAGTTCTTCAGTAAATCGTGCCTTTTTTTTCTTTTTTTCTTTTTCAGTAACACTTGTGCATTGATTTGTTCACACGTGTGCAACACATCAGCATCCACCTGCAAGTAATTACCTTACCAACAATCCATACTGTAAACCTTGCTGAGGGTTGTTTAAGCCTTTCCTCACATGAACATTCTGGGAAGTTGATGCAAGGAATGTTGCAACAGAGAAAACAAAACAGTAATGTGAACTTTAAGAGTTGCTCGTTGATTATTACCTGGGGTAGAGCGGATCACGGACAGATTGATGATTAAAGCAGTAGTTGTTATGTGCTGCCACATCAAATGAGATTGAGGGAGATTGGAGAGAAGGATGTTTCTGGGAGAGTTGCTGTCCAAAGGACACAGGATTTGGAGTGAGCAGACTGGATTAGACTAATAATGGATTTATTAGTGTAGAATGAAGAAGAATTTGTGACCCAGCAGTGATGTAATCGGATAATTCACTCAGAAGAATAAATCTCAGAAGCCCCAAATAAACTAAGACATCAGGTCTGATATTGCTGCCCTCAGCTTCGGGGAAAATGACAAACTATATCAGGAAGTTAAACATTAGATTTGCATCCATGTTTTTTTTACAATTATGCAAGTGCCAACAACTACAACACTTCACCCTCTTTCAGATGATATTGTCTGAATATATTCTGATTCTGATGTACCATACTCTCTTACCTAGCGTCAATGCTGCCAAATTAGTTTCTTGGCAAGGGTTGTACTATGTCAGGTCAGGTATGGGAGCAAGCGCCAGAGCAGCGCGTCGCTGCATCCATTTTCCGCCGGTACACCAGGGGTCACAGCGATTTTGTAAATTTTCAGATATTTCATACTATATTATCTGTACTCCAAGAGCTCGTTTAAGGATTGTAACTGAACCCTAGACAGCTTGCTGCTGCAGCTCATTTGCAGTGATATTTATTGGTATCTTTCAAATTATCCTTACTCGAGGTCGTCATGAATGGCAAGCGATCACTCGCACGCACCTTATACTTGCTTTGCATTAATTTGGGGCAAGTAACTTGTCGCTCACATTTTTGTTAAAATTTTATTTTATTTTTATATTTTTGCACAGCCAATGCTTGTGGAAGAGTTGGTACACTGAATGGATCAGGACACAACGGGACGAGAGAGAGAGAGAGAGAGGTCGAGAGAGAGAGAGAGAGGTCGAGAGAGAGAGAGAGAGAGGTCGAGAGAGAGAGAGAGAGGTCGAGAGAGAGAGAGAGAGAGAGACGGCGAGAGAGAGAGAGAGAGAGAGGGCGAGAGAGAGGGAGAGAGAGAGAGAGAGGGCGAGAGAGAGAGAGAGAGAGAGAGAGAGAGAGAGGTCGAGAGAGAGAGAGAGAGAGAGGGCGAGAGAGAGAGAGGGAGAGGGCGAGAGAGAGAGAGGTCGAGAGAGAGCGAGGTCGAGAGAGAGAGAGAGAGGTCGAGAGAGAGAGGTAGAGAGAGAGAGATATAGATGCGATCAGCATAGTTGAAGGACAAGATAGAGGGAGACTTGAACAAACCTTGGGTGTTGGGAGGAATGGGGGGCAGGAAAGGACATATGTGGTGGACAAGATGGATACAGAAAAACTCTCAGGAGGGAAAAACTGGAAATTTGGAACTTTGGGTGGGGTGGGGGAGAGAGAGTATTAACAAGGGCAGAAAATATCATGGTTTTAGATTGGGGATGATTGAAGATGGTGGTGAACAGCTGACTTGAAGGCATGGGAGGCTTACCTCCCGTTTGCCTTTGCAGCCCACAAATTATTTGAGGAGTCCGTTCGAGACATGAACACCTGCTTCTTCCTATCCCAAGTCCCTCTACTCTCAACCATCCATCCATTGGGACCATACTCTCTACAGAGCGTCGGTGCTGCCAAAGCAGTCTCCTGGGCTATTGGGCACAATCTTAAACAGGTCGCCCCTCTGCCGACTCTCAACCCTCACCGTTAAATTAACTGTTTGTGTCCATACATTATTCCAATAGTGTTGTGTATCGATTTGTTTATTTTTGTCTCTGTCATATGCAGTACTCCTTCTATGTCATGTTCTAATGTTCATCATTACAGTACTTTGGTTGTAAGTTAACAAATAATGTCTTGTGAATTTATTACCTAACCCAAACAGCTCGGTCAAACCACTTTTTGTTGTATTGCTTATGTGGAGTTATTTGCCCTTAAATTTAATCACTCACCTCGGAGAACATTGTGTGGAGTGATCACTTACTTGCCTGCATTTTGCTCATGATGAGCTTTGCTTTGGGTTGTATTATATCACAACTTGCTCTATAACTGGTACAATGTTGATTTTGTTCGACTTAGACGTTCCCTTTCTCTCTTTTGTTTATGGCTTGTTGTACTTGACCACCTTAACCGATTCTCAAAATTTTAAACTAATTAACAATGTACTATACTGTATCTGGTTTCACCGCCTTGTTTTCACTGTGTGTGTTTCATGGAATAGTCAGGTCATCATTATCAATCATTCATTGTGGGATATGCTTCCATTATTTGTCAAGGTCTGGGATGTTGAATTATTTTGCAGATATGCCAATGGATTACACTGCACACGTAATGTGTCTGTGTGTATGGTTCTGACAGTATTTTGCATCCTGAAATAAGGTGACTGGTACTCTGTTTTATCTGTTTGCAGAACCTACAGTTGTCCATCTCACACAGTTTTGCCATTTTCTTAAAACTGTTCATGTATTTTCCGAGATCTCCATCATTTGCCATGTTTCAGAGCATCCATATACAGCAGGTGTGTGACTGTTTATTATTTTAATTTTTCCCCTTTTGGAGTAGACATAGAGTCCTCATCCTTGGTCGTCCTTTCGTTCAGTCCAAAGCCAGAAGAACATTCAAGGGGAGATTATCTCCTCGAAAAATACCTATTTGTATTTTGGAATTTTAATCGTTCTTTCTAAGTGTTCTAGCAAAGTTGTGCTCCACAGTTGTTGTTTTTTTGCGAACAAATGTATTTGTGTCGATTTGTTGTTTCATGCATTGTATGATCCACACATGTAGGACACTATCTAATATGCCTTCTTTTCTCAAGTGCACACCATTGTATACGTATGTATACGTATATATATATATATATATATATATATATATATATATATATATATATATATATATATATATATATATATATATATATATATATATTTCAAAACAGAGTTTTTGAGGATGCTTTTGTTGAGCCGAGGTGATCCATCAGTTTCTTCCAGGTAGTCGTGTGGATGTTGTTGGACGGCATGTGGCAGTTGTGTATATATTTTTGTATGCAGAGTCGAGGCGCGTGGAAGAGCGAGAACACTGAAGGGATCAGGATGCAACAGAAGAAAATGAACAGCAGAAAGAGGGGGAAACACCAACAGCAGGGATGAAGGATAAAATAAAGGAAGACTCGGACAAACACTGGGTGTGGGGAGGAATGAGGGGTAGGGAAGGACACGTAGTTTCATGAATCGTGTGGTCCACAAGTTCAGGACACTATGATGGCCAAGATGGATACAGAAGCAAAGACTCAGAAAGGAAAACTGGAAACTCGGAAGGTGTAGGAGGGAAGAGGGGTTAAGAGGTAGAAAATATCATGCTGTTGGATGGGGGACGATTTGAGATCATGGTGAACAGCTGTCTTGAAGACCAGGAGGAAAGAATGAGATTGGAGAGAATGTGGAACTTGGTTTCATGGGTGTAAAAAGGGGGAACAAATGAGTGGAGGTGAGCAGCGGTTCTGAATTTTGGGAGTTTCAACACAAGGGTACTGATGGTGGACCTTGTGTTTTGAGGTTGTATGCAAATTGTGGGATATTAGAAAGGTGGTGTCTTCTGTGAACACTTGCCTCGAGGCTGTGTAGCCTGGGTTTGAATCCCTACCCAGCTATAAACTGTCATCTCGGTGTTTCACAGGCAGCGTGATTTATGAATGTGTGAGCCATCTATCAGAAGAATGTTAAACGGATGTACCCTCTGCCGACTTCAGTTGGAGGATGTTAAGGATCCCACGTGAAGTGTAAGTGAGCTTTCGCAGGCACCCTGATCAAATAACAAATCCCTGCCCTAATTACTCCTGGGAAGACAATTGGCAAACCACCCAATATAACCTTTGCCAATAAACTTTTTCGGCAGCATTGATGATCCATAACAGAGTGAGATACCACATAATCAGAATCAGTCTTTTGTAAATCATTCATTTGGTGGTAGGATTGAGCTTGTAGAAGTTTCATCTAAAATATCTGTGGAGAAGATTAATTTACTTTGGCTACAAGTTGGATACTCAAACTTGACAAGGACTGTTAAAATTTGATTTTTCAAAAATGTTTTCTTGTCTGTTTTTTTTTTTTTTTTATCATAACCAACACTTACGACATTTCCAATTTGCTGATTACTCTTTATGCATTTGATACATTTTGTCTTCTTGTTGCTTCTTCCTTGTTTGATTCCTGTGTGTGCATGCTTCTGCATGTGTCTGTGAACGTGTATCTACATGTGAGTCGTCATCGAGTGTTTTTTAAGAGATGCCATTTCTTGCAATTAGCCATTTATTCCCAACAGCCATGGAAAGAAAGAAATAACTAAATTATTTCAATCAATTGTAGCAGATTAATAAAATCAAGTGAAATAGCAAAAGCACATCTCCATACAGTGAAGAAGGCCTTGCTCGTTATTTTGCATTTGATTCAGCAGGTGTAACGCCAAAGCACCATTCGTTTTTGACTCGATCGGAAACCAAAGTCATTCTTGACCACAGAGTCCTCTGCAGCACTAGTTGTCAGTCGTGCTCCAGTCACTATGCCAACATGGACACCATCTCCAATGACATCACCGATTCGTGATGATGTCACGTGCCGCCAACAGTTATCATCACTGAGGTAAGAAGAGGCAGAGTTTCCCCATTCTCGAGCTCCAATCGGGCTATTCCCCCACCAGTGTCTGCAAAGGAATGAAACAAAAGTTACATTTTATGTTTAATTATTGCACATACAAAGTAATCTGGTATTTTCACTGCTGAAGGTTTACATGGTCATGATTGAAAAGGTAAAAAGTGTCCTGAAGGGTTGTAAAAATAAAAGGTAGTTTATTACCCCACCTGCAGAGCACAATGTGGGGGGAAAACAATTGCTTCAGTCTTTCTGTCTATGATTGAGGAATTATTTTTCAATTGAATTATATATGTTTAACATTGAAGAACATGAATTGGCATGTGTGCTCTTCCAAAAACCTGCAGTTCAGCAGTACTTTGGCTCTGAATTTGGCAAAATTATACGTCATCTCCATTGACGTTTCAAGGAAAAATGACGCTCAGGGCGAGATCTCAAATTTCTGCCTTTTCAAATGGTCATTTGCCGACTCAGAATGTAGTTGTGACTGTGTGGTTCACCTCTTCCTCACCTTTAGTGAGGCAAACTTGTCTATCACAGTTTCAAAGTCAATTGACTTGGCTTTTTCACACTCAATGGAGAGGATGGCTATTTTACTGGGCTGAGAGTGGCTCATTGTGGATCTGAGGTAGGTTTCAATCAGTTTCAGTTTGGAGGAGCGACTCTTACATGCTGCAACACTCACACACATTGTGAGAAATGCCCTCAGTGTGATGGGAAGGTTTGGAAAAGATTCCTCGAATCCCCAATTCATAAGATATTTAAGGATTTCATGTGCCTTCCATTCTGCTGTTTCCTTCCCAGTGGTTTCCTCATAAATTTTGATGTGTCGACGAAGACTATGAATCTCCCTCTGCAGCTCGCTGGTGAGGATGCCATCGTACGTCTCTGTGAGATGGTGGATTTTCATGGCAAGTTGCTGTTGTTGGGTGGGTCCATCAGGTTACTGAGTGATGTGAGAAACCCAAACTCATTGTTCATGTCACTAATCTGATGTGTGTCGGGTCGTTTCCTCATCTGATGGAAGATTTCATACCACTCCTGTTTGATCTCATCTTGTAATGAGAGACTTGTGACCATGGTGTCTTCTCCTGGCATGCTCTTTTTCTTCCTTATCTGCCACTTGGTGGAGATTCTCATTTGTTCACAAAAATTGGTGGCCTTGATTTTTGCCCCCTCTACAATGTTATTTTTGGAAATACTCATGGAAATGGAAACTCATTTTGGAAAAAGAAAACAATTCCCCACAACTTAGCAGCAGAGGTATCTAGCCATAGCCCAGCCATTTGGAGATTATTTTTTGCGTGTCCTTAATCTGAGTTAGCACCGGCTTCCAAAAGAATAGGTATATGGTGAAAAAGTATATCATCATGATATTCAACAAAATAACTGCATCTGACTGTGTGTGTCCCGCGTCTTGGTGTTACCATCACAAAGCTGCTCCAGCGCTTCGTATATTTCATACAGGTAGGACCATACAGCATCAACTACATCATGCTTGGAGCTCCATGAAGTCTCCCTTCAGCGTTTGTAAAGATCAAAACATTTGCAAATTATATTTATATTTGGGAGTGTGTATACCTGCACCTGCACGGGAACATGTTTATATTTTATACAATATATTTAATATATAATACAATATAAAATACAATATATTTACCTGCACGGGAACATGTGGTGGAACATCTGGTGAGTGTAACCAAATACATGTTTACAGTTTACCAACATCAACGGCTTTGGCCTTCCCGGTCAGGTCAGGTTCGATCTGTGACCTGCTACAGGTACCATGTAAACCTGTACTAACCTGTTCCATGGTCGGGTTTTCGGCGACTAAACCGTCTCCCCCACCAGGTTTTCTGGTGAGGAGGATGTTTGGATATGGACACCCAGCAGGATTAAAAACAAAACCTGTCAAAGGGCGGATAAGCTCCTTGTGAGCCAACGGCCGTTCCGTATCTAGTGACCAACTGTGTCTGCAGACGTCCTCCTGCAGTGGGGTTACTTCTTATTAGGAGGTTGGTGGCAGGATTTGCACTCCGGCCACCATAAAACCCTTCATTCCGCAAAAACGCAAAAAAATCTGAAAACCCACTCCGTGGGAGTACCTCCTGTGCAGCTTCCCTTCGCAGGGCAGCTCACCGGATGACGGGATTGGGGCAAAGCCTTCGGGACCCCCAATCTTTGATAGGAGGGAAACCACAGGGTAACATCCCTGGGTCAGATTGCGGGAGAGTGTGTCGGAGTGGTGCTGAGGTGTCGTCCACCAGACGGCGGTCTCCTTGGGTTAACCTGAGGCGGTCCCTTCGGGTGGGTGCCTGGAATGTCCTATCCCGAAGAGAGGATGATCACCTGTCTCTGTTATCATCTGAGCTCAAGTGTTTGGACATCGGGATTGCAGCTCTCTCTGAGGTTCGGAGACCGGATTGCGGCGAGATAATGGTGGGTGGTTACACCTACTATTGGTCTGGTCGCTCTGATGGTTGCCATACCCAAGGAGTTGCTGTAGCTGTGTCCAATAAGCTGACCCCAATGATAATTGAGGTAACACCGGTCAACGAGCGTATTATGTGATTAAGGATTCGTCACTCCTTGGGTGTCATTTCCCTGGTCTCTGTTTATGCTCCGAGAGAGGCGAGTGATCTCACCGTGAAGGATGCATTCTACGCCACACTCGAGTCTGTGGTTGATCAGTGCCCCAGAGGAGATACACTTCTAGGCTTGGGGGATTTCAATGCATCGACTGGAACTGATAGGGATGGTTATGAGGTGTGTGTTGGTCCCCATGGGTCAGGAACTATGAACCAGAATAGCACTAAGTTCCTTGACTTTGCAAGAAGTCATGGACTTAGGGTGGCCGGTTCATGGTTTCAGCGCCCACAAGCTCATCGCTGGACTTGGTATTCCAACGCTGGCGGTGTGGCAAAGGGGATTGACCATGTCCTCATTGACGGTCATTGGAGGATGATCCACAACTGCAGGGTCTACCGGAGTGCTCAGTTCCTCAATACTGACCACAGGCTTGTTGTAGCAACTCTAAAGCTGCACCTTAAATCCTGGAGAATGGTACCATCCTGGCCTAGGCTGGATGTTGCCGAGCTCAGGGATGAGAGAGTAGCTGAGGAGTTTGCGAACAGGCTGAGTGGACACTTGGGGGGTCTGGGTGCTTTGGGGGGTCCTGAAGAGTTGTGGAGTGCCTTCAAGACCACCGTCCTTGATGTTGCCGGTGGATGTATTGGAGCTCACCGCAGGGCAAAGAAGAATTTTGTCTCTCAAGGGACACTGGATACCAATGACCAGAGTCGCAGGACCAGGCTGAATGGCAGAGCTGAGCTGTTCAGGGAGCTGAGGCGTAAAACTGTACGTGCACTGAGGGTGGACAAGGAGGCCTATGTGTGAGGAATCTGTGAGGGGGTAGAGCATCACCTGTGGACAGGTAATTCTCGTCCCGCTTACAGGGGAATTCGCGCATTACGTTCATCCAAGCCCATCCCTCGGAGCACTGCAGTTCGAGCAGAGAGTGGTAGGCTCTTGACAAAGGAGTCTGAAGTGAAGGCCCGCTGGGCCGGTTACTTTGAGCGGTTGTACCAGGCTGATCCCCCAGCTGTCGAGTTGGACGTCAAGGGTGTTACAATCCCTGTTGCTGACCCTCGAATCAACTGTGGTCCACCTTCGCTTGTGGCAACACGGGCTGCGGTGAACCAGTTGAAATGGGGAAAAGCTCAAGGGATCTGTGGCATCCATGCCAAACTTCTCAAGGCTGGTGGAAATGCTGCACTCGTGTCGTTGCATGCAGTTTTGTGCTCTGCCTGGAACACAGGCATCATCCCAACTGACTGGAAGAGGGGCCTTGTTGTCCCTCTCTGGAAAGGGAAGGGTGATCGCCAAGACTGCAACAACTACCGAGGGGTGACGCTGCTCTCAGTGCCGGGCAAGGTCTTTGCTCGGATAATTCTTGATAGGGTTCGCCACCATCTACTTGAGCACCAGCATCCAGAGCAGTCAGGCTTTACACCAAAGAGGTCAACGATTGACCGTATCCTTGCCCTTCGTGTCCTCACCGAACGCAGACGAGAGTTTCGGCAGGGGCTGCTTGCAGCCTATGTTGATCTCTGTAAAGCGTTCGATTCAGTGAATCGGGATGTCCTCTGGAGGATTCTTGGTCTTCGTGGGGTGCCACCAAAACTGATCGATCTGATGTCTGAACTCTACTCCGGTACTGAGAGTGCTGTGAAGTGTGGTGGTACCATCTCTGACTTATTTCCAGTTGTTACTGGAGTTCATCAGGGATGTTCACTTGCCCCCACACTTTTCAGCACTTGTATGGACTGGATTTTAGGGAGGATGTGGGAGAGATCAAGTTGCGGTGCATCGTTTGGGAATGTCAAGATCTCGGACCTTGATTTTGCAGACGATGCAGTCATCTTTGCGGAGACTTTAGACATCCTTTTGGGGGCCCTCGCGGTGCTGAATGAGGAGTCGGAGCTGCTGGGATTACGGGTTTCTTGGGTCAAAACTAAGATCCAGGCTTTCGGTGACATCTTGGATGCTGCTGTCCTGTCTGCGTCTGTTTGTGGTGAGGATGTTGAGGTCATGGAGAGATTCACTTACCTTGGCAGTGATATTCATGTCTCTGCTGGCTGCGAGTCAGAGGTCAATAGACGTCTGGGTCGGGCCTGGGGAGTCATGGATTCACTGGATCATGGGGTGTGGCGCTGCCGGTACCTGTGCGGGAGGACGAAAGTCCGAGTCTTCAGGTCCTTGGTACTTCCAGTCTTGCTCTATGGGTGCGAGACTTGGACTCTGACCAAGGATCTGAGACGGAGACTTAATTCCTTTGGTACCAGGTGTCTTCAGAGAATCCTTGGCTATCGCTGGTCGGATTTTGTGTCCAATGAGCGGTTGCTGAGAGAGACTCGGATGAGATTTGTTACCTGCATAGTCCGTGAGCGTCAGTTGCGGCTGTATGGACATGTGGCTCGTTTTCCTGACGCTGATCCTGCTCACCAGATTCTCTCACCGAGGGAGTCTCATGAGTGGAGGAGGCCAGTGGGCCGACCACGTGCCTCATGGTTGCAGCAGGTTGACCATCATCTCAAGGAGATGGGGATGGGCCTGGCATCTGCCTGGGGGATGGCCAGACGGAGGCCCCTGGAGTACCGGCGGAAAGTGGACGCAGCGACGCGCTGTTCTGGCACATGCTCCCATACCTGATTGAGTCAATGAAATACTGTACAGAGGTGGCTAAGCTTCGTTTCCGAACCCTCTCTCTCTCCGGCACAATGTTGGCCATAACCTTTGGCCAGCAGACAAAGGGCGAGGCCATTTTTACAGTTCAACCCCTCTTTGCGCACCCACCCACATTGTCCTGGTGTTTTAACCGAGTCTGTAATGCGCTGTTGGAAAATGGCCGATTGTTGAGTACACGTAAATTGTTAACATTATTTGTTGTTTTCCCATCTTTATAAACTCCACCAATCAGGTCACAGTGAATCAACATTCACTGTGATACCCGTAGAACTTTAATGTTCTATTCATTGAATTTATACCCGAAGAACTTTAATGGCATGATCTATCACTGTAAAAGATTGCGTTGATTTTGACCTTCCTTGCATCAACCCATTAGCTCGCCAAATAAATTATCAATTGGGAAGTCAACTTTATCGTTATTTCTAAGATCAGAAATTTATTTTGAAGTTTGTTTTTGAAAATCGATCACAATAATATCTGGGTCATCTCCTTGTTCATTTGTAAGATAAGCAATCGCCAATATACCTGAGGAATTTCATCTGCTCTGGGAGAGATTGTCATTGCTTTGTATGTGCCACTTGGAAATCTGTTACATTGCTTTGTTATGATTGTACAGTTGCTGCATATTTGGATATGTTGGTTAGAGTTGAGCAGAATGGCTTTAGTACAAGTGTATATCATAAAGTTGATGATTTCAGTTTCCCTGTAGTCTTGTACACCTTTCCAGGTCGCAATGTACCAATTAAAATGGGTCCCAATGTCTTTTCGTCTCAGTGACTTTAGATTTGCAAGAATTTTTTTCAGTGAAGGATGATTTTGTGAAACGTGCTGAGTTTTTCCAACATGTTCAACAGAGGATATGTGGCTGATTGTTTGATCAGGTCTTGTGAGAATGTCTTTAGACTCTATGGTCACCTTTTATTTAAGTTTGGTTGGTTTTCATGTAAACAAGTTCCTATTGCATTGTATTTGATATAATAATAATAATGAATTAATTATTTTAGTGAGGTAGATTCTTTAATTAATATTATTGATTTAACATACATGTATACATTTATAGATGGTATTATATAATGGAGGTATTTCGATAAAAATACAATAAATAAATATTATTTATAAATTATAAATATGCATTAAAATAATTTATTGATGATTGCTAAGATACGCAGTGCAGCATGTTATAATTGGTTGTTAATGACAGTTTGAGTCTATGATAAGATGGAGGTGCTGTGTAATGAAGATGTCGACAAGGTCAAGTGTTTATCACATAATATATTATCATATAAAGTGATGTATGATTAAAGTTATTCATATGTAGTAATACTTTAAATAATAATAATAATAATAATAATAATTAAATAGTTTCAATAAGGATATTACATTGCTGTGTTGACTGACAATCTGGACACAACTTTGAGGTTGTGGGTCCATTGATGTTGAGTAATTTACTGATGTGGACCTGTGACCCGGGTTGTGGATCCACCGTTTTGAGAGGTTCTGGGCTGAAAAGATTGAAACCTCGATTAATAACGGTGCCCAGCTGATAATCCGGGCAGTTGGAAAATCAGGAAATTGCTTATAGGTTAAGGTTATAACTTCAAATATTATAGCTTTTGTATGTACTTACCAGCACAGTGTGTGTGTGTGTGTGTGTGTGTGTGTGTGTGTGTGTGTGTGTGTGTGTGTGTGTGTGTGTGTGTGTGTGTGTGTGTGTGTGTGTGTGTGTGTGTGTGTGTGTGTGTGTTGTTACGTCTGGCTTCCTTCTTGAGACTCCGGTGAAGTAATTGATCTTTATTTTGATTTCCATGGACAATAATGCCGCTTCGTATTCTTTTGAGAAATCAAGTTGTCGGAATGGAAATAAAGTTGTGAAATCAAACGAAATCAAGTTGTAGTATGGGAATGGAGCCGTGTAATTACTTGTCATAAAATGAAAGCTTAGGCTTGTCTCCCATAATTTTGCTTCTCATTTAACAAGGGATAAAAGAGCCTTGTATTGGCATATATTAATTATTTTCCTGTTCGGTTATTGATCTAAAATGGCTGATGCTTCATTGAAGAGAATGTGGCAGTTCGTCACACAGGTGGGGAAAAAGAGGAATGATTGGAGGCCAACTTTAAAATGTGGTTTGCCCAAGAAAGATCATGGATGATAGTGAGATGCAGGAGTTTGAGTGAATGAACTTCCGCAAGAGGATTTAAGAATGCAGATAGGAGGGAAAGGGGTGGTAGGGGGAGATCTTACAATGTGAACTTGTGACTGACAAAAGAAAAATCTTGTAAACATGTTTTTTAATTGCTGTATTACTTGAATACAATCCTCTATCAAAACTGTCCATGCTCACAACTGCTATGTCTAATCAGGAAATGAGATGTTTGTGGCCACATGGAGCTGTGTGGTAACAAGGATAAGGTGCAACACAAACAAAATTGACTGAATTACCTTTTTTGTGACTGGTTTCATTGTATAACAATGTGTACAAGTGAGGGGTCCTTTCAGAGGTTTGCCAGACAGTCCTTTCATAGAGAGTGTGAGATTTGTCAGGATTGAAAAACATATTCCAAGTGTTTGACCAGCTTGTGAATTTGTCAAGGTCTGAAGAGAGGGAAGAGGCTGCAGCCTGTCCACCTGAAGGATGAAGGATGTCATGGCAGAGGATGGAGTCATCAGGAGATAGATAAAACATTTTCTAGAGAGTCAGAGAGATCATTGATAAAGATCAGAAATAGGACTGTGCCCAGAACACTACCTTGGGGCACTCCAGCCTTAACAGGAAGAGAAGACGAAAGGATTTTGTCGAGAGCCGAGCTGTTAACTACGAGAGTAAAGGGAGTCAGGAAGCCATGTGTGAAGTTGGTTTTTGGATACCATAGGTAGAGAATTGAGAGTAGGGTAGAATGAAACACTGCATAAAAATGACAATATATGTCCAGAGAGATGGCGCCGGTCTCATGTCTGACATTGAGGGCCTCTATCCATTGTTTGATGAGTCGGATCAGCATGTCCAAGGTAGAGTGATGTGGTCTGAATCCAAATTAGTGATATGAAATGAGGCTGTTAGAGAAAAGGAAAGCTTTTATGTGAACTGTGATGATGAATTTTGAATTGATGAACAAATTATCTCTGGATGGAAATTTTTCAAAAAGGGCTCCATTCGTTTTTGCGCATCGACATCATGAATGATCATGCTGAGTTTCAAAATGATCTGTTGATCCTCGTTGGAGAATTAGTGAAAAAAAATGAAAAAATATTTTTGGATCCACTCACTGATTAACTGAAGGACATCGTTATGGCTATATGAGTTCATCTCGACTCTGTCGTAGACGAGCTAAAAACGAGAGACAGCAGGCTGGTTTAAAAGGAGTAGTTTGTTAATTTTTTTTCCATAAGATGTTACAATGGATCCAGGATAATGAGTCATTTCCATCCATCCATACATTGGGACCATACTCTGTGCAGAGCGTTGGTGCTGCCTTAGCAGTCTCCTTGGCTATTGGACACAATCCTGGACGGGTCACCACTCCGACACAATGATTCATTTACTTGTTTTAAATTATGCTTGCTTATGTATATGTGGGGCATATATTCTCCAAATTATAATGTCATTAAATCGATATAAACTGTGAACATCTATTGCACTTCATATATTATAAAGAGCATCATGTTGATGTACAGACATTGTAGATTATAAAATTGACATGATCAGATGGGTTGACAGATTCCACTACGTGTTACTGGTACGGTGTGTGATATTGCAAGACAAAGATTTTGTTTCACAAATTGCTTTTTACCTCTGAGGCACAGATCCTCCTGCCTCTTTCATGATATCGGCAACAAAGATGTTGCACTTGTATGTATTTACTCCGGGCCCATAAGATGAAGAGTAGGACCACTTGGTGTCACCAATATACTTGTTGGCTGTACTTGCGATTTTTGAACCCGACTGAAACACAAACAAAGGGTTGGTTACCTTAAGATTAATATTCATTGTGGAACCTCGTAAGCCAAGACTGACATCCTTCATTCATGTGAACTTATGACCCACAAAATAAAAACCTTGCAAACATTTAAAAAAAAAAATTGTATAACTCATATGTGATCACAGATCAAAACTGTCCATGTTCTCAGCTATTTATAAAAAGGAAATGAGATATTTGTGGCCAAATGGACTTGTGTTAAGAGAATAAGGGGCAACACAAACAAAATTGACTGAATTACCTTTTTCTGTGACTGGTTGCATTGTGTAACTTGTACAAGTGAGGTACCGAGATGCTGAGATCAAGAAAATTGTTTTTACATTTTCCTACTTGCTCTTTTTTACTTTCCTTGTTTTGGTTTTGTATGTCACATCATTGGCTGAGGGGGGCACAGCTGTCGTGAGAGCAGCTGAGAAAGGCCCTGACCTGTGGGGAATTCTTAAGCAGTGATCTGCTTTGAAGGCCAACTATTAAATATTTTTTGCCAAGGAAGTTATTTGTGTTTGTGAGGCCCAACAGCTCCAGCGACAGAGGATGACCACAGAAATACAGTATGTTGGGGGGTATTGACCAGCCAGTGTTTGGAGGGACTGAGTGAGAATATGCGTCTCTCATGTATTTAAAGACATTTTCCAGATGACCAGTTTGTTATCTCAAGATTGCAAGATATGGATGCTGCTATACCCTGTCTCGTGGAGGAATGTGAAACCATCCTGCAGAGTCGTCATCTGCAAAGCGACAGGTTTGATTTTTCTGTTGTGAAAAGAGGTCATTGATGGACACAAAAAATCAGAACTAGTCTTGGAATATAACCTTGAGGGATGCCAGTTTCGAGTCGTGGACTGTTGGAGTGAACAGCATTTACAGCAACTGATTGCTTGCAAGTGTGGACACAATCTAATATTGAGTATCTGGAGCACAATGATTTCGAGCATTTGCTCCATGGTATGATGGTTAGACTCTGTGGCATTAACAGACTCAATGGCAAAATGTTTAGTGCGTTCACTGCTGAGTGAGATGCTTGTGGTTCGATTCCAACCCCAGCCGAATTGTAACAACACCTTTCAAGGTGGTACATGCTACTTCCTTGCTTGATGCTCAGCATTTAGATGATAGAGTATAGACAAACAAACCTTTAATTGTATAAATGACTACGGAGAGAAAAAATCGACTTCATAAGATGATGTCACCAATACCCAAGTTGTGCTCCGAAGTTAAGTCACTTAACTCAAGGACAGTGGCTGAGTTTTTCTGAAGTAATGTCCAGTGTTGTCTCATGTTTTTTTGTTTTTTTCTCAATTGTTTGCCGACTTCCCCAAAGTTTTCTGGTCGTGAATTGATAATAAGTATTTTGTGTTTGGCCGAAGTATAAGAGCATGATGTTATGGAAGGTATGAGAACAATGTTCCAGTGGAACAATATCAAATATTGGCACTTTTTAGAAAATGTTGCATTATCCATTTTAAAGAGTTAAATATCTACAAAGACTTGTTTCTGTGTGAGAATAATACATGTCAAGCTTTTATCACTTTTACAAAAACAAATAATTGTGCAAACATTATAGGTTAGACTTGTTTATCAGTTCTGACTCACCAAGGCCTTCGCAACAACACTGAAGCTCATCACCAGCAGACAAATCACGACGATTCCTGGAGAGCACGCACGCACGCACGCACGCACGCACGCACGCACGCACGCACACACACACACACACACACACACACACACACACACACACACACACACACACACACACACACACACACACACACTTCATTTCATATTGCTTCTACTTTGACATAATTGTATACTATAAGTAATTTGAATGACTTTAATTTAGTTCAATAACATTGTTTAGGGAATTAAGAAGGGAATGTATTTGAGTGAATTATTGCACCTTGAGTGTCGACATTGACAAATAGTTAACATCATGTGCTCATTCGGGTGCTCAATAAATATCAATAATATTGATTTTATTATCATTATTATAAATACAAACAATTGGTTCAGAGGGGAACAATAAACAGGTCAACACAAAACAAACACTGGGAGTTTGCATATTAAACCCACATATTGCATACCAAACACCCAATGAGGGCAAATCGAAGGAAGATGATGTAAGTTGCTAATTATTGATAAACATTCGAGCAGATCTTGCTCTGTGGAAGTAAATCAATGCCTTTTCACCTTTAAGCACAGATAAATGCCGATAAGGTAAATGACAACCAAACAAACAAGATATATAAAACAACCAGAATATATCGGGCGCATTTTGGTTTTCCCAGTAATGACCACAGATGTGGAGATACGGACGTTCGAGTGTATAAATATATTCTGCCTTAATAGTTCAACGTGATTTGAACTTACTGTGCACTCTGAAGGTTGCTTGCTCCATCCTGATCCAATTTCTTATGGGTTGGTTGAAGTCGAAGTTCAGGGAAGCTTGCACTTTAAATACTGGTAGTTTGATTGCAGAAAAAAAGGATTCTTGAGCATCAACTCAAACCCAACCTGTGCTCATATGCTCTGACCTGTGTTGCTCTTTTCTGCTTTATCTTATAGTCCAAGTGCTTCTCGTTCTCGAAGCACCTCCCGCCCACTTTACTGTTGTGAAACGAAGTGTTTGCATAACGGGAAACCCCTGGTAGTAATTATCTTGCAGTCTCTCGATGTGAATTGTTGTATGACTTTCGAAATTACAAAAGTTTTTCCGTGAAATCGAACTAAACCAATATTACACGATATTTACCTTGACTGGTCAACCAAAGTATTTCCAATGAGGTTTGTGTGATTACATTTTGTCTTTCATCATCATGTAAAGTTTCCAAATTGCATTGTGTCCATTTGACTGTTCTGTACTCGCATACAACGTTCTTGGTGATGGGTTAAAATCTACAACTTTGCCTCGAGTATGTGGCATTGAGCCTATTCTTTCATCTGCAATGCTACAAATGCAAAATCTCTTCAAATGCACAATTAGAAATGTGAATTGATCTGTGGGATTTCCAACCTGGATATCTGGAACCTGGTAAATCTTCTCTTCTGGACCTGGTGATGTCTAACTTTCCATCCAACCTTTCCTGTTTCGCCTCTGCCTCAAATGGCTACTCTTCTTGTCAAAGCCTCTATAACTCTGGCTACAGTTGGAGAGCAACCTCGATGCTGCAGAATCTGGTCACTTGCACAGGTAAACTGCCAGGGACTACCACCTGCATGCTCAAAAGGTGACTGGGCTGCCATCACCATAGCATCGAATACCAATTCTACCTGGGAATACTTCCACAAAAACCTACTGAACTCTTTCTCTCATACACAGTTTATTCCATCCGATCTGCTGCTTTTCTATCCATTCTCTCCACCCTGTTGCACTGAATCTTGTGGTGAGGTGGTTGCAGTAAAACAGCTTGTTTCCTTAACATGAAAGGTTAACCTGACTGAGGGGCAACTTTTTCTTTTTTCATATACGTTTTCAAGGCTTGTGGAAGAGCTCGATCACAAAACGTATCCTGAACGCAACATGCAACATACCAAAAAGAACAGCAGGAGAAGGGGGAAACGCCAACAGCAAGCAGAGGGCCAACTTTATATCCATCGCTCCAAAGGCTTGCAATCAACGTATCCATAATTGAGCAAGCCAGATAACATCACATTGCTAATCTTGAAGTGAACTTTCCAACCAGTCTCATTCATCAAAACCCTGAGGGTGCCTTGTCAACTCCATTTCTCAACTTTAGGTTTGCCTCCAAATGTCATGTACCCAACTCATCCTGTTCTGTCCCAATGTTAGCTGCTCATGTCCAATGCCTCTCAGCTCTGTCTTTTGCACCCATGAAGTAGAGAAAGCTCTGGCATAGTCATTTAGTAAATAATGAAGTTTAGGTTTGATTATTATATAATACATTATTTTATTTTTTACAATGATTTGAATAAATACGCCATGTATCTGAATTATTTCACTGCAAATCAGGTGCCATCTTTGCATCCCAAGCTCGGCAATATTTCAGCAGATGCCTTGGTTGGGGAGAGGTAAGTGTGGTTAAAATGGTGAAGAAAAGTGTCAATTTCAGCATGCCAAAAGGCATGAGGTGCAGTTTTGTGAGTATACCAGGAAAAATGGAGGGATGGAATAAAATTGGAAGGGAAGGAAAGGAAAATAATGGAAAGGTTTTAATGAGAGAATGGAAAAGAAAGGGTAAAGAACATCTTCAATTAGCCTTGGCCAATTGGATTGGAAGGAGGTTGAGAGCGAAGGAGTGAAACAAAAAAACAACTGGATTAGATTAGTGAGTGGTGGGGAGATACACAGCAGGGGTTGGGGGAGGGGGGTTGGGGTGGGGGGGCAGCAGAGACCGATGGAAGAGAGTAGAAGACAAGAAAGAAAGAGAGGGGAGTTCAAAATAGTTCATCCTTGACACCTACAAATACTTAAATACTCATGAAATTGATACTGGAGCACAAAATATAGCACAAGAAGTCACGGAAATGGACATATGGGACATTAACCGTGTTGGTAAAATTACAA
The DNA here is from genome assembly GCF_056783735.1 of Eptatretus burgeri. Classification (NCBI taxonomy): domain Eukaryota; kingdom Metazoa; phylum Chordata; class Myxini; order Myxiniformes; family Myxinidae; genus Eptatretus; species Eptatretus burgeri. The sequence continues at coordinate 55,319,108 of NC_140968.1, forward strand.
CAGGAAAGTGAGATAAATCTGGAATGGTCTCCTTGGGTTTGGAGTGAGATCACTTGGAGCAAAAGGAAGCATGACACCTATATGCTGAGGAAGTCAGAATCAGAATGCTGTTTGTGAATCAATCCTTGAGAGAGCGAGTCAGAGTCAGAGTCTCTGTCTCAGTTTCATGCACTTTGATCACTCGCTTACCCAAATGTGACATTTATTATCCTCGAGGAGAGGAGTATTGCATTTGGATCCATTTGTTTGTTTGTTTGTCTGTCTTTTTTTGTTTGTCCGCACAGAACTTGTGTTTATCTGCAACCGCTTGTCAGATTGAGACGAACTTTTCACCAAAGGAGCGACTACTGATGTGGCATGTTCTAATGATAATTATGACATCATAGCTCATGTGGTGTGGCAGCCATGTTGGAAAAACGGAAATAACTTTGGACCTCTATCTTTGAAACCGCACCAAGGT
>NC_140968.1:55348620-55438620 GCF_056783735.1 Eptatretus burgeri
GAAATTTAAAACCTGTATTCCGCATCACTACTCGATCATAAATGTGAAATTTCACTTTGATTTATTAAGTGGTTCCAGAGAAAACATCGTTTAATATTTTTATTCCATCCAATATGGCTGCCAAACCCTGTGACCTATCAATTTTTCCTTAAACGTGTACACCCAAGGCTTGAGGAACATCTGTGTGAAGCTTTGCCTCAATCTGTTTAGCAGTTCTGGAGAAGACAATTTTTATGGGTTTTAGGGTAAATCCAATATGGCTGCCAAACCATGTGACCTATTGCATCATATGTGTGAACCTTTTTGTTCCTCATGGATAGGTGGTCATACATGTAAAGTTTCACCTCGATCTGTTCAGCCACTCCAAAGAAGAGATTTTTAAAAAATCAATATGGCTGCTGAATGACATGACCGATAATGTCATCAATTTTTTTTCTGTGGACCATTTTATCCTTACCTGATGCTCAAAAATGTTCATACTGATTGGATGTAGCGTTCTACATATGCAATTATGACGTCATAATGAAGGCACATATGACATCACAAAAAAAAATCACTCTTATTCCCCATGAGGAGTACTTGCTGTGTGCCAAGTTCCAATTTTTTTCCTTGGTGCAGTTTCAGAGATAGAGGTCCAATTTTTTTGTTTTTCTAATATGGCTGCCACACCACATGACCTATGACGTCACTATTGGTTCACGAGTGCCAGCCAGAGTGACCACTATATTCGTTATGTCTGTGTGTCTGTCCAGAGCATAACTCCGTGGACTTTGATCCGATCTTGATGAAACTTGGTTATTTGTTCGATATCAATATCTCGTTGTATTTTCCTGGCTGAGGGCATGCTACACCCATTGTGGGCAGAGACACGCCCAAAAAAGCCATTTTTAGGGGGTAGTCAGATTATAAATTTATCTTCTCCGAGGGAATTGACTGAATGGAATGGGTTCTTCAGTATTTGAATAGCAAAATGAAGTATCTAAAACTTGTCGTCAGATTTTTCATTTTCGTCCCAAGGTCAAGGTCAAAACTTAGAAAATTGCAAATTTTGACATTAAAATCATATGACTGCCCAAACTTTGAGAGTTAGGATGACAATATTTTTTATGCATAATGTTGAAGTCATTCCCCACCTAAAGTCTTGATACCATTTTGCTCTATCTCGAACACCTTACCTGTGGCGCCCCCTTAATGTTTGTTCTTATGCTGATTTCATCAAAGTATAGATAATCCGAGGAGTGCGAAATGCCATATAGCCTATATGACGTTACATTGTTCCTGGAATGTTCCAGAGGAAGTTTTGCACCAAAAGTCATAATCCTTGACCTTTAAAGGCCACAAAGGTCAAATTTTCAAAGTTGCGGGAATCGAACCGGGTTTTCGACCTTCTTTGACAAACTAACTCCAATAAGCTATAGCACGTATCCTGTTTCCTTATTTTAATTTCCACAACATTGTTTTGTGACCTTTAAAGGTTATGCAAAGGTCAAATTTTGAAAGTTGTTGAACGAAACCGGGTTTTCGACATTTTGTAGCTGTTGATTGAAGGCCACTATAATTAATTATAACTTGGTCAAAAATTATCACAGTCTCATCCTTGACTTCTGAAACAATCTACATCGTCAAATACCGCTGGTGAACAATTGTTGTCTTCAGACTTGTAAATACAACATTTTGCATTGGTCGTTGCTTCAATGGTGAAAATTTCATCTCAATCCGACAAGTGGTTGCGGAGAAAACACTAAACTTCTGTGTGGACAAATAAACAAGTAAGAAAAAGATGTAAGGTTGGCAGCACGATAATTGCAGCAAAATACCCCCCCCCCCCCCATCGTCAAAGGTTGCCATGGATACATCAAATTGTCCATTTCATTAAGATTAAAATGGACAACTTTCATAAAAGCTCACATCAATTGGAAAAATATTGATTATTTTTCAGATTGAAATTTATGATTTTAGAAGCTTGACCTTGAGTTGATCTTTTGATCTCAGAAATTGTTGGTTTTCCCAATTCAGTGATGCAATAAGCAAATCTTGTTCAAATTTCAAGTCGATCAGATGAAAAATGACGATTTTAGGAATTTGACCCCAAGATGACCTTTGACCTTCAACCTCAAAATCAATACGCTTCTCAGTGAGACTATTTTTACAACTTGATGAAATTTCGTGAAGATCGGTTTTCAATTGTGATCTGTCTGTAGATGATTGACGGACAAACAAACAGAAAAACATACAGAATAACAAAATCGATTGAACAATATATTTGAAAATTCCCCACCCCTTCTTCCTGCCCCCTCCACTCCTCCTCCGTCCTCGTTCCCCCTTGCTGTCCCTCCTCCCCTCCCTTCTCCCTCTTCCTCTCTCACCTCCCTCCCCTCCCTCCGCCATCCTCAAACACCATTTAGTGAATTATAGAAAGGATACTTTGACCTCAATTCCTGTAACCAGCTTAATATGGTCTGTTTGTATCGACTTTCTGTAAATCCACTTGAAAATCTGAAGTTAAAAAAAGAGCTCCATCAGGTCACCATTTAATCATCCATCCATCAGGACCATACTCTGTGCAGAGTCAGCTATTGTGCACCATCCTGGACAGGTCATCACTCCAACAAAGGGTATTCAAGTGGCTCAGTCATTTGAGCAAGCCAGTTGGTACTTATTTTACCAACCTCAGAAGGATGACAGGTTGAACCAACTCTGCCTGGTATTAATTCAACAGTGAAGCAGGATTTGAACTCAGGATCTGAGGATCCTGATTCGGATCACAAGCCCACCACCCGAACCATTAAGGCAACACCAGGCATACTTAATCTTCTCCAACATTAAATGACTTTTATTACCCTGAGCTCGTGAAGCGAAAGGTGGGGTAAAGAGCATATACATCATGTGCCTGCATTTTGTTTAGAGCATACATCAAAAACCATTCAACGGAGGAAATTGAAACTTTGCCACACGTTACATGACCATTTGATACAGCGAAGGTATATTACTTGGATGATGCTCGCCCCCTGAGAACATTACATGGAAAATTAAAGCCTAATGCCCGGAGATTAAAACAACAGAAGAGTAAGCTCACACCAAGCGTTCTCAAGACTGTGTGTTGTATGTATCCTATGAATACCATCGAGTTTTCTAAATAATTTTTGATCATGTTTATGCCGTGCCAGCCCTGGAACAGACTGTACTTTGCCTTTGTGTAGCCCTTATTCAGATGACGTCACCCGTCACGTGACTGTGGTAGCTCCGCCATATTGAGTGGCAAGAAAGTATTACCGCGTCCGTAACAACCGATATTCTCCACTTCAACTGCACCGTTATTTCCAAGCAAGCAATTTTTTTTCTGCAAATGGGTAAGAGTTGTTGTGCCCCGGGATGTACTCAGTGATATACGAAAGGCTCCGGAGTGCAGTTTTACCTCTTTCCCGCCGAAGTAGACCGCCAAAATCTTTGGATATCGGTTCTGAGAAGATAAAAATGGCGACCTGGCGAACATGACTGGTTGTGTTGCCTTCATTTTGTCTCCCGTATGTAACTAATTTCTGATACGTTATTTCAGTAGTTGTTATTAAATAGCCGGTGGTTACAAAATATTGTCTGATTTGTATCATTAAAATGCATTATTATATCCCTTGTTTTATTGACAGAATGAAATAGGCCAGATCGCCTTTCTAACAGCTGTCTAACACGCACAGTTATGAGTTGTTTCACTACAGAAAGTCACATCCATATGTATAATACATAAAAAAAACTAGCACTTGGAAATATCCACAGCAGTGTGGCATGACACCGGATGTTTGTCATGGAAAAAATATAATGTATCTGTAAACAAACTGACGAACGAAGATTTTCGACAAACTTAGCATTTAGACAAGAGGTTCGCTTGAAATTAACTTGTGGCAGCAGTCAGGTGAAAAAAAGTGACGCTGGTTACTGAACAAAACAAGCAACAATGATGATACAATCAGAGTGAAATGAAAGAAAAAAGGCTTACCTTTACCTCACGATTATACAGTTGTTGTCAGCTTTCGTTGAGATTATGTCACCAACAAACCCGGCGACATAATATGAGTTAGCGTCCCTACTCGTGAAGACTTTCAGGTTGGCTTGAGTGTAAGGACCCGGCGTTTCAACAAGGTGAACATAGATGTCAGGGAAAACGATTTGAGGCCAAAATTTCCTTTCTGTTGTCCATTTATCCTTTGAAATAATATAAGGATCTTCACTAAGACCACACAGCTTCAGTTTTTCGCAGTACCTCTTCTTAGAAAAAACATCTAATCCATGGAAATAGCCCAGAAGTTCGCATGATACGTGCGTGGAAGCCATGATTTTGTGCCACTCAATATGGCGGAGCCTTACCTTCCGCTGTGACGTCACTCGCTTAGTGCACAGGGTCAATTGCATTTTCCTTGTCGCGTCACCAAAAATTTATTTTTGCAAACAATTTGTTTACTGTGGATGTACATTTACTGTAGGACAGTTCGTTTGCAAAAATATTGTTGCGGTCCCAGGTACCGAGACACCAGCTTGTCACTCAGGGGGTTTAATCCCCGGTTGTCCTCGGTCGAGCCGGACCTGGGGCCACCGCTCACAATTAACGTTGTGGTACCGTGGGTTGTTTTAAAACCACAAACGCCACCCAGTCAACCACGAGTTCCAGTGTCCGACGTCTAATTATTCCATTTAACTAGAGGTCACGTGGTTACCTGAGCGAAAAGCGCGCCCTCGGCAAAGCACCAATATTATCTGATTAGATTTTAATTAGGGCGGCCGAACGTTTTAACCGCTGCCGCGTGCCGACGATTTTTTAGTCAACTCTGTGGTAATTACCTCCCAGTCTATCTTGGTTCGAACATTGTGAGACCAATGGGAAGAAAGGGCAAACACGGACAGGTGGGAAATCGACAAATAATTTATTAATAATAAAATAAATAAATAAAAAGAACCTTTTATTTACTGAGGTAAATAATGAATGAATTTCAAAGCAAAATCAATCAAAATGACAAGAAAGAGACAAAGAGCAGATGTTTATCGGGGGAGGGGGTCGACTTACTCACAGCTAAACACAGACAAGGGTCCCCAACGGATCATTCAGGGGGAGAATCGTCTCACTCACCAGAAAGTCGTCCGTGAAGCGAAGACGTCCTGAAAATGCGTGTGTGCGTGTCACGTCCGTCACAGCACCAAGTTTTGCCGTGCACCTTCTCGCGGGGCAGCCTTGAACGCCAGTCGACGTCTGGAGGGCACCGAGATCGTCCGTCGCGGGTTTAGACCCTGGTGTTGTTGGTGATCAACCCGTGCCTCACTTGTTGGTGGCACTGCTCACACCCACACGTGCACCACATGCTCGCTTGCCGAAGCACTGGAAGGGCGAATTGTCTCTTCGGCGATGGTCAGACACCTGCTTCTTGGTCGCTTCTCTCGCCCTTTACTTTTTCCTCTCTCCTTTCACTTTTCCTCTCCTCACGCTTTTCTCTTCAGGACGCGTTTTTCCCCTCCTTTCTCTCCTCACTTTTTCTCCTCAGACTTTTTCTCTTCAGTACGTATCTCTTTCTCTCGCTCATTTTTATATCCCTGGGCCGTCTCCGCGGGGTGCTGTCCGCCCCAAGCTCACCCCGCCCCCACTCGGGCACGGTTACCATGACGACCCATGCGCTCTCAAAAAAGGTGGGCGTCGGAGCTCACGAAAGATTGCTGCTGAGGAAAAATGAGGGCGGGCTTCAGAGCTCGTGAAAGAAATGTGTGTAAACGTGTCTGTCGTAAAGAAAAAGCTTTCCATAAGGTCAGGTCAGGTATGGGAGCATGTGCCAGAACAGCGCGTCGCTGCGTCCACTTTCTGCCGGCACTCCAGGGGCCTCCCTCTGGCCTTCCCCCAGGCAGATGCCAGGCCCATCCCCATCTCCTTGAGATGCTGGTCAACCTGCTGCAACCACGAGGAATGTGGTCGGCCCATCAGCCTCCTCCACTCACGAGACTCCCTCGCTGAGAGAATCTGGTGAGCGGGATCAGCGTCAGGAAAACGAGCCACATGTCCATACAGCCGCAACTGACGCTCACGGACCATGCAGGTAACAATTCTCATCCGAGTCTCTCTCAGCAACCGCTCATTGGACACAAAATCTGACCAGCAATAGCCAAGGTTCTCCGAAGAGACCTGGTACCAAAGGAATTAAGTCTCCATCTCAGATCCTTGGTCAGAGTCCAAGTCTCACATCCATAGAGCAAGACTGGAAGCACCAAGGACCTGAAGACTTGGATTTTCGTCCTCCCGCACAGGTACCAGCAGCGCACACCCCATGATCCAGTGAATCCATGACTCCCCAGGCCTGACCCAGGCGTCTGTTGACTTCTGGCTCACAGCCAGCAGAGACATGAATATCACTGCCAAGGAAAGTGAATCTCTCCACGACCTCAACATCCTCACCACAAACAGGTACAGACAAGACAGCAGCATCTAAGATGTCATTGAAAGCCTGGATCTTAGTTTTGACCCAGGAAATCTGTAATCCCAGTGGCTCTGACTCCTCATTTAGCACCAAGATGGCCCCCAAAAGGATATCCTGAGTTTCCACAAAGATGACTGCATCATCTGCGAAATCAAGGTCAGGATCTTGACATTCCCAAACGATGCACCGCAGTTTGATCTCTCTGACATCCTCCCCAGAATCCAGTCCATACAAGTGCTGAAAAGTGAAGGGACCAGTACACACCCCTGATAGACTCCAGGAACAACTGGAAATAAGTCAGAGATGGTATCACCACATCTCACAGCACTCTCAGTACGAGAGTGAGTATAGTTCAGATATCAGTTTGATCAGTTTTGGTGGCACCCCACGAAGACCGAGAATCCTCCAGGGGGCATCCTGATTCACTGAATCGAACGCTTTACAGAGATCAACATAGGCTACAAGCAACCCCTGCCGAAACTCTCATCTGCATTCGGTGAGGACCCGAAGAGCAAGGATACGGTCAATTGTTGACCTCTTTGGTGTAAAGCCTGACTGCTCTGGACGCTGGTGCTCAAGCAGATGGTGGCGAACCCTATCAAGAATTATCCAAGCAACGACCTTGCCCAGCACTGAGAGCAGCGTCACACATCGGTAGTTGTTGCAGTCCTGGTGATTGGATGAGGGGCCTTGGAGTCCCTCTCTGGAAAGGGAAGAGCAGTCAGTTGGGATGATGCCTGTGTTCCAGGCAGAGCACAGAACTGCATCAATGACACGAGTACAGCATTTCCACCAGCCTTGAGAAGTTCGGCATGGATGCCACAGATCTCAAGAGCTTTACCCCATTTCAACCAGTTCATTGCAGTCTGTGTTTCCACAAATGAAGGTAGATCACAGTTAATTGGAGTCAGCAATCGGGATTGTAACACCTCTGACATCCAACTCGACTGCTGGTAAATCAGCCTGGTACAGGAATCACTTGACCACAGGTTATGCTGTACCCCCTCACATCGGCCTCCTTGTCCACCCTCAGTGCACGTACAGTTTTACGCCTCAGCTCCGTGAATAGCTAAGCTCTGCCATTCAGCCTTGTCCTGCGACTCTGGTCAATGGTATCCAGTGTCCCTTGAGAGACAAAATTATTCGTCCCATGGTGAATTCCAACAACCAGGTCCACCTTGAGAAGAGGGTGATAACAGTTAGGACAGAAAGCAGAGATCGGGTCGAGGGAAATGTGAGCTCAGTAATTTGAACATTTATTTGATTTACCACATGATAATGAGAGTCTCAAAACACCCAGCCTGTTTTCATGCAGCTGGCAAGGTCTTTACGTGGACAGCAAGACGTTTGCTTCAGTACCTTTCGAAGTTATTGAATTTCTTCGAGACAGGCGCCAGCAAGGCGTTCTTCTTTTCAGCAGCTGCGCAGTTCCATTTTAACATTGGAGAGACTAGTCTTGGTTACATGTATTTCAGTGAGATAAAAGCACATAAGATTTAGTGGGATAAAATTCTATTTTACTTGTATATTCATCTATGTTACTATGGAGGTCAAAAGACTGTCGGAGAGGAGGAGAATTTATTGACAGTCATTTGACTCCAGTAAAAACTAAGACCTCATTTTATTCTGTGTTCAATCTTAAAAAAAGTACTTGCACAAGTGAAGGGAATTGAGAACACATGAATACAATTATTTTTCTTTCCCAGCACCAAGCCTTACCAAGCTGGTATCCTATTGATTTTCTTATGTATATTCGGGTACCAAGCCTTCCCGTGCTGGTACCCTCTTGATTTTGTAATGTTTATTCAGGTACCAAGCCTTCCCATGGTGGTACCCCATTGATTTCGTGATGTTTATTTGGGTACCAAGCCTTACCATGATGGTACCCTATTCAGTTTGTTATGTATATTAGGGTACCAAGGCTTATGATGCTGCTACCCCATTGATTTTGATAATATTTATTTCGTTACCAAGCCTTACCATGCTGGTACCCCATTGATTTCGTGATGTTTATTTGGGTACCAAGCCTTACCATGATGGTACCCGATTGATTTTGTTAAGTTTATTCGGGTACCAAGCCTTACCATGATGGTACCCTATTGATTTTGTTATGTTTATTTGGGTACCAAGCCTTACCATGATGGTACCCTATTGAGTTTGTTATGTTTATTCGGGTACCAAGCCTTACCATGATGGTACCCTATTGATTTTGTAATGTTTATTCAGGTACCAAGCCTTCCCATGGTGGTACCCTCTTGATTTTGTTATGCTTATTTGGGTACCAAGCCTTACCATGCTGGTACCCTCTTGATTTTGTTATATTTATTTGGTACCAAGCCTTACCATGCTGGTACCCTCTTGATTTTGTTATGTATATTAGGGTACCAAGCCTTATGATGCTGCTACCCCATTGATTTTGATAATATTTATTTCGTTACCAAGCCTTACCATGCTGGTACCCCATTGATTTTGTGATGTTTATTTGGGTACCAAGCCTTACCATGATGGTACCCTATTGATTTTGTTTTGTTTATTCGGGTACCAAGCCTTACCATGCTGGTACCTTATTGATTTTGTTATGTTTATTTGGGTACCAAGCCTGAACATGATTGTTCCCAATTGAGTTTGTTTTGTTTATTCAGGTACCAAGCCTTACCATGCTGGTACCCTATTCATTTTATGTTTTTTTTCGGGTACCAAGCCTTACGGTGCTGGTACCCTGTTGATTTTGTTATGTTTATTCGGGTACCAAGCCTTACCATGATGGAACCCTATTGATTTTGTTTTGTTTATTCGGGTACCAAGCCTTACCATGATGGAACCCTATTGATTTTGTTTTGTTTATTCGGGTACCAAGCCTTACCATGATGGAACCCTATTGATTTTGTTTTGTTTATTCGGGTACCAAGCCTTCCCGTGCTGGTACCCTCTTGATTTTGTAATGTTTATTCAGGTACCAAGCCTTCCCATGGTGGTACCCCATTGATTTCGTGATGTTTATTTGGGTACCAAGCCTTACCATGATGGTACCCTATTCAGTTTGTTATGTATATTAGGGTACCAAGGCTTATGATGCTGCTACCCCATTGATTTTGATAATATTTATTTCGTTACCAAGCCTTACCATGCTGGTACCCCATTGATTTCGTGATGTTTATTTGGGTACTAAGCCTTACCATGATGGTACCCGATTGATTTTGTTATGTTTATTCGGGTACCAAGCCTTACCATGATGGTACCCTATTGATTTTGTTATGTTTATTTGGGTACTAAGCCTTACCATGATGGTACCCTATTGAGTTTGTTATGTTTATTCGGGTACCAAGCCTTACCATGATGGTACCCTATTGATTTTGTAATGTTTATTCAGGTACCAAGCCTTCCCATGGTGGTACCCTCTTGATTTTGTTATGCTTATTTGGGTACCAAGCCTTACCATGCTGGTACCCTCTTGATTTTGTTATATTTATTTGGTACCAAGCCTTACCATGCTGGTACCCTCTTGATTTTGTTATGTATATTAGGGTACCAAGCCTTATGATGCTGCTACCCCATTGATTTTGATAATATTTATTTCGTTACCAAGCCTTACCATGCTGGTACCCCATTGATTTTGTGATGTTTATTTGGGTACCAAGCCTTACCATGATGGTACCCTATTGATTTTGTTTTGTTTATTCGGGTACCAAGCCTTACCATGCTGGTACCTTATTGATTTTGTTATGTTTATTTGGGTACCAAGCCTGAACATGATTGTTCCCAATTGAGTTTGTTTTGTTTATTCAGGTACCAAGCCTTACCATGCTGGTACCCTATTCATTTTATGTTTTTTTTCAGGTACCAAGCCTTACGGTGCTGGTACCCTGTTGATTTTGTTATGTTTATTCGGGTACCAAGCCTTACCATGATGGAACCCTATTGATTTTGTTTTGTTTATTCGGGTACCAAGCCTTACCATGATGGAACCCTATTGATTTTGTTTTGTTTATTCGGGTACCAAGCCTTACCATGATGGAACCCTATTGATTTTGTTTTGTTTATTCGGGTACCAAGCCTTACCATGCTGGTACCCTATTGATTTTGTTATGTTTATTTGGGTACCAAGCCTGACCATGCTGGTACCCTATTGATTTGATTGTGTTTATTCGGGTACCAAGCCTTACCATGCTGGTACCCTCTTGATTTTGTTATGTTTATTCGGGTACCAAGCCTTCCCATGGTGGTACCCTCTTGATTTTGTTATGCTTATTTGGGTACCAAGCCTTACCATGCTGGTACCCTCTTGATTTTGTTATATTTATTTGGTACCAAGCCTTACCATGCTGGTACCCTCTTGATTTTGTTATGTATATTACGGTACCAAGCCTTCCCATGCTGGTACCCTCTTGATTTTGTTATGCTTATTTGGATACCAAGCCTTACCATGCTGGTACCCTCTTGATTTTGTTATATTTATTTGGTACCAAGCCTTACCATGCTGGTACCCTCTTGATTTTGTTATATTTATTTGGTACCAAGCCTTACCATGCTGGTACCCTCTTGATTTTGTTATGTTTATTCGGGTACCAAGCCTTCCCATGGTGGTACCCTCTTGATTTTGTTATGCTTATTTGGGTACCAAGCCTTACCATGCTGGTACCCTCTTGATTTTGTTATATTTATTTGGTACCAAGCCTTACCAAGCTGGTACCCTCTTGATTTTGTTATGTGTATTCGGGTACCAAGCCTTCCCATGCTGGTACCCTGTTGATTTTGTTATGTTTATTCGGGTACCAAGCCTTACCATGATGGAACCCTATTGATTTTGTTTTGTTTATTCGGGTACCAAGCCTTACCATGATGGAACCCTATTGATTTTGTTTTGTTTATTCGGGTACCAAGCCTTACCATGATGGAACCCTATTGATTTTGTTTTGTTTATTCGGGTACCAAGCCTTCCCGTGCTGGTACCCTCTTGATTTTGTAATGTTTATTCAGGTACCAAGCCTTCCCATGGTGGTACCCCATTGATTTCGTGATGTTTATTTGGGTACCAAGCCTTACCATGATGGTACCCTATTCAGTTTGTTATGTATATTAGGGTACCAAGGCTTATGATGCTGCTACCCCATTGATTTTGATAATATTTATTTCGTTACCAAGCCTTACCATGCTGGTACCCCATTGATTTCGTGATGTTTATTTGGGTACTAAGCCTTACCATGATGGTACCCGATTGATTTTGTTATGTTTATTCGGGTACCAAGCCTTACCATGATGGTACCCTATTGATTTTGTTATGTTTATTTGGGTACTAAGCCTTACCATGATGGTACCCTATTGAGTTTGTTATGTTTATTCGGGTACCAAGCCTTACCATGATGGTACCCTATTGATTTTGTAATGTTTATTCAGGTACCAAGCCTTCCCATGGTGGTACCCTCTTGATTTTGTTATGCTTATTTGGGTACCAAGCCTTACCATGCTGGTACCCTCTTGATTTTGTTATATTTATTTGGTACCAAGCCTTACCATGCTGGTACCCTCTTGATTTTGTTATGTATATTAGGGTACCAAGCCTTATGATGCTGCTACCCCATTGATTTTGATAATATTTATTTCGTTACCAAGCCTTACCATGCTGGTACCCCATTGATTTTGTGATGTTTATTTGGGTACCAAGCCTTACCATGATGGTACCCGATTGATTTTGTTTTGTTTATTCGGGTACCAAGCCTTACCATGCTGGTACCTTATTGATTTTGTTATGTTTATTTGGGTACCAAGCCTGAACATGATTGTTCCCAATTGAGTTTGTTTTGTTTATTCAGGTACCAAGCCTTACCATGCTGGTACCCTATTCATTTTATGTTTTTTTTCGGGTACCAAGCCTTACGGTGCTGGTACCCTGTTGATTTTGTTATGTTTATTCGGGTACCAAGCCTTACCATGATGGAACCCTATTGATTTTGTTTTGTTTATTCGGGTACCAAGCCTTACCATGATGGAACCCTATTGATTTTGTTTTGTTTATTCGGGTACCAAGCCTTACCATGATGGAACCCTATTGATTTTGTTTTGTTTATTCGGGTACCAAGCCTTACCATGCTGGTACCCTATTGATTTTGTTATGTTTATTTGGGTACCAAGCCTGACCATGCTGGTACCCTATTGATTTGATTGTGTTTATTCGGGTACCAAGCCTTACCATGCTGGTACCCTCTTGATTTTGTTATGTTTATTCGGGTACCAAGCCTTCCCATGGTGGTACCCTCTTGATTTTGTTATGCTTATTTGGGTACCAAGCCTTACCATGCTGGTACCCTCTTGATTTTGTTATATTTATTTGGTACCAAGCCTTACCATGCTGGTACCCTCTTGATTTTGTTATGTATATTACGGTACCAAGCCTTCCCATGCTGGTACCCTCTTGATTTTGTTATGCTTATTTGGATACCAAGCCTTACCATGCTGGTACCCTCTTGATTTTGTTATATTTATTTGGTACCAAGCCTTACCATGCTGGTACCCTCTTGATTTTGTTATATTTATTTGGTACCAAGCCTTACCATGCTGGTACCCTCTTGATTTTGTTATATTTATTTGGTACCAAGCCTTACCATGCTGGTACCCTCTTGATTTTGTTATGTTTATTCGGGTACCAAGCCTTCCCATGGTGGTACCCTCTTGATTTTGTTATGCTTATTTGGGTACCAAGCCTTACCATGCTGGTACCCTCTTGATTTTGTTATATTTATTTGGTACCAAGCCTTACCAAGCTGGTACCCTCTTGATTTTGTTATGTGTATTCGGGTACCAAGCCTTCCCATGCTGGTACCCTCTTGATTTTCTTATATTTATTCGGGTACCAAGCCTTCCCATGCTGGTACCCTCTTGATTTTGTAATGTATATTAGGGTACCAAGCCTTCCCATGCTGGTACCCCATTGATTTTGTTATGTATATTAGAGTCCCAAGCCTTATGATGCTGGTACCCTGTTGATTTTGCTACTGGTATGTTTATTGGAGTGCAAGCCTTACCATGCTGGTACCCTGTTGATTTTGTTACTGGTATGTTTGTCAGAGTGTAAGCTTTACCATGCGGGTACCCTGTTGATTTTGTAATGTTTATTCGGGTACCAAGCCTTACGATGATGGTACCCTGTTGATTTTGTTATGTTTATTCAGGTACCAAGCCTTCCCAAGCTGGTACCCTCTTGATTTTGTTTTGTTTATTCGGGTACCAAGCCTTACCATGCGGGTATCCTATTGATTTTGTTATGTATATTCGGGTACCAAGCCTCACCATGCTGTACCCTCTTGATTTTGTTATGTTTATTCGGGTACCAAGCCTTACCATGCTGGTACCCTGTTGCTTTTGTTACTGGTATGTTTATTCGAGTGCAAGCCTTACCAGGCTGGTTCCCTCTTGATTTTGTTATGTTTATTCGGGTACCAAGCCTTACCATGCTGGTGCCCTTTTGATTTTGTTATGTTTATTCGGGTACCAAGCCTTACCATGCTGGTGCCCTTTTGATTTTGTTATGTTTATTCGGGTTCCAAGCCTGACCCAGCTGGTACGCTATTGATTTTGTTATGTTTATTCGGGTACCAAGCCTTACCATGCTGGTGCCCTTTTGATTTTGTTATGTTTATTCGGGTTCCAAGCCTTACCAAGCTGGTACCCTCTTGATTTTGTTATGTGTATTCGGGTACCAAGCCTTACCATGCTGTACCCTCTTGATTTTGTTATGTTTATTTGGGTACCAAGCCTTACCATGCTGGTACCCTGTTGCTTTTGTTACTGGTATGTTTCTTAGAGTGCAAGCCTTACCATGCTGGTACCCTATTGATGTGTTATGTTTATTCGGGTACCAAGCCTTACCATGCTGGTACCCTATTGATGTGTTATGTTTATTCAGGTACCAAGCCTTACCACGCTGGTACCCTATTGATGTGTTATGTTTATTCGGGTACCAAGCCTTACCATGCTGGTACCCTATTGATGTGTTATGTTTATTCGGGTACCAAGCCTTACCATGCTGGTACCCTATTGATGTGTTATGTTTATTCGGGTACCAAGCCTTACCATGCTGGTACCCTGTTGATTTTGTTACTGGTATGTTTATTAGAGTGCAAGCCTTCCCTTGCTGGTACATCCCCTTGATTTTGTTATGTTTATTCGGATACCAAGCCTTACCATGCTGGTACCCTGTTGATTTTGTTACTGGTATGTTTATTTGAGTGCAAGCCTTCCCATGCTGGTACCCTCTTGCTTTTCTTATGTTTATTCAGGTCCCAAGCCTTCCCAAGCTTGTACCCTCCTGATTTTGTTATGTTTATTCGGGTACCAAGCTGGTACCCTGTTGATTTTGTAATGTTTATTCGGGTACCCAGCCTTACCATGTTGGTACCCTATTGATTTTGTTATGTCTATTCGGGTTCCAAGCCTTACCAAGCTGGTACCCTCTTGATTTTGTTATGTGTATTCGGGTACCAAGCCTTACCATGCTGTACCCTCTTGATTTTGTTATGTTTATTCGGGTACCAAGCCTTACCATGCTGGTACCCTGTTGCTTTTGTTACTGGTATGTTTATTCGAGTGCAAGCCTTACCAGGCTGGTTCCCTCTTGATTTTGTTATGTTTATTCGGGTACCAAGCCTTACCATGCTGGTGCCCTTTTGATTTTGTTATGTTTATTCGGGTACCAAGCCTTACCATGCTGGTGCCCTTTTGATTTTGTTATGTTTATTCGGGTTCCAAGCCTTACCAAGCTGGTACCCTCTTGATTTTGTTATGTGTATTCGGGTACCAAGCCTTACCATGCTGTACCCTCTTGATTTTGTTATGTTTATTTGGGTACCAAGCCTTACCATGCTGGTACCCTGTTGCTTTTGTTACTGGTATGTTTCTTAGAGTGCAAGCCTTACCATGCTGGTACCCTATTGATGTGTTATGTTTATTCGGGTACCAAGCCTTACCATGCTGGTACCCTATTGATGTGTTATGTTTATTCGGGTACCAAGCCTTACCACGCTGGTACCCTATTGATGTGTTATGTTTATTCGGGTACCAAGCCTTACCATGCTGGTACCCTATTGATGTGTTATGTTTATTCGGGTACCAAGCCTTACCATGCTGGTACCCTATTGATGTGTTATGTTTATTCGGGTACCAAGCCTTTCCAAGCTGGTACCCTCTTGATTTTGTTACGTTTATTTGGTACCAAGCCTTACCATATTGGTACCCTGTTGATTTTGTTATGTTTATTCGGGTACCAAGCCTTACCATGCTGGTACCCTGTTGATTTTGTTACTGGTATGTTTATTAGAGTGCAAGCCTTCCCTTGCTGGTACATCCCCTTGATTTTGTTATGTTTATTCGGATACCAAGCCTTACCATGCTGGTACCCTGTTGATTTTGTTACTGGTATGTTTATTTGAGTGCAAGCCTTCCCATGCTGGTACCCTCTTGCTTTTCTTATGTTTATTCAGGTCCCAAGCCTTCCCAAGCTTGTACCCTCCTGATTTTGTTATGTTTATTCGGGTACCAAGCTGGTACCCTGTTGATTTTGTAATGTTTATTCGGGTACCCAGCCTTACCATGTTGGTACCCTATTGATTTTGTTATGTTTATTCGGGTACCAATCCTTACCGTGCTGGTACGCTATGGATTTTGGTATGTTGATTCAGGTACCAAGCCTTACCAAGCTGGTGCCCTGTTGATTTTGTTACTGGTATGTTTATTAGAGTGCAAGCCTTACCAACATGGTATGCTATTGATTTTGGTATGTTGATAGGGTACCAAGCCTTATCCTGCTGGTACCCTATTGATTTTATGTTCATTAGGGTACCAAGCTTTTCCAAGTTGGTATTCTTATGAAGAATTTTTTTAAGGGTAGTTATGATGTCATGGGAAACATGGTGTGGCAGCCATCTTGGAAAGAAGGTCATCAAAGAACTGAAACTTTGCACATTTCAAGGAGTCCCCAAAAGGAATAAGTGCTGTTAACGATGACTTCATCCCCTACCCAATCATAGGCGATGTGTAAATTTATGATATCTTGGGTCACGTGGTTGTGCAACCATATTAGTTTGAAAAAAAGATTCTTTACAAAACTTCTCCAAAACCACTGAACCGATCAATGTGATACAAATTATAATATATGCAGCAAGGGCATTCAATCATGACTGCAAAGTCTCGCATGGAAACCTTCAGCGGTTTCAGGGAAATATATATATATTTTAAATTTCCCTTGAAATCAAGGTGGCTGCTGTACCACGTGACTGATGACGTCATGGTTTTCAAAAATATATACATATCAGGGGTAGTGGATCACATTGGTAAAATGTCATATCGATATGTTTTCTGGCAGCCATTTTCAAAAGTTATTTTAAAAATATCTTTTTTTAATTGAATTTTTTTTCATCTAATTCTGAATTCGGTTTTATAAAGTGGACGTTCTGGGTCACATGTCAGATCAAAGCGGTGCGACGTGGTATCTGGTCATTACTGCCTGCAGTTTATAAAACGGCATGTCTTGATTTATTTTATTATCATTATTATCTTTATTATCTTTATAAATCATCGGTTCAAACGGGGATGCCAAACAGGAAAACTCAAACGAAACAACGGGTGTATGTGTATTAAAGCCAAATATCACAAACCAATCGCCCAATGAGTTCAAATTACTTATCAGTGAAAAACATTTGAGCAGATTTAGTTCTCTCTGTGGAAGTAAATCAATGCTGTTTTGTTACCTATAAAAACAGGTACAAACAGGCCTTGTGAAGATAGGCAGAAGACTGAGAGGAGGGATGTCGATAAGGTAAACGACCACCAAAGAAACAAGATGTACAAAACAGCCAGAATATGGGGGTGCATTTAATTTTCCAAATAATGACCACAAATGTATGTATGTATGTATGTATGTATGTATGTATGTATGAGCCTGGTGTGGCTTCGTGGTTAAGGCGGTGGCTTGGGATCCTCGGGGTCCTGAGTTTGAGCCCCGCTGGCTGCTGAGTTAGCATCAGGGGGGTTGACTCAGCCTGTCATCCTTCCGAAGGTTGGCGAAATGAGCACCAATATATTCGTAATTATCCCTGCAGGGTTGAAGGCGACTAAAGGGGTGGCGTCAGGAAGGGCATCCGGCCATAAAAACATTGCCACAAGAAAGGGTACCATGATTGGAGCCCACAAAAAGCTCACCCCTGCTCAGGGATAAAGGCTTTCAAATGGTGTGATGTATATGTATATGTATATATCTATATGTATTCTGCCATAATATTGAACATGATTTAAACTTAGTTTGTGCTCTGCAGGTGGCTTGCTCCATGCTGCTCCAGTTTCTTGCTGGTTTTTGAAGAGGAAGTTCAGTTGAGGCTTGTACTTTAAATCCTGGTACGTACTTTGATTGCAAAAAAGGGATGATTGAGCACTCAAACCAAACCTGTACTCATATGCTCTGTCCTAACTTTTCTGCTTTATCTTACTGTCCAAGTGCTTCTGCTTCCCAAAGAACCTTCCCCTTCCTGTGTTTGCATAACAGGAAAACCCTGGCATCAATTATCTTGCAGTCTTTTGATGTGAACTGTGGCACGACTTTCAAAATTACCAAAGTTTTTTTCCGTGTAATCGAACTAAACTAATATTGCAAGAAATTTCCCGAGACAGGTCAACCAAAGTATTTCTCATCAGGTTTGTATGTTTACATTTGTCTTTCACCATCATGTGCAGTTGCCAGTTTGCCTTGTGTACATTTGACTGTTCTGTACTCGCATACCACGTTCTTGGCAATGGGTTAAAATCTACAACTCGGCCTCGAGTATGTGGCATTGAGCCCATTCTTTCATCTGCAATGCTACAAATGCAAAATCTCTTTATAAATGCCCAATTAGAAATGTGAATTGATCTGTGGGATTTCCAACATGGATATCTGCAAACTGGTTCATCTTCTCTTGTGGACCTGGTGATGTCTAACTTTCCATCCAACCTTTCCTGTTCCTCCTCTGCCTGAATTGCCTCCTCTGCCAACCTTCTTGTCAAAGCCTATATTATTCTGGCTATTGTTAGAGAGCAACCTCGATGCCACATAATTTGGTTATTTGCACAAGTCAACTGCCACGGACTACCACCTGCATGCTCTCAAGATGATTGGTCTGCCATCTCCAACGCCTGTAATATCAATTACACCTGAGAATACTTCCACAAAAACCTACTGAACCCTTTCTCTCATACACAGTTTATTCCATCCCACCTGCTGCTTTTCTATCCATTCTCTCCACCCTGTTGCACTGAATCCTGTGGTGATCTGGTTGCAGTCAAGCAGCTTGCTTCCTCAACATGAAAGGTTAACCTGACTGAGGTGCAACCTATTGTTTTCTTTTTTTTTTACGAGCAAAGCTACTGCACACTGCCAGGTAACATCGGGACCCACCTCCCACCCTCTCCCCTTCCTCTTCCCATCCCCCCCATCCCACCCTCCCCTGCCTCAACCCACCCCACCCCTATCACTCCGTATTCCCAACCCACCCCTTCTCCGCCCCTCCCACATCCTCCCACCCTCTGCACTCTGGCCCACCCCTTGTCCTCCCTCCTTATGCACCGCCCAAATATTTATGTGGCTTTTTCTCAGCTCGAGATTAAACGCGTGTAGTTTGCAATTTGTCTGAGGTCATTATTTACTTTTGACCTTTCGATGCAGGGCAGTGGTCTCGGGGACCCCAGCAAGGTTGCTGTTGTGCTACCATATATCAATGTGACAAGATAATTATTTTATTTGCATAAGCCTACTTGTATGCTCCGATAGCTTAGTTTCAAATAATTCAGTGACGTAAATATGGGGGGGAATAATTCAGGTTTGAGGGAAAATGTTCATTAATAACACAACCCTTCCTTCCCAGTCCTCAAGGTCTGGGAGTCCCGGCAGGGTTGTTGTTTTGATATATAATGTTTATATATTTTTTTTCTTTGCATGAGCCCCCTGTAACTGGGTACAAGGAAGCAAGTTCCGGTGCTGGGTTTGGAGCATTGGCAGGTCTCCTTGGGGGCTCCCTGCTGACGATCTCAAAGTTAATTTTCCGGTCATTATCTGTCCCGTTTTAACTGTTTATTTTCTCACATACATGTTACTGTGTGTTCCTAGTTCGGTTTTGTTTCAAAAATCGTGCTATTTTGTGAGATTTCGTCGAACTTGTCTTTCTGGGTGCTTGAGGCCTATCCTTGAGGCTTGAGGCCTACCCTTTGTCCCCCTCTGTGTACGATCGTGTTTATTTGTTTTTTTCTCCCCATTATCTTCAATTTCTATCTTTCCCACTTTCTTAACGTCCCCCACCCCAACTTATCACTCTATTTCTTATCTGAACAAAAAAAACAAAAAAAAAACCCTGCTACCTTTCTCCGATTCTTCTTCTTCCTGTTCTTTTTCGTAGATTTTTTCTACAACACTTCCATGACCCAATCTGTTGAAAACTCTCTCAAACATTAATAATAATAACAAAAACGATCTCTTATAATGATTCATCTTCCTCTTTCACATGTGTGGTACTCTTTACTGCATCATAATGCACTACTCTTCTGCTATTTAAACAGACTGCTCTCAATTTGACCTTTCCTTCATACCTTGCCTAAAAAATCCAACTGTTTCAGTGTTTCTTCTCTCCATTCTCTTATTTCGCCTTTATTGCATCCCTCAAGAAATGTGTTTAATCGCATAACTGACCTAAAACTTGAAAAAACCCCAGTTTACGATGAATGTTCACTTTCCATCAACCATTCTTTTTTTCCAACTTGAGTGCCAACTCACTCCTCTCACCCCTCACTCTCAAAGCAACCATCCCACTCTTCTCCTTCCAAGCCTCCCTCTCACCTCTCTCAAAAACTCCCCCTCACCTTTCTCCCACCATTCATCCCCCTCACTCATCCTTCCCAAAGTTGCCCCCCTCCCATCCACAAAGCTGCCTCCTTCCACTGCACTCTCACCTCCATCTCTTCACTCCACCTCCTCAAATCCTCAACTGCCTTCTTCCCCCTCTCTTGTCCCCCCTCTCCCCCAGCACCACAGAGCCTTTTCTCCTCCTCATTCGGCCCCCCCCCCTAGCTATTTTGCAATCCCCCACACTCTTTCAACAACACCCCTTACCTCCCCCCTCGTCCCCTGTCCCCCCCTCCCCCCCACCCCCCGCCCCCCAAGCCTCCTCCCCTCCCTCTTCATTAAAAGTGTGGACCTCAAATATCCGGGGCCTTCGCTCAAACCTTTCAGATCTTTCCATACAGGTTACCACTGACAAACAAGACATAATCTGCCTAACAGAAACTTTCCTCCCCCAAGACATGTCTGACTCCCAAGTATCTCTCCCTGGTTACTCCCTCCTCCGGTATGACAGACCTGAGCCTCGCCCTGGTGGAGGAGTTGCTCTCTTCATCAAAGACTCTATTCCTCACTCTCCATGCACTGCCCTCACTCCCCCACACCCCCAGGAATACCTCTGGCTACGGCTTCCCCTCCACTCCCACCTCATGTTTATATGTGCACTGTACCATCCACCGAACAGTGATGACACCATCTACACCTCACTATCTGAAAACATGGACCATCTTTTATCTTCTCATCCAAACTCTCTCGTCCTCATATGTGGCAACTTCAATTGTCATCAAGCCAGTTGGCTAGGTTTGGGTACCTCTCTCACCTGTCATGGCACCTCAGCAAAAGCTTTCTGCGACTCATTGGGACTGACTCAATCGGTCAACTTCCCTACCCGGATCTCAACCAATGGTACTCCATCTCTTCTGGATCTGATTTTGACAAATTTCCCTCACAATATCTGCTGCTCTTCCTTCGCTCCAATCGGTTCTTCTGACCACGTCCTTGTCAAAGTGGACATCTCTCTGGCTATTATCAGAGAACCACCTTACCACCGTCGAGTCTGGCATTTCACTCAAGCCGACTGGGAGGGTCTCCAAGCAGCCCTCTTATAGACTGGTCTCCTATCTCTACTTTATCAGAGAACTTATAGACTGAGTTCAGAAATATAGCTCAGAAAGAGCTATTATCAGAGAACTTATAGACTGGTCTCCTATCTCTACTTTCTCCCACATCAACTCATCCTGGGAATTCTTTCAAAGAAACTTGCTCTCCCTCATGCACAGATTTATCCCCTCTCATCTTCAGTTGTCCTACCCTTCCTCCCGCCCTTTGTTCACTGAAGCTTGTGGTGAGGCACTTGTCCTGAAACAACTTGCCTTTGCCTCATGGAAAGCAAACCCAACTGAGGGCAATCTCAGTTCCCTCGAGAAAGCTCCGAACAAGTGCGTATCTACCCTCAGAAGAGCCAGAAAACAACATCTTTCTCATCTCAAGTCTGAACTCTCAAACCTCTCTCCCTCCTCAAAATGCTGGTGGTGTCTAATCAAATCTGTTTCTGGTGTATGTTCCCCCTCCTTCCACTCCCTTATCTCAAATGGCCGCACTGCTGATACCGCACGTGAAAAAGCTGAATGCCTAAACTCGGTGTTTGCAGCTAAATCTTGTGTCCAAAACCCATCACTTTCTGCACCCAACCTACCCAGTCGCACCCAACTGTCCCTGGACTCTGTGTCCTTTTCTCCTGATAAGGTGGAGAGCTTGCGGTCAAACCTCGACTCAGATTCTGCAACCAGTCCAGACAGCATCAGCCCACGTGTCCTCAAAGCCTGCTCTTCTGCTCTTGCTCACCCTCTCTCTGTTCTATTCACCCTCTCATTTGCTCAAGGAAATCTGCCATCTGCTTGGAAATGAGCAAACATCACTGCCCTGCACAAAAAAAGGTGCAAAAACAGATCCCTGCAACTACAGACCAATCAGCCTTCTCCCAATCATCAGCAAGGTTATGGAATCCATCATCGCTTCAGACATGAAATCCTTTCTCTTCTCCAATGGCTTGATTTCTGATCATCAATTTGGTTTCAGACCAGGTCACTCTACCCTGGATATTCTGCTTCTGCTCTCCCAACAATGGATGGAAGCCCTCAATGCCAGACAGGAAATCCGAGCCGTATCCCTGGACATATCACGTGCTTTTGACACAGTCTGGCACCCTGCCCTGCTCACCAAACTCTCTTCCTATGGTATCCAAGGCCATCTCCACTCATGGCTCGCAGACTTCCTCTCCTGTCGCAGTCAATGTGTGGCCATAAATGGAGTTCTTTCATCCCCTCTTCCTGTCCAGGCTGGAGTTCCTCAAGGTAGCGTTCTGGGCCCTTTTCTTTTTCTGGTTTTCATCAATGATCTCTCCGACTCTCTGGAAAATCCTCGAAATCTCGTTGCTGATGACTCCACCCTCTGCCGTACCACCGGTCATCCCTCAGACTGCCAAGCAGCAACTTCTTCGCTCACTGCTGATCTGGATAAAATCACAAACTTGTCCAACACGTGGAACATGTCTTTCAATCCGGACAAATCTCACACTCTCTCGATGTCTCTTCGAAAGGACCATTTTACAACCCCCCCCCATCCACTTTCTCAACAATCCTCTGGAAGAAGTTTTTTCTTTCAAGCTTCTTGGTCTCACTATCTGCCGTGATCTTTCTTGGGAAAGCCGCATTTCAAACCTCGTCTCCAAAGCCAGTCGCCGACTGGGAATCCTCCATCGAGCAAGGTCCTTCCTCGGCCCACCTGAGCTCCTGACCACTTAGAAAGCTTTTGTCCGCAGCCTGATGGAGTACTGCTCTCCCCTCTGGGCTGGTGCTCCTTCCTTCCACCTTTCTCGGCTTCACGCTGTAGAAACCAAGGCATTTCGGATCATCGGCATCTCCCGCAATGAGGCTGAGTCTTTGGGCCTCTCACTCAATTACCGCAGGTTGGTCGGTGGTCTTTCTGTCTTCTACCATCTCCTCTCCAGCCTCGCCCTCCTGCTCTCTCTGCGATTTGTCCCCACCACATTTCCGCAAGGCGCTCAAGGTCCACCAACAACCCCCTTCTGGTAAAACTACCAAAATCACGAATCACTGCTCACCTTCACTCTTTCATTCCTATTTTTTTCCCGCCTTTGGAATAAACTCCCTCACTCTATTCATAACCATTCTTCCCTCCAGGCCTTCAAAACAGCTGTTCACCACCACCTCTTATCACCCCCCATCCAAATCCTCGATCTTTTCCCCCCGATAATCCACCCAACCCCACCTCCTTCAAATTCTCTGCTTTCCTTCCTGAAAGTCTCTATAATGTCCATCTTCTATTCCCCATGTTCCCCGCTCCATCCCTCTCCCTTCCACAGATCTCCAAATGTCTTTGTTCCCCACTATTTTGTCCTTCCCACTCCCTCCCCTCTTGTCTCATGCCCCCCTTGATGTGCGTTGTGTGTTCGCTCTCTCACGAGCCTCGACAAGGTATACAAAAAAAGAAAAAAAAAGTGGGGTTGCATTATGAATTCATCTTTTCCTCATTTTTTCCTCAGTATGCTCCTATAACTAAAAAATAATTCCGTGGTATAAATATAAAAATATATCATTCAGGTTTGGGGGAAAAGCTTCTTTCTAATACACTTCCTTTTCAGTCCTCGGGTTTCCCTAATTACCTCCAAAGCACGACGACAGTTCGTGGTAAGGAATTCTAAGCTTCGAGGGTGGGAGGGGGAAGAGAATCAATATGAATCATTCTTGATGTCATTCCATTCCACTGCCATGTAGCAATGTGTTTCTCCATTAAATTCTTCTCAGCTTATTCTATTTATTCTCATGATTTTACGAGTTTCATGAACTTTGCAAGTTTAAGGGTCTTCCTGTTCGTCTTGTGGGTTTTCTCGACCCGACACCTCGAAAGGTGTAAAGTTTTTGACGCTTGAATCGAAGTGTTAACAATGTGTATATATTGTCGTGTCCAGAGGGGTTTAACCCCAACCTGGATGGAGGGCTAAACTTCTCCCTTGGAGGACTACAGCTGAGACTCTTGGATATTAATGCGCGTGCGCGGGAAAACAGTTAAGCGCTGCACCAGAATGGCACAAATACACAAACACAAACAAATTGAATTGACTGGATAATAATTTAATAACAATTATCAAATATGTACAAAGACAATAATTTAAATTATATTAACTAGTACGTGCCTGTTAAAAAAAAAAAAATTGAAACCGCGACCAAGAAACAACAACCACACAGGCCGTTCCATCGCTCTGGCGTGCCCGTACGTGTGTGGCCCGGAAGTTCGCATATCGCAGTCACGATTATTCACAATTTATACACATACACATAATGGCCAATTATTCAATTCGCACCAACGTATTTTGCCTTTTTGCAATGTCGTCGCAAGGAAAAACACAGAGAAGAGAAAATTAAAAAAAAACACTTCCTGCTTCGGAGCATACCAGCTCACTCTGATGTTACAGAAATTTATGCACCGTCTAATATGAAAACGATCATAACTTGGGGCATTATGTTTATCTATAAATGCGCATAAGAAATCGAGAAATTATTAGAATACACGGTCATCACGCTCCAGAAGTCCGTACGTTGTAACCCGTTATGGGGAACGCGGCTGAGGTTCCCTTCCCCCATCGGCCACAACTATGCAACAACGTGTCTTGTCATTGGTTGGTAAATAAATGACCATAACTTGGGAATTAATATCAAACCTTCAAAAGGCACATCCTCAGGTCCCCAGCAATATATCTGGCAAGTTTCAATTAGATCGGAGCAGTGGTTGTCGAGAAACAGTGGTCTCACACACACACACACACACACACACACACACACACACACACACACACACACACACACACACACACACACACACACACACACACACACACACACACACACACACACACACACACACACACACACACACACACACACACACACACACACACACACACACACACACACACTGCTGGAATTATAGATAGATGAAAGGAAAACGTGAGGTAAACTAAATCTAAATCTAATTGAGGCACCTCCACACAGATAAGGTGAAAATGAGCAAAAGAAAAATCCCTCCTTTGTCCCGGCACCTTAACTGTGTGCCAGAGATGGCCTTGAGGGAGCTTTGAATCGAGGCGCTTCGTAGACACACCCAAGAGAATGGCACCAAGCCGCCCTCTCGCAGTGGGATGAACATACGTCAGGAAATTCATGAGCGGTAATTAACACCAAGGCTCAGAGACTCCGTGCAGCTTCTTTCACGAGCGAATATGCCGACCGTTCCTCTCCTGTACCCGGTCTGTTCACAACGCTGGCCCACCCGATGAGACGATTTCTGAGGCTCCGTGATGAGGCCACAAGGCAGGCTCTCCTTCGCCCCTCAGAAATGTACACTCTTCATGGCTCAGCCGAACCATCAATGGCTATCGTCTTGCTCAGCACGCTCCAAATTCACACAGCATGAACACGAAATGTGCAGCCTTTGTCGTGCCGAGAGCAAAAGCGCGATCCTCCATGTCCTCTCAAGACAACGTGCGTCCTTTAATCAGACTCTGCAACCTTCCTATCTGATCTGCTCCTCCCACGCTCTCTTCCTCTTCATGTGTTTCACGTCACGCCCATCAAACCTCTGCCTCTGGGGCATGGCCTGCTTGCACGAAACCCATGAAGGTGGGGCCCCTGCCCCCTTGGCATGTTTTGCTTGTTTGTTATCGTGGTTTTGGTTATAAAAACATCAGGAAAAGTCACAGGGAGGCAATTACATACCGGGGAAGTTATCCTTCATCCCAACCTCATTAACACGGCACCACTCCCCCGTGTGGTGACGAGTAATACTTAAGCTCACAGTCTCCCAACTTAATTACATAGAGATGTTTCCCACACGTCCACAGGTCAAGCAACTCTCCTATGAAATCTGTTCATCTACCACACAAACATAACTATGTGCATGTGTAAATATGATGTGTGTGTGTGTATGTATATATATATATATATATATATATATATATATATATATATATATATATATATATATATATATATATATATATATATATATATATATATATATATATTGTTATGGCGATGGGTACCGAGTGTATTATGAGAGGGTTAATACTCGTTTCTCCTCGGAAGAACCGGACCTGGGGCCACCGCTCACAAATAACTTCGTGATATGGTGGGTTGCTTTACAATCACAAATGCCAATCCGTTAACCACGAGTTCCAGTGTCCACCGTCTAATTTGCCATTTAACTCGAGGTCACATGGCTTCCTGAACGGGGAGCGCGCCCTCAGCGATGCACCAATCTTACAGTATCTTGATTAGATCTTAAGTAAGGTGGCCGTTTACCGCTGATGCATGCTGATTATGACAGGTTAATTAGATTGAGAACTACCTCCCAGTCTATCCAGTTTCGGACAATGCTGGATCAATGGAAGGAAAAAAAATAGATTGATTGATATTGACATTGATAGAAAACTAGACAACGAGCAGATACTTATCACGATGCCTTACTTCACAATTAAACACGAGACATGGGTACCCAGCAGATCATTCAGGGGGGAAAGAAATCCGGTCTCGGCTTACCAAGGTAGAAGTCGTCGTGTGTCAAATAAAATGTCCCAAAATGTGTGAGCTTGCCTTGGTCCACTGCCAGTGCCCTGCTTCGCCATCCACCCACCCGCAAGCAGGCTCGAACACCAATCGGTGTCACATAATTACCCCCAGTTACCAGGGCCGCCAAGAATCAGGTACGCCAAGAGCAGGTACCGAGCAGAACCAGCAGGAACGGTCCAACCATCACCAACTGTCAGGAGTTGTAACCAACTGACAGAACGACGGTCCTCCCGTCCTTTTTATAGGTGACCAGTCTGGGCAGAGCCTCAAGCAGACTTCAGCCAGATCCAGCTTACCTATTGGCACATCGTTGCACGTGACTAACCGTCAACCTCGGTTACCGAGGTTCCTTACCAGAGCGAGATGCATCTCCAAATCACTACAGGCGTGGCTTACGATGCCATGTTTGGGGTGCTGGACGAACAGCAGAATGCAGCCATTTGCTAGAAGCCCACGGTGTGCTTAATCAAATGTCCTGTAAGTCCAAAGTGTAAATAAATATTCCACCTCCAAGCCAATGTGTCCCAATGGAAAGGGGGTAGAACAAGCCTCTGTTGGGCTAACGGCTATCTCTCGCATGCATGAATGTGTCGTAAAGAGGAAAAGGCCATCCCATAAGAAAGGGAATCTGTTCTGTACTCTTCTCCAATGCATCAAAGTTAGAATCCCACCAGAGAAGGGGATGGGTCTATCCTGGACATGCATTTATGGAAATAACTGTCTGAGGACGTGAATATTGTATGCATTAGTCAGATCTGATTCTGATATCCATAACAGTATGTATATATATATATATATATATATATATATATATATATATATATATATATATATATATATATATATATATATATATTCTTCTTCTTCTTCTTCTTTCGGCTGCTCCCGTTCGGGGTCGCCACAGTGGATCATCCGTATGATCCGCATAGTGATTTGGCACATGTTTTACGCCGGATGCCCTTCCTGACACAACCCTGGTCGCCTCTTATGACACAAGGATATGGTACACCTATTTTAACCGGGGTATACACCGGCCCAGTATACTGGGACTCATTTCGCCGACCTCGGAAGGATGACAGGCTGAGTCAACCCCCTGGTGTATTAATTCAGTGGCCCAACGGGGCTTGAACTCAGGACCTTTTGGATCCCAAACCGCTGCCCGAACCACTGCGCTAACACACCAGGCTCTATATATATATATATATATATATATATATATATATATATATATATATATATATATATATATATATATATATATATATATATATATATATATATATATATATATATATATATATATATATATATATATACACATACACATACACATACACATACACATACACATACACATACACATACACATACACATACACATACACATACACATACACATACACATACACATACACATACACATACACATACACATACACATACACATACACATACACATACACATACACATATATATACACATATATATACATATATATATATATATATATATATATATATATATATATATATATATATATATATATATATATATATATATATATATATATATATATATATACATCTGGAGTACCCGGTGTTGCCCGGGGAAAAAAAAAGTAGGAATAAGAAAGGGGTAAATTGTGGTGCTTCATATATATATATCACATTTATATATCACATTTAATTTGGACACACTTCACATTTCTTTGTTGTTGTCTGCGTTCGTCACCAGTGCTCATGAGGCTGTCACGGACGTTGTCGTAGTTATCAGCAAGCAAGGTTTTTTTTTTGCTCCCGGCGGATAAAGTCCAGTCGCTCTGTCTCGATCTTGCAGTTGACATCAACCAGAAACTGCTGAAAGAGTCATCACACCTGCAGTATGTGGTTGCCCTCTCTCACCATGATGTGGTAGCTGTAGTACTGCAGCTTTGTGAGTTTTCTTCCATCCTGTCCAGTCGCAGTTCTGGCCACCAGATGGATGCTGTAGCCATCTGTTCCATATGGGAACACTATGGGTTCCTGGAGTGTATCATAAGATGCATGCAGCTCACTGATGCCCCATCGCGAAGTCTGAGGACAATGTCTCTGGGTTCTGTTGGCTCATTGTCCATTAGGATGGCGACTTCTGGTGCAGATTGGGCATTGTAGCGTCGTGTGTGTTCTCCTTGCGGTTGCTTGTTCTCTCTGATGATGATCTGGCGCTCTTCAGAGTTGTCTCCTTCTGCAAGTACATCTCTTGCAGTCTTGAGCTCACGGATCAGATGGTTATTCTCGTGAAACCACTTTGTGAGCATCTCAAGGATGTGTGGTTTGAGGCCACTGTGGTTCTTGGCAGCCAGCTCCTTGAAGTGTGAGCCCAGGAAGTCGACCTGTAGGAACTTTGGCTGGCCCTCTTCAGGCGGGAGCAAGCTGCCAATGCGGTGGAACACTTGACCTTGGATTCGGAAGCTCGGGTTCCAGCCCTGGTCTTCCGCTTCCTTGTGGCCGAAGCTCGTCATTGCAAAGCTGCCATTATCCGTCCGAATGTTGTCAAGGAAGTGTTGCTGAGGGGACTTTCGCTTGAGAGAAGTTCCTTCAGCAAGGGAGGAAGGGCAGGAGAGGACTCGAGGACGACCTTGCCATCACTGCAACACACACCCTTGGTCTCTCCCTTGAACTTGTAAGCAGAGCAGTGGGTGCAGACTTGGTCCATTCGGCCGATGTCTGCATGAGTTGCTGGGTCAGCCGGGTCATACGTGAATGCCACCCAGTGGGCATTGTTGTGCTCTTGTGCCGGGGCCAGTGCTCGTGCTTCTGCAGTGCGGTGACGCATTGCCTCAAGTCTTGCATCACACTCTTCCTCTGTCTCATTTGCTCGCCGCTGTTGTTGCCGATGAGCCTGTTCATTGAGCCTGGCTGATCGCTCCTCTTCAGTCTCCTTTTGTCTCTTAGTGTGTTTTCGCTGAGCTGCAGCTGCCTTGGGACCAACGGAGCTCTTCCTTTTTCAGGGCATCTAAAATCAGAAATTCAAATTTTGATCAGAAACTTTGTGAGCGTTCACAAGTCTGTCCATACACTGGTCCAACTTTGTCTTATTTTAATCAGGTTGTGAATAAAAAAGTCGCGACGTGGAAAAACAATCAATTGCGGCAGAAAAATCGAAATGGGAAAAAAAAATAATCGACCAATTTTTTTTTCGGTTTTTTAAACATCCAAGGTGTGCTCTCGTACCTCTGAATACGCCTTTAGTTTTGCTCTGGCCTGTTGTGTTTAGTAGAATATGCCTGTAGTTCTGATTCCGAATATGCTTTTAGTTTTGCTCTGAGATGCAGAGTTCTCGAGTTATAAGAGGACAAACAAACATACACTACTACTTTATATATTTAATAGAAAACTAGATAATAGATAGATAGATGGTTTCGGGTCGTTTATTGTCACATATCCGATCCGAATATCTCGTGGGATTGTGAGATGGACAGATGACGTGATGGGTGTGGAGGTTTGAAGGCTTGAAGTTAGTGGCATGAAGATCTAAATATTCCACTATTTCAATGAGGAAATGGATCTGTCCATCTGTCCATCTGTCCATCTACCTTCTTCTTCTTCTTCCTCTTCTTCTTCTTCTTCTTTCACACACCCAAACTCATCACCTTCAGCCAAATACAACAAATAAAATATAAAATCCTCGGGACGTTATACTGTTTGCCCCGTTTTCTTTATGAATTTTAAGACCGATTTGCAGAGTTGAGGGTGTTCTATCCTCTATGTTCTTCTTCTTCTTTATATATTATCTGCATCAGTCTGTCTATCCATTTGGGGAGGGGCCTCTTAGTTCAGCGTGGGGCTTCCACCATTCAGCTCAGAAATTGGGTGTTATCAAACACATATTGTTTTGAAACTCACAAAGAGAAATATTGCAAATCTGATAACCGAGTGCTTTCGAAACAGGTGTGAGGACAAAGGAAAACCTGAAAGAACCTCCATTCGATACGGGATGAAACTTTGCCACCACGGCACCAGTAACATCCAGGGAATGTCCACACACCAGCAGAGAGTCCGTACAGATCAAAATCTACCCATATGTACCATGTCCGTGTGTGCTGTAAACATACCTCTACCTTACAGTCACTGTTGACTGCACATCCCAATCAGGACACAAACTGTACAGTACAGCTCAGTAGGTGGCTTAAGCACTCAATCAAGCACTCCAACAGAACGCCTGGCTTGGAAAGCAATTACCAATTACTGTCGATCCAACTATGCACCCAGAAACACCCGTGCAATATCCAAATTGGACAAATCAACACTTTTTTTGGAGTCAGAACTGCTGATATTTTCAAATCTGGAGCTTACATTTTGTAACAATGGTTAGTTTAAGAGATTCTCTTGGTTATTCATCTATCTATAATTCCAGCTGTGTGTGTGTGTGTGTGTGTGTGTGTGTGTGTGTGTGTGTGTGTGTGTGTGTGTGTGTGTGTGTGTGTGTGTGTGTGTGTGTGTGAGACCACTGTTTCTCGACAACCACTGGCCGATCTCATTGAAACTTGCCACGTATATTGCTGGGGCCCTGTGGATGTGCCTTTTCAAGGTTGGATATTAATCGGACAAGCGCTTCCCATGTTATGGCCATTTATTTACCAACCAATGAAAGGACACGTTGCTGCGTAGGCGTGGCTGCGTAGGCCGGTGTGTGGCCGGCCGATGATGACGTAACGTGCCGTGCCGGTTACGATGGCTAGGTTCGTACGGGTCCTTAAAACCCATAAAACTCCAACATTTCTGAGTTGCACAAGTTAAATACTTAAATGTCCTTAAATTTCAGGAAAATGTTCAAAAGTCAATAAAAATCAGATTTTCCTGTTATTTGGTGAAGGGTGTTTCATTTTCCTCGCACTAGTATTCTAAACAAGGACAAATGTGTCCAAGAGCCACGTCCTAAAGGTTTTGTCTTCACTAGAAGAAGAACAAGAACAAGAAGAGGAAGAAGAGGAAGAAGAAGAAAAAAAAACATAAAAACAACAACAACAACTTCCGATATTTTGTCACGTGCCTTGATTAAGCCAATAGCGAGACCCGTCATAGTGTATTTACTTATTTACGAAATATAGTGTATTTATGAAATAAATAGTGTATTTACGAAATTACAATACATTACATGGAATAATCTTTAAATAGTAACGTGAACTTTTCGAAACTTTAAAGCAAATGTCCGAATATATTTAAAAGTTCATGATAGACGCTCTCAAAAGGTACCCTCAATGCGAGGATGTGTACAGGTGTTTAGTATTGTTACGTTTGAGGGGGGGTATGCATTCAAAGGGTAATTAGGATGTTTAATTAGGTATGCCATGCTGTTCGAGTTTACCAGGATCTCGATGTAATAAGTAGCAATTCAGTGGTGATAAGTTGTCTAGTAAATGTTCATTTCTTCAAGGGGGAAATGATAATTGTCACGTAATTAGATAGGGACACGGGATAGGGTAAGTGTGTCTGCGTAAACCCCTTTTGGTATTCTCTGGAGGCTGGCCGTGACGTCACAGGACAGTGCAGCGGATGGCTCCGCCCCGTGGTCACGATTGGCAGAAGGCAACGGCGGTGGGCCAATAAACGGCTCGATTGGAAGTGACGAGGACAGGAGGATAAAAAGGTTCTGTTCGGGGTCGAAAAGGAAGAGGAAGAAGATCGGGACAAAAAGATCGTGTGTTTTTGGTGTGGAGGCTGTTGCGCGGAGAGCGTCCTTGTTGTTGTGCTGATTCGATCGTGTTCTTCATCGTGTCTTGGAGCCTTGCTGAGCCTCGTGCCTCACCTTGGTTGGCTCTGGGGTTCTGCTGACTCGGAGTATGGGGTCGAACGGCGGGCGGACCTGCCTCCCTCTCCTGCTCGCAACTTGGCGCCAGAACTGGTTCCCTGGCGGCTGTGAGCGGACTTGGGCCAAGACCAGGAGGTCGACAGCACCACGGTTTCTCCTGCCCCCCTGACGAGAGCAAGGCCAGCTCGTCCGACGCCGATCCAGGGACAGTTGCGTCCACACCACGGTCCAGCCTGACCACCAGCAATAGCTACGTTTTGTGTGTGTGTGTGTGTGTGTGTGTGTGTGTGTGTGTGTGTGTGTGTGTGTGTGTGTGTGTGTGTGTGTGTGTGTGTGTGTGCTTGGCGCCTTAGAGGGTTTGAGATCTGTATATTCATTGGAATTGTCTGTGTTTTTCCCCACGCCCGATCCCACACCATCCCGTCGAATCGCCCCGGATCCCTTTTCTTGCCGAGTCTTGTTATTTCTGATTAATAGTAAAAACAAATAAACATCATCAACTCAGTGAAAAGTGACTCGTGCCACCTTCCTCGTCCCGTTTGCGGTAGAGCGATTAGAACCGCCATGTTTGGGTTATAAATAAATAAACCGCCTCCATCGTTTTGGCTCATTCTACGTTGGCGGGACTGTTCAAGTCCCGTGGACGTCACAGTATTTAAGGAGATCCGGATCCTGTATATAAAAGAGCTGAGTCCTCAAGGTTTTGTCTTAGGAAGAAGAAGAACAAGAAAAAAGAAGAAGAAGAAGAAGAAGAAGAAGAAGAAGAAGAAGAAGAAGAAGAAGAAGAAGAAGAAGAAGAACAATGCCGAGCTCTCTTTGAGCCACGTTCGCTACGTGGCTAAAAATGATATTTTATTGAAAAAAACTGTTTACCGGTTAAGCGGCATGGTCGCATTTCATTCCCGCCCGCCCTCATGCCAGAGCACGTGGCTTTGTTTTTGCACGGCTGCCGAAGTGGTCACGTGTCTGCATTCGGGTCATCTCGGCAAACTTTGGCTGCCATTGTGATCGCTGTCATCACGATAAAAGAGCTGAACAATACACCTATTATATCCATTATCATCGGCATTTATGGAATTTGTTGACCCTAAATTTATATGCACAATACATCAAAGGATGCCTGGACAATGCTATTTCCAAGCTACCTGGCTTGATAAACCGGAATTCAAAGGATGGTTGGAGAAAGATCCTGGATGTCGATCTTCTGCTCATTGTCGTGTGTGCCGCAAATCTTTCTCTGTGAAAAGCTTGGGAGTTTCTGCCGTCATGGTCCATGGTAAAGGACAAAAACATCTACAAGGTGAGTGAAACTGTGTTTGCCTATTCTGATATATGATCAACGATCTTTTGGGCATTGAGTGATTGACCGAATTGTCTTGCAGTATGCATGGTATCTGGTATGTATTTGATTACAATATAAATACATATTTGGTATTTTTGTATTTTTCAGCTATGAGGTCTGTAGGTTCAACTTTGGGTGGAATGGGAGATTATTTTAATACGGGAGCTGTGACAGTGTTGCTAGTTTCCCATGGTCAGGCATTTGTTGAGAGGGGTTTTTCCCTCAAAAGACAGATAGAGAAGGACAACCTGGGTGAAGGCATGCTTGTGGCACTGAGGCTGATTATTGATTATTTTGTACTGGTAGGTGGAATGCTCAAAGTTGAAATCACAAAGGAACTGCTATCCTCAGCCTCCAGTTCTCGACATAAATACCATCAATATCTTGAAGAAGAGAAAAGGAAGAAAGGGCAAGAAGCCATCCAAAGAAAACGAAAAATGGTTGAAGATGAAGTGGATGGTTTGAAAAAGAGTAAAGAAGGTGTTGGAAACTGACATAGAAGATCTGACCACATTGTCAGAAAAATATGCAGACGAGGCTGAGGCAAAAGGTGGCAAAACGAGCCACAGTCTTCCAGTAAAATCAAATGCTCTCAGGCACTCTGCCAAGCAAAAACGGGGGGGGGGAACTCAAAGTTCTAGAAAGAGAAATTGAGGAGAAGGCTAAATCCTTGCCTGCTATGTCCTAATTAGATATTACAATGACATTTAGCTTACAAAATGTACTGTTCTGTAGTGTAGATGCAGTCAGGACCTGCTGCAACTTTGCAGGTGGCAGCACCTACAATAACATTTTAACATAACAACACATTAACATTGAGAGTGCTTCCATCTGGAAACTTGTGACTGCTCCTGGCTGATTCTCCAGTAACTGTGAAGTGAATTCGCCAATTGGCTGTGTGGCACGTTGTGCCTTGTCCACTGAATAAGCTCCTGCTGTGTTCTGTATGTTCATTATTAAAATAGATTTTTTGTAAACTTACTATCTTTGTTAATTTCTAGGTGACACCTCAATTTACCCCTGGAATTTCTAGGATGTGGTCCTTAAAAAGGGGTTATTTTAGCCCTAAAAAGTCCTGAAAAAGTCCTGAAAAAAGACATCTCAAAACAAGAGGGAACCCTGGCGTGGGGATCGGTGCATTAGTTAGGCCGAGGTCACATTTGCCACGGCGGCCGTGGGGTCTCCAAAATCTACGGCCACTAGCAATTATACGGTGGCTGCAGTATTTCCGCCGTCACACAATGTAGCAGTTACATATGTTTTTATTTTTCGGGCAGCCGCACGGCGTATTTCGGCCTAAGTCACATTTGCCACAGCGGCCGTGGGGTCTCCAAAATCTACGGCCACTAGCAATTATACGGCGGTCGCAGTATTTCCACGGTCACACAGTGTAGCAGTCACATATGTTTTTATTTTTCGGGGAGCTGCACGGCGTATTTATAAATTGTGGAGACCGAAAACGTGGGGGTGCCGTACGGTCTTTGATTTGATGTCGCAAGGTGACCTTAGGGCGTTCCTGCGGCGGCCATAGAATTTTCAAGGCAGACGCAAGGCGACCGCAAACTGACCACAGGGGGACTGCAGGGGGGCTCTAAGGAAAACGTGCAGCCAAACGGACGGTAACGAATGGGTTAATTTTTTTTTACCAGTTTTTTTTCGGCTTGTCGAATTGCTACGGCGAACGTAGAAATGAAAAAAGTTATAACTCCGCATTATAATTCCACGGTGACCTTACGGCCTGTAAAATATAGCCATATGGCGTAGGGCCACCCTGAGGCCACCTCAGAAACTCTGCGGCCGCCGCACATTTCTGTCAATTCAGAGGGCGTACGGCCCCCGTATCCTCACGGTAGAGCAAATGTGACTTAGGCCTTTGGTCTTAGAATTTGTGGAGACCGAAAACGTGGGGTTACCGTACGGTCTTTGATTTGATGTCGCACGGTGACCTTAAGGGGGCCCTGCGGCGGCAATAGAATTTTCAAGGCAGACGCAAGGTAGCCTCAAGGTAGCCTCAAGGTGCCCGCAAGGCGACCGCAGGGGGCCCTAAGACGAACGTGTGGCCAGACGGACGGTAACGAATGGGTTAATTTTTAATTTTTTTTTACCAGTTTTTTTTTTTCGGCTTGTCGAATTGCTACGGCAAACGTAGAAATGAAAATAGTTATAACTCCGCGTTATAATTCCACGGCGACCTTACAACCTGTAAAATATAGCCAAACGGCGTAGGGCCATCCTGAGGTCACCGCAGAAACTCTGCGGCCGCCGCACGTTTCTGTCAATTCAGAGGGCGTACGGCCACCGTATCCTCGCCGTAGAGCAAATGTGACTTCGGCCTTACCATGGCGTAGGAGTGGCAGTGGTCAATGGCAGTGAATGTCATGGCAAGCAAAGACAGGGAGGTAAACTTGATTTTAATTTTAATTTTAATTAACTCTGTGTGTATAAGTATCACAGCAGTTGTTACTTCAATGCAAGTGATAATTCGTGGAATGCATGTGAACATTCGGTATGGGCACGCACCACTTCCGGATAGTGATGACTTACTGTATTCTAATAATTTCTCGATTTCTTATGTGCATTTATAGATAAACACAATGCCCCAATCCAGTCGTCGTTTACGAGAGCGAAGGAACGACCTGTGGTTGTTGTTTCTGGCTCGCGGTTTGAAAGTTTTTTTTTTTTGCACGTACGGGCACGTACTAGTGTACCTATAATTTTCCAGCAATCTGTGTGTGTGTGTGTGTGTGTGTGTGTGTGTGTGTGTGTGTGTGTGTGTGTGTGTGTGTGTGTGTGTGTGTGTGTGTGTGTGTGTGTGTGTATATGTGTGTCTGTGACCGCTGTTTCTCGACAACCACTGATCCTATCTAATTGAAACTTGCCAGGTATATTGCTGGGGCCCTGTGGATGTGCCTTTTCAAGGTTTGCTTTTAATCGGCCAAGTGGTTCCCAAGTTATGGCTATTTATTTACCAAACCAATGACAGGACACGGTGCTATGATGTCACGATTGACGTCACAATTTTTCCTCTTTTTAAAAATATTTATATACACATATATATATATATATATATATATATATATATATATATATATATATATATATATATATATATATATATATACACATATATATACAGTGGGGAGAACAAGTATTTGATACACTGCCGATTTTGCAGGTTTTCCCACTTACAAAGCACGTAGAGGTCTGTAATTTTTATCATCGGTACACTTAAACTGTGAAAGACGGAATCTAAAACAAAAATCCTGAAAATTACATTGTATGATTTTTAAATAATTAATTTGCATTTTATTGCATGAAATAAGTATTTGATCACCGACCAACCACTAAGAATTCCGGCTCTCACAGACCTGTTAGTTTTGTCTTTAAGAAGCCCTCCCATTCTCCACTCATTACCTGTATTAACTGCACCTGTTTGAACTCGTTATCTGCATAAAAGACAGCTGTCCACACTCAATCAATCAGACTCCAACCTCTCCACATTGAGCAAGACCAGAGAGCTGTCTAAGGACATCAGGGACAAAATTGTGGGCTTGCACAAGGCTGGGATGGGCTACAGGACAATAGGCAAGCAGCTTGGTGAGAAGGCAACTACTGTTAGCGCAATTATTAGAAAATGGAAGAAGTTCAAGATAAGTCAATCTCCCTCGGTCTGGGGCTCCATGAAAGATCTCACCTCGTGGAGCCTCAATGATCATGAGAAAGGTGAGGGATCAGCCCAGAACTACACGGCAGGACCTGGTCAATGACCTGAAGAGAGCTGTGACCACAGTATCAAAGAAAACCATAAGCAACACACTACGCCGTCATGGATTAAAATCCTGCAGCGCACGCAAGGTCCCTCTGCTCAAGCCAGCGCATGTCCAGGCCCGTCTGAAGTTTGCCAATGACCATCTGGATGATCCAGAGGAGGAATGGGAAAAGGTCATCTGGTCTGATGAGACCAAAATAGAGCTTTTTGGTTAAAACTCCACTCGCCGTGTTTGGAGGAAGAAAAAGGATGAGTACAACCCCAAGAACACCATCCCAACCGTGAAGCATGGAGGTGGAAACATCATTCTTTGGGGATGCTTTTCTGCAAAGGGGACAGGACGACTGCACCGTATTGAGGGGAGGATGGATGGGGCCATGTGTCACGAGATCTTGGCCAACAACCTCCTTCCCTCAACAAGAGCATTGAAGATGGGGCGTGGCTGGGTGTTCCAGCATGACAACGACCCGAAACACACAGCCAGGGCAACTAAGGAGTGGCTCCGGAAGAAGCATCTCAAGGTCCTGGAGTGGCCTAGCCAGTCTCCAGACCTGAACCCAATAGAAAGTCTTTGGAGGGAGCTGAAAGTCTGTGTTGCCCAGCGACAGCCCCAAAACCTGAAGGATCTGGAGAAGATCTGTATGGAGGAGTGGGCCAAAATCCCTGCTGCAGTCTGTGCAAACCTGATTAAGAACTACAGGAAACGTCTGATCTCTGTAATTGCAAACAAAGGTTTCTGTACCAAATATTAAGTTCTGTTTTTCTGATGTATCAAATACTTATTTCATGCAATAAAATGCAAATTAATTACTTAAAAATCATACAATGTGATTTTCAGGATTTTTGTTTTCGATTCCGTCTTTCACAGTTGAAGTGAACCTTTGACAAAAATTACAGACCTCTACATGCTTTGTAAGTGGGAAAACCTGCAAAATCGGCAGTGTATCAAATACTTGTTCTCCCCACTGTATATATATATATATATATATTTTTTGCACGTACAGGCACGTGAGAGCGAAGGAACGGCCTGTGTGGCAGTTGTTTCTGGCACGCGGTTTGAAACATTTTTTTTTTTGCATGTACGGACCCGCACGTACAGACCCGCACATACGGGCTCGCACTAGTGTTCACAAATTAAATAAAGCCACAAACACTGGCGTCTCCAGGCATTTATAAGCATTGCAATGTATCCAGTGATTCGTAGCTTTGATGAACAGGCATTTGATAATATGAGTGAAGAAAGTGAAAAAAAAACTTTATCATTAAGAAATCGTTGCAGTCTATTCGAAGTCAAGGCATGGTTGAGTAGGTCAAAAAACATGGCGCCTTCAGACCCCAGAGAGGTTACCCAGGAAACGCCTTAAGACCCCAGACAGCAAGGTGGCCGAGGATCGCCTGATGTAGGATATAATTAATTATGTTGTGATAATAAAGTGCCATACTGTAATTGGCGGTAACGGTAATTGGGCGGATGTGGCAGCACTGTATATGAAGGTCAATGGCTGGTGTTGACACGTATACCACGTACTCCGTGGAAAGTCATGCTGGAACAGTAATGGTATGTTATATACTATATTAGGAATAATGTACTCTGAGGAATGTAATTGGTATTAGAGTATGGAGTTTAACTTCGTTATTATGTGATGCGTATGTGGTATTTGCCTTCAGTATTATGTGTACAAGTTATTGTATTTTGTTATTCTTACCCTATGTATATTTATGTTGTTGTAGATATGCGTATGGGTTTTGTGCGAATAAAGCTGATCGAAAAGGCCTGTGGACGCCTTTATCAGTTTGCTCGGGTTCCCTTTGGCGTCACCAACGGAGTGGCTTGCTTCCAACGTATCGTGGATTCATTCATCCAAGAAGAAGAACTGGTTGGAACATTTGCTTACTTAGACAACATTACTATTTGCGGCATGACTCAGGAAGAGCATGATGCTAATCTCACGAAATTTCTTGAGGCTGCTAAGAGAAAGAATATAACTTACAATGAAGACAAATGCATCTTTTCAACTAACAGGCTCAGTATTCTCGGATATGTGGTGGAAGGAGGGGAAATGCGCCCGGATCCGGAACGACTCCGACCCTTGCAGGACTTGCCTGTGCCTCGGGACATGAAATCGCTCCGACGCATCCTTGGCTTCTTTGCCTATTATTCACAGTGGATATATGACTACTCAAGCAAGATCCGCCCACTGTGTGCCACTACTACATTTCCCATGACAAGGGAAGCAGAAGCGGCTTTCCATCAACTTAAGGAAGACATTGAAGGTTCAGTGGTGAGGGCGATTGACGAATCCGTACCCTTCGAAGTTGAGACCGATGCTTCGGATGTAGCAATTGCTGCAGTCCTCACCCAGGCAGGACGTCCGGTAGCCTTCTTTTCCCGAACCCTTCAGGGACCCGAATGTCGTCATGCTTCTATTGAGAAGGTGGCCCAGGCTATTATTGAAACAGTTCGCCACTGGAGACAGTATTTGACAGGCAGACATTTTACTATAAAGACAGATCAACGATCAGTGAGCTATATGTTTGATAAGCAGCATAAAAATAAGATAAAGAATGATAAGTTCATGCGTTGGAGGATGGAATTATCTTGCTATGATTTTGACATTGTGTATCGTCCTGGTCGAGAAAACATTCCCTCTGATACATTCTCCAGGTCTTATTGTGGGATGGCATGCCACGATCGACATTCACTGTTTAACCTCCACGAAGCCTTGTGCCACCCAGGGGTTACCCGCTTATACCATTTTGTGAAATCTAAGAATATGCCATACTCTGTGGAGGATGTCCAGCAGGTTGTTGGATCTTGTAGAATATGCGCAGAATGCAAGCCCAAGTTTCACCAACCAGATAAGACTCGACTCATAAAAGCTACTCAGCCATTTGAGCGTCTCAATATAGAT
Source organism: Eptatretus burgeri (assembly GCF_056783735.1). Classification (NCBI taxonomy): domain Eukaryota; kingdom Metazoa; phylum Chordata; class Myxini; order Myxiniformes; family Myxinidae; genus Eptatretus; species Eptatretus burgeri. The sequence goes on from NC_140968.1 coordinate 55,389,377, forward strand.
TTCAAGGGGCCTCTTCCGAGTACAGATAAGAATCAGTATTTTCTTAACATTGTGGACGAATATTCACGGTTTCCTTTTGCATTTCCTTGTGCCGACATGACCACTTCCACGGTTATCAAGTGCCTCTGTCAGATGTTTGCTATTTTCGGAATGCTGGCTTACATTCATTCGGACCGGGGACCCTCCTTCATGAGCAAGGAATTACAAGACTTCCTTGCCAGTAGGGGGATCGCTGGTAGCAGAACTACTAGCTATAATCCTCAAGGGAATGGCCAAGTGGAGAGGTTCAATGGTACCATTTGGAAGGCAATCACAACGGCTCTAAAATCCCGTAATCTACCCATCAAATGCTGGCAGACTGTTCTGCCTAATGCTCTCCACTCAATTCGTTCACTGTTGTCGACAGCAACCAATGCTACCCCTCATGAAAGACTTCTGAACTATTCTTGTCGTTCTTCTTCGGGAGCCTCGGTGCCTACTTGGCTCTGCAATCCTGGGCCAGTCCTGCTGAAGCGTCACGTACGCACGAATAAAACTGATCCCCTTGTGGATGAAGTCGACCTCCTCCAAGCAGGACCCCACTATGCCCATATTCGCTACCCAGATGGCAGGGAAACTACGGTCTCTGTTAGACACTTAGCCCCAATTGGAACCCCATCCAAGAGTGAACCCCAAATTCTACCTCAGGCTTCTGAAGAAAATTTAATTCCCCAGGGCAGTCCCCAAGACGCACCCTGCTCAGAGGGGGGTGATCTCGTTCCTGATATGGTTCCTGCAACTCCACAGCAATCAGATGCTGTGGATAACCCTCCAGTGCCAAGAAGATCCGGTCGCACCATTCGTCCTCCTATTAGACTAGATTTATAGAGATAGATATCTCGGAAGGGGGTGAATGTTGTGATAATAAAGTGCCATACTGTAATTGGCGGCAACGGTAATTGGGCGGATGTGGCAGCACTGTATATGAAGGTCAATGGCTGGTGTTGACACGTATACCACGTACTCCGTGGAAAGTCGTGCTGGAACAGTAATGGTATGTTATATACTATATTAGGAATAATGTACTCTGAGGAATGTAATTGGTATTAGAGTATGGAGTTTAACTTCGTTATTATGTGATGCGAATGTGGTATTTGCCTTCAGTATTATGTGTACAAGTTATTGTATTTTGTTATTCTTACCCTATGTATATTTATGTTGTTGTAGATATGCGTATGGGTTTTGTGCGAATAAAGCCGATCGAAAAGGTCCATTGTTGATTACTACAACAAATTATCTTCAAAAGGGTGTTTTAATTAACTGACACACCCAATTTTCACTCTTGCACTTACTTGGAGTTTTCTTAGTATGCATGCAAAGTTTCAGGCTGCTAGGTTTTATGGTTTTTGAGTTATGGAGGAGACACACACTGACACACACACACTGACACACACACTGACACACACACACTGACACACACACTGACACACACACTGACACACACACACTGACACACACACTGACACACACACACACACTGACACACACACACTGACACACATACTGACGCACACTATTAATATCGATAACGTTTGGTTTGAAGGAATTTTAAATTTGTGAAGTATATTCGACGTAACTCTATCAATATAAATTCTCCCCCTCTCAAATCAAGGCAGAAATAAGTTACTCCACACCTTCTCCCACCCCTTACCTGCCTACCTCCATCCTCTCGCCTGTGCAAAATCCTTTCCTCACCTCTCCCCTACTCCTCCCCTCTCCTCCCCTCTCCTCCCCTTCCCTCTCCCCCTCCTCTACCCCTTTTCCCCCACCCCTTCTCTCCCTCCTCCCCCTCCTTTCTCTCCCTTCCCCCTCCTCTCCCTCCCTTCCCCCACCTATCCCTCTCCTCCCCCTCTCTCCCTTCTATTTCCTCCCTTCCCGCTCTCCTACCTCCCTCCTCCCTCTCCTCCCACCTTCCCCCTCTCCTCCCACTTTCCTCCCTTCCCTCCTCTCCTCCCCTCCCCCTCTCCTCCACCCTATCCCTCTCACACCCTGCCACTCTCTCCTCCCCCATCAATGTGTGTTCCATTAAACTGGACCTCACATCTGCCAGAATCCCCCCTCCCCTCTCCCCTCTCTCCTCTCCCCCTCTCTCCTCTCCTCTCTTGCCCTTCCCCACTCCTCTCCTCCGGCTCTCTACTGCTCACCCTCACCTCCCCCTCCCCCCTCTCGTGATTGAAGCCTCAGATATGAAGATATGAGGGGGTGGGGGGGAGTGTGGATGGATTTTGGAGTGGGGAGGGAATTGATGTCTTTAGGTTGGGTGGGGGATGGTGATGCCTTGGGATTGGGAGCCTGGAGGTCAAGGACTTCGGGTTTGGGAGGGGTGGGGGGGATTAATTATTTGCAGTTTGTGAGGGGGGAAGGGGTGTGTTGAGGATTTTAAGTCACATTTGACATTGTGAGGATGTTCTGTGCATCCATGCTTGCTCTGTATAGATTGGTGATTTGTGAAAATCGTCTGTTATTCCCGACCTGAGCATTATCCATCCATCCCTCCATCCATTAGGACCATACTCTGTGTGGAGCATTGGTGCTGCTTCAGCAGTCTCCTTGGCAATTGGGCACAATCCTGGACAGGTCACCACTCCAACACAGGATACCAGCAAGCTGGCACTCATTTTGCCAACCGCGGAAGGATGACAGGCAGAGTCAATCCCACCTGGTATTAATTCAATCACTGAGGGAGATTGGAATCCAGAATCCTCAGATCCCAAGCCCACCATAACACCCTAACCATTCAACCAACACCAGGCAGATAAGCATTATCTGTTCCTGCAATCTCACAGCAATAAGTTGTGTATAAATCCAAAATCCACACTTTATCTCTGTTTTTACTCATTGTATTTATACTTTGTCTGTGTCTGACCTCAATTCCTGTAACCAGCTTAATATCGTCTGTTTACATTTACTTTCTGTAAATCCACTTGAAAATCGAAATGAAAAAAAAAGAGATTGTTCGAGTCCCAACTAAATCTTCTCCAACATAAAATGACTTTTACTTGCTAAATAATCTTTTATCATGATTATGTCCTGCCAGCCCTGGAACAGACTGTACTTTCCCTTTCTATTGTATTTTCTTTGTCGTGATCTGGCCTCTCAGCATGTTTCTGGAGATCCAATAGATTATCCCAAAGAAATTGTGTTGCAGCCCACCCTGCTGGTCCAAATGGCATCACTTTGACTCAATCACATGGAATAGTAGAGTGATAAGTTCTTGCAAATGTCATCAAAGATTACTTTGTGCACACAAGCTGTTTCAGAAGGATGCACATTGAATTTAGGACAGGTCATCAAAAAAACAACAACATTTAGTCACTTCACATTTGTTTACAGTAGCTTTACAGTTGGTGTTAATTAAATGATTACACAACAAGCATTTTTTTTTTAAACCCTTCAACGCAATTAAATAGTTAAGTTCACCACAAATTCGATAAAGCCGTTACTTTGATTTGATAAAACCATAAGTTAAGTTCACCACAAATCTGAAAATATCCATTACTAGCTCCACAGGTAGAACAAGAAGTGCACTAGGTAGAGCGCATACCTCCACCACGCAATGCCTGATCCACGAGAACATATCGGGCTAATTACATTTTTGAAATACTGTATCATGCTATACAGGACTATATTGTTTTTGGCCTGACCTTTCAATGGTGAAGAATCACTTTAAAAATTAATCAACTCTCGCATCCAGATCCGGATCCGGATTCGGATCTTCACCAAAATCTAATCAATTCATTCTTGTCACACACCTCACGTGTCCACCAAGTTTCGTCCAAATCTGTCCACAAGTTTTTGAGATATCATGCTATTGTTGCGGTTCTCGGAACCGCATGCGTACAACAGATAGTTGTCCTGAGTCAGTTATGCCATTAATATACGTGCAGATAGACCCTTTCCTTTTGTGTAGTGGGAGGACAAGGAAGTGTGTTGCGATGGGTTATTAGTTTGGATTATTAAATCATTTTTTCCCTTTTATTTTATTCCCACATTTTCTTTTCTGAGGTAAATCTGCCTCGCTTGCCCCTCGTCTCGCTTCCCACAGCATGACAACCCACAGTACCCTCTACCTCGCTTGCCCCTCGTCTCGCTTCCCACAGCATGACATCTACCCACTGTACCCTCTGCCTCGCTTGCCCCTCGTCTCACTTACCACAGCACGATAACCCACGGTTCCCTCCCCAACGATCACTTCTGAGGCAAAATCGCAACGTGCACTATGGAGTAGACTGGCACTTTGAGCTTCCACCGTCGACCCGAGGCCAGACATGTGCGGTGTGTCACGTACGCTTTCGCACCCAGGTGGGCGGGCTATACCGGCGTCTGGCCGAAACCCGGCCCAAGATGGCGGACCACGTGTGGGGTCGGGGCCAGTCAGGACGCCGACTCAGGCGATGACGTCGGATTCGGCATGCCCTCCCCCAACCTCCGGGCTCTATAAAACACAGAAATCTTCCGTGTAGGGGTTGTGGTTGTGGTTGTGTGTGTTCGGTGTGGGTGTGGGTGTCTTCACGCGGTCTGTTCCTGCTACTTGACTCCGCCCACCTCTCGCCTCTATGGCCCACCTTCTGTTCCTCGTCTCCACCCACACGACCTCGCTTCCTGCTTCTCCACCAAGCCTCCTGCCTGTTCCCGCCTACTGCTCCACCCTCGCCCTCTGGACTCCTCCCTTCTCCACTCAAGCTGCTCCTGTTTGGAACACGATCTCCACACATGCGGCTGTGGCCAGAACAACGTGACTATTGTCGGGTGCTGCACAATGGAGCATCCCTCCCCCGAAACACCCAGGTACTGAAAACTATAACCTCAACCCCCTCCCTCCCTGGCTGCAAAAGTCCCTTTTTCATTGGGGTTTCTTCTTTTTTTGTGTGTGTGTCTGGGTGTGCTGGCGCCTGACTGTTAAGTCAGCCTTAAGAAGATCTTTTATTGTTGTTACTGTGAATAATCTCGCGTCAAGTCTGCAGTGTCTGCTTTAGTAAGTTGCTTGTATAATTGTCGCACCCCCCACATCCCTCTCTTTCCCTGCATTACATACCCAATAAACCTTTGTTGTGAATCTCGTATTATTCGTCACAGCTGAATCTGTACGTATGCCATATTTGACTACATTAAATTTAGAAAGGCAATATTCATCGTGCTCCTTGATGAGATTCAGACACAAGGATAAAGCTGAACTTTTAGTGAAATTTAGCACGTCCCTATACTGTCTTCGCCAGAACTGTTTGGCGGCCATTTTGAAATTATGCAAATTAGGTCCACTCCAATGAGGCTAATTATGATGCCAAGGAATTCTCTGGTATCAAAAACCTATGCAAAGACACCAAAATCAACTTCCTATCACACTTATTTTTGAAGTTATAACCCTTTGACCAAATTTGGTTAAAGAGGCTTTTTGGGGGTAGGGGTGACTTCTGTTTACATTTGACCCTACTGTCACTATATACTGCCCGAAAGCATGAATATGAATCGTGGAGTGATCGATCAATGGACTTGATAAGGAAACTTTTGGCCAATTATGGTTACTCTATCTACAAAATTGGGTGTATGAGAGGTGATCGACGTTTGAGCAACTTTCAAACTGAAATTGATTTTTGGAGAAAAATATGCTAAATATTGCATTTTTTTGCATAAAAACCAGGTTTATTGTATTGAACCATGCAAAAATTATGTTAGCTATGTTCAAACATGATAAATAAATGTAACATTTGAATCTAATGCTGTGTACTTCTGAGTTATTCCATGAAACCTGACTTTTGCCGTTTTGGTCGATTGGCATCAAGGCATAATCACATATTGGGCTGTACAGGGAAAATGCACTTTATCTGGAAGTGTTACCCAAACTTTTTCTGAAGGTCTCAATATATAGAACAGGAAAATACCAAGTTTTGCTGCACAAGAGAGATGTACACGAATCCCCCCCCCCCCCCCCCAAAGCCAGGACTAAGAGGCAGATAGAGTTTTTCACAGATAGTTGAGAATAGGGCATTGTCCAACAGAGGTTGGAAATTGAGAAATAGTGTTTTTTTTATTGGTTGGAATTGTGCTTCCAGCTTGGGATTGAGGTTCCAACTGAGGGAAATTTGTGTATGGTTTGTCTAAGTGTTCTTGTATGATTAGTTGTATCCTGTCTGTATCTGTAACTGTATAAGTTGTATTGTATTGCAAGTGAGAAGTGAGACAAGGAAATTCCCTGAGGGTCGTGGAATTGAAATGAATTTAAAATGTGTTTGATAAAATATATAATGAATAAATAAAATAAAGTTCAAAGATATAAAGTGTTGAAGCTGGAGATATTATTTGACCGTGTTTGTCCTTGAGTGCACGCAAGGCTGACATGGGAAGATAATTTTTCATCTGTAAAAATCAATAACAATGTGAAGGTTATATTTTAGAGGTTCTGGTAAATGTGAATCTGCACAAATCCGTGAAAATCCTACACTTGTGTCCTCATCACAGGCAATATGAATCTTTGTCCTTGAAAGTTCAGATTACTGACCCACTTGAAGAGCTTTAGTTCCTCACCTTGTCTCACAGGCACTACCGGATTTAGGGGTGGCCAGGTGGGGCCATGGCCCCGGGGCCCCCCACATTTCGCCCCCCCCCCACAATTTCGATGACATTTTGAAAATCCCTTGAAAATGTGCTTCTAAAGTTTTATTGTCGGTGAATGAAGATTGTAAACTCTTTGTAAGGATATCTTTTCAAAATTGTCCTTCATTGTGAGGGTCCTTTTCAAGCTTTGGCTTTTTCAAGCCGTTTCTTCCACGGTTCACAGAACGGATCCAATGTGGTCAAAAATTCCCAGGGCAAGCCTCGGCCATTGGGGGCCCGCATTCGGATCTTTTTTTGGATCGATCATCGATGCTTCGGATGGTTGAGCGTGGCCAACTAACTACGGCACTGCCCGCCAGAGCCCAGCAAGCACAGAGGTCCGGCCAGAGGAGGGTGAAAAGGTGAAAGTCGACGTGGTAAAACTCGGCCAGGCCAGCACAGCGCATGGCCGGCAGGGGTAGGATTGTACACACTGAAACTGCAGCTGGCAGGGAACGCTGTCAGTACCCTGCTTACTGGCGCGCACAGCACAGTAACACGGTGTGACTTTCTATGTTCCAGGTTTGTGAAACATACTTGTTAGAAAGTCTTTGCTGTTTCACCATATGTATGAACGTTTGGTCCTCTTGTGCCCATGAATGTTTCATGCAATTTATGAATACCATGTCGGTGTAGTGCAAGCCTGTAATTCTTACTTTCTTGGCGTTTTCCCACCGGATATGGTGCGAGCTTCCGGTTTCTTGTCGGTTGGTGTAAGTGAACCGTCGACATATTGTCTTTGCTCGCTGAGCGAGACTTTCGTTATTCGTGCCATTATATTAATAAACATTGTGCAGAAAGGGAACTTCGGTGTCTCGTCTCATCCAAACCATTTGATCACGGTATTTTCCTGGATTCACTGTTCATCGTTATCCTCCGTATTAGCACGTAGGTTACCAGAACCTACTTTTCAATACTTGTTGTTCGTGATTGTGGTACGTCCCACGTGCACTCTGATGATATCTCGGTTACTCGGGACCTACCAGCTGCAGAAACCACAATGAGCGGCTTCGGTGACGACAGACACAAATCCAGGGCTCCACGGAAATATGACAGTGGTGCTCAAAAGCAGAAACGTTCCAAGGAAAAAGATGAAAGACACCAGTCCGTCGTCGACAAGACCCAGAAAATCTCAGAGTTTTTCACTCCTGCACAAACAGGCGAATCGTCCATGACAGAGGCTGGAACACCAACAGAGACAGAACAAGCGGATTTGGCAACGCAACCCCGGCGTCAAGATTCACCCAACATCTCGGAAGGTTCCACCGATGAAGAACATGCATCAGATGAAGAAGCGCGATATATACTGACTGATCGTGGATCTGGCTTTGCCAATGACATTGGATGTAGGCCTCCTGAGCGACTGTCGTCAGAGATGATCGACTACTGGGCATCACGAGATTTGGAGCCCCTGCAGAATTCGACTGGTCCCTTTGATTCATCCATACAGTTTGTTGAAGGTCGGAAACGCTGCTGCTCCAAGAATCTTTTTTTACCGTAGACTACAAAACGGAGAGTCCGTGAAAAGGTCCTGGCTTTGCTTCTCCACATCAACCGGAAAACTGTACTGCATCGCTTGCAAGCTCTGGAGGCGCTACTGCCCTGGGAGGGGAAGGATTCAATGATTGGAAGCATGCCAGTCATTCTATCGAGGTGCATGAGCGTTCGCATGTACATCGTGCGAATATCATCTGCTTGTCAGACAGAGCAGCATCCGCAGGTCGTGTGGACACTGAACTCGTCAAACAAGTGATTGAGATTGCATCCTATTGGAGGGAGGTGCTGAAACGAAGTGTGAGCATGATATCGTTTCTCGCTGAGCGTGGTCTGGCGTTCCGTGGATCGGATGAAATTGTTTTGGTCACGGACGAATGGTTACTACCTTGGTTTCATGGAATTACTTGCAGAATATGATCCATTTTTGGCGCAGCACATTCAGAAATATGCCAACCAAGGTAGTGGCCATACCAACTACTTATTTATGACATGTGAAGAGTTTGTCTCCATCATCGGAAAATCTGTTCTGGATAACATCGTCGCTCATGTGAAAGAGGCAAAATACTTCTATGTCGGTTGATTCTACTCCTGACATAAGCCACATCGACCAGCTCACAGTTATTCTTCGATACATCGAGAACGAGGCTCCAGTGGAGCGTTTCATGACCTTTCTGAGCAACACAGGACACACTGGACTCCAGCAAGCGACGGCATTACTTTGAAAGCCACTGGATTGGACATCGCTAACTGCCGAGGGCAACTCACGATAACGCATCTAATATGAGTGGCCGATACAACGGGATGCAGGGAATGATCCACCAGGAGAACCCTCTCGCAATATTTGTGCCATGCGTGACACACTCACTGAACTTAGTCGGTCAGTCGGCCGTGGGATGCTGTCGACCTGCAGCAGCATTCTTTGAATTTGTGGAACAAGTGTATGTATTTTTTACAGCTTCCACGTCGTGCTACGCCAGATTATTTGATGCCCTGAAAGCCAAAGATCTGCAAGTACCAAAGCGCCTCAGTGACACTCGCTGGTCGGCTCATTCTGATGCAACCCGAGCTCTTGTACATGGTTACAGCGAAATCGTGGATGTCCTCGATGAAATCGCAAATGATGAACAACTGAATAGTGAAACCGCCGAGACACTTCACCAAACGATGTGCACGCTTGAGATAGGGTTCTATGCTGGTTTCTGGTCTACTGTCCTTGGTAGATTTGATCGTACGAGTAAAACCCTTCAGTCACAAGCTACCGATCTCAACACAGCCGTGCAGCTCCTCAAGTCACTGGCGAGCTTCGTGCAGTCATTACACGATCAGTTTGATACATTCGTTGTTGACGGAGTGGAGCGCTCAGGTACGGAGGAATTCACTCGCGGATCGAGTAGACGAAAGTGTAATGTCTGCCTCGCCCCCTTGGACTCCGGACACACTCCAGAAGTAGAACAAGACGCCAAGGAGTCCTTTCACATCAGTGGATACGTTGCAGTGATCGACGTACTGCTGTCACAGTTGGAAAAGCGTACAAACGCTGACAGCAAGATGAGCGACAAATTTAGATTCCTACGTGCTCTTGTTCAACTCGAAGTGGAGCAGATTCGAGAGTCATGCTCGAAGCTCATCGAGCTGTATCGGGAAGATCTATCACCTGACCTCACAGAAGAAATGATTCAGTTCCAAGCCATGATGAAGGAGTCAGAGCCAGACTCAGGCCGTACTGAACTCGAGATGTACAGTTTTCTCATCAAGTGAAAACTCACCGATACTTTCCCAAACGTGGAAGTGCTGCTTCGGATTTACCTCTCACTGATGGTGTCGAACTGCTCCGGGGAGCGCTCGTTTTCGAAATTCAAGCTTATCAAGAACCATCTTCGCTCCACGATGGGGCAGCAGAGACTGGTCAATCTGACCATCATTTCAACCGAATCCGATGTGCTCAATTCCATGCAGGTTGACAGTATCATATCCGAGTTCGCTGCTGCGAAGCCACGCAGGAAGCTTGTCCATTGATTAAGGCACCGTGTGTGTGTGTGTGTGTGTGTGTGTGTGTGTGTGTGTGTGTGTGTGTGTGTGTGTGTTCATTGATGTGGAGGACACTGCCGTATATTTGCGGTCACTGGAAGTCAGCTATTGATCACCATTTCGGATTTCTCTTACCCAGAGGTTTTTAGAAGTTAGAAGATTTTTAGTCCAAGTTCATAGTATGATTAATGACAGCAAGTCGTTTGTTATTTTCTTATATTAGTTCATCTCTATCTCTAACTCTTGCAGCAACAGCATTTTTGTAATTTGATTTTAGAATGAGCTCATAGATAAGTCACCAGTCATATCAATAACAATCCGTCCATCTTGTTATATTGTCAGATTTAAATGTAATTTGTGAACATGTATGCCAAAACATTCCTGATCAGGATCTGCCAAATCTATAGATACAAGTTAAGTTGTTGATGAAAAAGCAGTTATAATTTAAGTTGTTGATTAATCTCCAAATTTGGCCCCCCCCCCACAATCATTGTGCCCACGGCCCCCCACATGGTAAATCCGGCCCTGCTCACAGGTATTCCTGGATCTTCTCAAACATGCTTTGGGTGGCAGCATCATGAGCACATCTTCAGATTGCGCAATGAGATGCAAGTCCTGAACAAAGTTGTCCAACGATTCCCTCGAGCTTTGTTTCGTCTTGAACAGCTGATGCCTCATGATGCACTTGTTTTTTTTCAGGGAGGAACATACAATTCAAATTTGTCCATAACTTTTTTGAGGTCATCCTTCTCACCTTCAGTCAACTCAAAAGTCTTGTATATCTCTCACCCTTGTTCTCTGATCCACATTCCAAGCGAGCTTGCATTGCGTTTGTTGGGCAGATTAGCCAACGGACTGCGTCGAAAAGAAATCCAACGTCGTTTCAAAATCGAACAAATTTTTAATATAACGAAGCCGAATCATAGTCATCCTGAACTTAAAACACACACACACACACACACATGAACATGTATTACCCTCTTTGGGGTCTTTTATGAAAGATCATGCATAGAAATGTTTTTTATAACAAAGTTATAGCGGAACAAAAATGATGCAGGTCTAAAAAGACTCACGGATGCATCAAAGGGTGGATGCCATCGTTTATGTATCTCAGACACCAGCATCAGATTATTGTGTTGCATGAAAGTAACTGTGGCTCAGGGGGAATCATGTTTGACGAGCTGCCCTGAGGGACGATCGGATTAAAGGCTCAGGAGCATTAACCTGTGTGGAGTTTTGGATGTGGTGATCACACCAATTCACATACAATACCTTTGGCGACGAGGATGGCTGGTTTTCAGTTACCAGCTGCACCTCCCTTCTTTGCTTCTCTGGGAGACCCGCCTCTTCCACGGCCTCCATGGATTGCAGCTTTTCAAACTTATTTGGAAGCTACAGGCCTAGACGGAACGGATGTCACAGACACTCGTAAACAGGCGATCTTGATTCACTGCTTGGGCACTGAGGGCCAGCTTGTGTTCACTCAGCTGAAAGCCGATACCTCCATGTTCTGAAATGTGGTGAGTGCACTTGAGAGCTACTTTGGGCCGAAAAAGAGGACTGTGATTGAACGGTATAAATTCTGTCAGCGCTACCAGGGAAATGGTGAACCTGTCCAACAATATGTTGCTTCACTTTCTGAACTGGCTGCTACTTGTAATTCTGGGGTTTTAACAGATGAGCTCATCAGAGATCAGCTCATAGAAAAGACTTCCATTCCTCGTATTCGGGAACGGTTGCTTAATGGAGGATGATCGACTCACTTTAGAGAAAGCTTCAGCTCTGGCTATCCAGATGGAATCAGCCATGATGGATTCTAAGCTGATTCATACATCTCCATCAACCTCAGCACCAGGAATGCAACAGGCACCATGGTTGCAGACGGCTCATATACAAGGGCTTCGAACCAACCGACAACTGCAGCTCCATCCACACCTTGCCCACGTACCTCGACCGAAGCCATGACAAGCTTGTGGTCGACAACATGGCGTCAAAACACAATGTCCTGCACGTGGAAAACAATGCAGTGCTTGTTTTAAAATGAACCGTTTTGCACAACTATGAAGGTCATCAAAGAAGCGGACATCATCCATTCTTCAGGTTGATGAACCAAGTGCTTCTGATGTTGAAAGACAACACATGGTGTGCACCATCGCAGACAAAATGCCTTTCCGTCCTCAGCAAGGGGGCAACCTCAAGCATTCTGAAGTTTATATAGCGGGGATTTCGGTATCACTACTCATTGATGTAGGGGCAAAAGTCTCCATAGTGAGTGACGATCTCTCCCATGAGTACTTTTCGTCTAAATCCACTCAACTCTGTGCAATCTACACTTCAAGCCTATGATGACTCCGTCATCCGGGTGTTGGGAACAGTAACCGTTCCTGTGAACTACAAGGGTATCAAGCTCAACAATTTCACATTTTATGTTGCAAAAGGTAAGAACTTAATGGGTGTTTATCTGTTAGACAAGCTTGGGTTCAAACTTTTAGACCAACCGGTATACACATCCACCCAATTGCAGACAAAGACAATGCGTACAAACACCTGTACCCTTCCCTGTTTATTGGGTTTGGGGAGTGTAAGAGCTACTGTCACGCCCCTCAAGTGGACCTCGCGGTTCCACCAGTATCTCAAGGTTTGAGACATCTACCTTTTGCTGTTAGTGAAGAGGTTTTGAAGGAGATAAAATGCCTTGAATCAGAAAGCATCATTGAACGCATTTTTTTCATCTCCATGGGTGTCGAATCTCGTCATTGCACGACGTAAGAATGGAGAGTTACGATTTTTTGTCGATCGTAAGTCAGTGAATAAAGCTGTTATTCCTGATAAATACCCACTTCCAACTATCAATGAACTTTCTGCTTCATGCCATAGTTCCACAGTGCATTCGTGGCTCATGAAGGCATGTTCCAGTGTCGTAGAATGCCATACGGCCTCAGTTCTGCACCAAGTGCATTTCAGAATATCGTCTCTTCAGTTCTGTCTGGTATTGAGGGAACTCTCAATCTCCTTGATGGCGTAGTCGTCTGTGGGAAAGACAAAGCAGAACACGATCAGTTGCTTGGATGAAGTGATGTCACAACTTGCGAAACACGACTTGATGCTGAATGAGGGAAAATGTACCTTTGCAGCATCAGAGATTGACTTCTTAGGATATCATGTGACAGCCAATGGGGTTTATCCGATGCAGGACAACATCGAAGCAGTTAGGACTCTTCCTACTCCGTCAAATGCAAAAGAGCTTGCATCATTCCTCGGGACTACCAACTTCTACCTCAAGTTTATACCCAACGACACAGAGATCGCTGAACCTCTTCGTAAACTATTGCGCAAGGATGTGCCCTGGGAATGGACTCGTAGCCAGCAACATGTATTTGTTACGCTGAAGGAGGTCACATCTCTTCCAGTCCTCGCACATTTTGATCCGAATGCAAAGACTACCGTCATGACAGATGCATCAGGTACGGCAGTGGGAGCATTATTTTCACAAAGGATCACAGGTAGCGAACGACCTGTAGCATTCGCATCTCGCACACTTTCGGAGACTGAACGCAAGTACTCCACAGGGGAACGCGAAGCGCGAGCATGTATCTACGCATGCGAACACTGGCACGTCTATCTGTATGGTAGAAAGTTCACGCTCCATCCAGACCATCAAGTACTGACAACACCACTCGCTACGTTGGGATCTGGACATCGACCACTTCGAATTTACAGGTGGTCAGACCATTTCTCCCAGTATGATTTTGACATAGAATACTTGGCGGGGTCCCGTAATCAAGTGGTGGACATGCTCAGTTGTATAACCCCAGTAGCGAACACCAAGAATGAGGTGATAAGTGAAGTTGACGCCTTTGTAAATACCATTATTGCAAATACAACTGCAAATTTAGTCACTCGTGATGAGCTCAAATCAAAATATCAACAGGGTGAAATTCTGCAAAAATTCTGCAAATTCCTCTAAATGGACTGGCCTCAACAAATCACAGAGGAGCAACTTACCCTACTACAGGATTCGACATGAGCTATCCATCTTTGATGAAGGTTGTCTCGCCCGTGGCACCCATGCAGTGATCCCAAAATAACTACAACAGCGAGTGATGCTTCTCGCTCATGAGGGACATCCTGGGATCGTCAAAATGAAACCGAAATGTCGTGATTCAGTTTGGTGGCCGGGTATTGACACACGCATTGAACAGTTTGTGAAGAATTGCGAAGCATGCGCCCTCAACGAGAAAGTAGGAGATCCACGTCCTGCTCCTCTTCAGCCTAGATTTTGGCCGGAGAAACCATGGCAGCAGCTGCAGGTGGACATCGCCGGTGACGTTCGAGTTGCACCTCACAACCAGAAGTACTTAATCGTCGTCCATGATCTTCACAGCAAATGGCCTGAGATCGCAGCTACGAGTTTGATTCCAACTTCATCCATTATCAGAATATTGGACAAGGTGTTTACAAGATGGGGGCTTCCCGAGTCCATTACGACAAACAACGGACCTCAATTTACATCTGAGGAATTCACACAATATCTCGAGGCCAATGCCATCGAACATCACCTAACTACATGGTATAATCCGCAGAGCAACGGTGGGGTGGAGAGGTTCAACAGAGTCATCAAAGAGAGCATAAAAGCAAGTCTGGCTGATGAACAGACATTTGATCAGGCTATTCAAACTCTGTTGCGCTCATATTGCTCTACGCCTCATTCGTTGACCGGGAAGATGCCTGCGGATCTAATGATAGGGCGTAACTTGCGCTTGCCACTTAATCTCTTTAAACCACCTACATCGGCAGATGCACAGATTGAAGTGATGGCAAAGTCTATTGCGAAGTGACAGCAGAAAATGAAGGAATACACAGACAAGTGGTGGTGAGCAAAGTCACCTTCATTTGCAGTGGGCCAATGGGTCAGAGTGAAACGCCCCAACCACACACATAAACTAGTGACTTCACTATCAACCCCCCAACAGATATTGCAGCAACTGGGTCATCACAGCTACCTACTTGGAAATGGAACAAATTGGAATGATCGACATCTGGTAACAACCAACTTCCAAGATGCAGAGAACAATGACAACTGTCTCTTCTTTCCACAAAATCTTCACAATGAGGATCAATCTCAGCATCGCAATGATTCAGCTGGTATGGGCTACAACCTGGCGAACGCAAATCTGGTCGCATTCAGAAGCGTCCTCAATACTTGGGAGATTGCCAGTGTACATAAAGTTCATAATCCATGAATATGGTGCAAACGTCCTCAAAATGAACTTTAAATCTTTGATCACATATGATAGAAAATGTTGATCTCAGTTTTGGGTTGAGATTGTGCATCTTGGATTTTGAAATGGATTACAGCATTATTTCAGAATGGGGGAAAATATGTTGTGTTGGATTAAAGTGATTGTGGCTCTGGGGGCATCATGTTTGATGAGCTGTACTGAGGGCAGCGCCCTCGAAGAGTGCATGGCGATCGGAATATAGGCTTGGGAGCATGAACTTGTGTGGAGTTTTGGATGTGGTGATTGTACCATTTCTCGAACAATACACAGATGGCATGGATGGATGGAGTTATTTGCAGATTACTTCTGACACCATGTAACATAAGCAGGACTCCATCGTTGGGTCATCCAGATCACTGGAAGTGTTTTATTTGCGGCTTCCTTGAGACAACCATCACAATTACTACTAACTAGGGAGTTCATACAATATATTACCCCACGCAGGTGTGCTGTCTTGAGATACATGGACGTGGGTGGAGTCAACGAGCAGATCATTATTATGATTGGTCTTGATGATGTAAAATGTCAATATTTTGTCCAAGTACCGCTAAATGGAAGTGTTTTGAAAGTGCTAAAAAGGTGATTTGTGTTCTTCAATGTTCAAGTATGTATATAATTACTGTAAAAAATTAAACTTAAAAAAAAGATTTTGAAGGTTCCAGAAAACTTTTCTTTCCAGAAGTTGTCTCTTGTACCACCTTATTTAACTCTTAAAAGGTATCCTGGCATTTTGAGGACCTGAAGCCCAACATATATTTTGAAAAATAATGTTTTCTAAACACATTTTTTTCTAAAAAAAAAAAACTAATAAAAGCAGTTATTAATAGTACATAAATTCTGTGTTGGTCTTACCATATCCCTGTGTGTCGTAAGAGGCGACCAGGGTTGCGTCAGTAAGGGCATCGGCGTAAAACATGTGCCAAATCACTATGCGGATCATACGGATGATCCGCTGTGGCGACCCCATTAACAGGAGCAGCCAAAAGAAGAAGAAGAGAAACTCTGTGTTGGTCTTAAAAATATTGCAAATGGTTTCAATTTGATGTGTACGTAATGTTATTGCAATAATATAATTGGTACATTTTTTTTTCTAAAAAATATTTCATTCGGGGAGGGAAGATTTTGAAAGACCCCAGGTTGCCTAAATGTTATGACGGGATGAAGGTTACCTATTAAGGTTTAACACATAACTTTAGTTCTTTGTACCTGTTGTTTGTATCCATTATGACATCCTTAAATATATGAAGTTTCTTGTTTGGAATGATTTTCAAGTTTGTTTGACTGACAGTTGGACAAAGTAACAAATATTATCTCACTCCTCTCTGCACATGTGTGGTTGGGACAAATTCAGAGCCGAAGTACTACTAAATTAGAGATTTGTTTTCCGATTCATGTTCAAAACATAACATTCAATCGAAATGAAGTTGTTCCTCGATCATAAACTGACGCTTGTATATGAACAGAGCTTTTCGCTTCACGTGCTTGTGGTCATTCTCTGCCTAATTCAGTCATTCCACCCCCGACAGATTGAGCAAATCTAAAGAGTTCAAGGCGTGATCCCCCTCGGGGTGTTGTGGTCTCCACAGTTCCCTCAGCTCTTGTCTTTCTTTGCTCTCTATGGAGACTTTACCTTCTCCTGGGAGTGCTGCATGTTCTCCGAAGGTGAGCACTGTATGGGAACATTGAAATGGCATTAGCTGGCAACCTGTGCCTGGGTTCATTGTAATTCTTGAGTATGATGCCGCCATTGTCGCGTTAGCCGGCAGGTGATGATACACCGCTGTTAACTCGGTTACCACGCTGACGAGGGGTTGGACTAAAAACCAGGACACACCACACCACACACGGACACACCCCACATCACACACCTCAAAAAAAAAACACATTAAGTGAAAATATATAGACATGTACTCAACACACACACACACGTACACAGGTTGCAATAGTCTCGCAACTCCTTCAGGCGAGACTAACAAAAGCAGAAGAGCAAGTCACTGCATCAGAGGCAAGGTGCCTTATGCAGGTGGAGATACAATCATAACATCATGATCTGAGTAGTAGACATCCACAACATCAACAACAGTGTTGGTGCTTGAGCTGTTGTGGACTTGTCATCGATGTGATCCAGCAGAGAACCCGAGTCTGTGCTGGACACTTTCACAAGCTGTGAAAATCATTTTGAGGCCATGAATCTGAGCAATTTTGATTGGATAGTGGCTTATAGCAGATCATCATTGAACCCAGGTTAACAGTTGGGATTGTTTGATGTGGAATTACTGAGAGGTAGTCATTGAAAGATGTGGATGGCAGTAGACAGCTACAAACACACATCATTAGATTAGAATGTGTGATTACTGGAATTGCCTTACCTTTGAGTAGAGGAGAGTGTGAGATGTCTATGCTTTCAGGAAGTAGTGATATTTGACTTGATATCATGATGCCATTTTCCCCAGTGTTATAGCAGAGTTGGCCTCCACAGTTGTTGATTTTTTGCTAACAAATGTATTTGTGTTGATTTATAGTTTCATGCCTTGTATGATCCACAAGTGTAGGACACGATCTAATATGCCTTCTTTTCTCAAGTGCAGACCATTATGTTTTTTTTTTAATTTGTCAGAGGGGAGAGTTTTGCATTTGGGTTTGTTTGTTTGTCTGTCTGTCTGTCTGTCTGTTTGTTTGTTTGTTCCCACAGAAGTTTCGTGTTTTTTTTCTCTGCAGCAGCTTATTGGATTGAGACAAATTTTTCACCATCGGAGCGACTACTCATGTAGAATGTTTTATTGATAATTATGAGGTCATAGGTGACATGGTGTGGCAGCTACGTTGAAAAAACAGAAAAACTTTGGACCTCTGTATCTATGAAACTGTACCAAGGAAAACATTGAAACTTGGCACACAGCTAGTACTCCTCATGTTGAATCAGTGTAATTTTTATGACGTCATAATTACATATGTAGAACACGACACCTGATCGGTATGAACATTTTTGAGGGTTATCTGGGGATAAAATGGTCCACAGAAAAAAATTTGATCATCGGTCACGTGATTCAGCAGCCATATTTAAAAAAAAAAAAAAACAACCTTCAAAATTCTTCTTTTTTGAAGTGGCTGAACAGATTGATGTGAAACTTTACATGTATGACCACCTATCCATGTGGAACAAAAGGTTCACACATATGAGGTCATAGGTCATATGGTTTGGCAGCCATATTGGATTTACCCTAAAACCGATACAAAAATATTCTCCTCCAGAATGGCTGGACAGAATGAGGGGAATTTCACACAAATGTTCCCCAAGCCTTGGGTGTACAAGTTTGTTAAGGCATAACTGATAGGTCACATCGTTTGGCAGCCATATTGGATTAAAGAAAAATATTAAATAATGTTTTCTCTGGAACTGCTTAACCAATCGATGTGAAACTTCACAATTAAGATCTAATACTGTAGTGATTAGGGGGAGGAGGGGATACGTGTTTTAAATTTCAACTTGATCAGACACATGGTCTGGCAGCCAGATGAATTAAACTTTTTTGATCTGGGTTTATTTTTTCATTTTTAATTTTTTTTTTAACTAAGGCTCACTTGGCTGTGCCTGGATGGGTTTGAGGGTGGAGGAGTAGCAGCTGAAATGTGAATCCTATCCAGGTTCCTCTTGATGACTTCATCTTTGCTTTTTGCTTGATTTGGGTTCCTTCTGATGATTCAAATGCAGGACTGTACCTATTTGGTCTTCCATTTGAATTGAATTGAATTGAATCCCTTTCTAAATTCAATTGAATAATAATAAAACGTCATGGGTCAGGGTCAGGTGTTCAATCAAAGCGAGGTTGCATGATTGCATCAAAGCAGGACGTCTTGGTACCCGGTCATCACTGCCAGCAATTATAAAGTGGAAGTTCTAGTTTTGTCTCATTAATTACACAACACACCAGTACACAAGCACCACACAAAATGCACTCCACAAAACTCCACAAACACCATACAAACCAAGTCCTGGCGAGGGTCTGCAATCTCTGATTGCTCTTTTTTCTTGTTTTATTTTTAAAACAGAGTTATTGAGGATGCTCCTATTGAGCAAAAGGTGATCCATCTTTTTATTGCAGTTTCTTCCAAGTAGTAATGTAAAGGTTATTGGTAGGCATGTGGCAGTTTTATAGGTTTTTTATTTTTGTATGCAGAGTCGAAGCTCATAGAAGAGTGAAAACACTGAACGGAGCAGGACTCAACAGAAGAAAAGGAACAACAGAAAGAGGGGGGAAACGCCCAACAGCAGGGATGAAGGATAAAATAGCGGAAGACTCGGACAAACAATGAATTTGGGGTGGAATATGGGGAAGGGAAGGACACGTAGGGTAGGTATAAAAGATGGTGACCGAAGCAAACTCTCAGGAAAAACTGGAAATTTGGAAAGTGTCAGGAGGAAGAAAATATTGTGGATTTGGATGGGGGACAATTTGAGATTGTGGTGAACAGCTGTCAAAAAGATCTGGAGGAAAAAATGAGATTGGAGAGAATGTGGAACTAGAAGGGCACTCGGTAGAGCGCATACCGCCGCCACGCAATGCGTGATCCACGAGAATATATCTGGCCCAATACATTTTTGAAATATCATACTATATTTCGGTTTTGGCCCTATTTCTCAATGGTGAAAAAATCACTTTAAAAATTAAATAATTCTCGTATCCAGATCCAGATGCAGATCTTCACCAAAATCGAAGCATTTCTCCCTTGTCACACACCCAAACTGTCCACCAAATTTCATCCAAATCCCTGCAAAACTTTTTGAGATATCGTGCCATATATTATTTGAGCTCTATCTCTCAATGTTGAAGAATCACTGAAAAAATGATCAGATCCGGGTCCAGATTATCACCAAAATTGAATCAGTTTTTCCTTGTCACACACCCAACGTGTCCACTGAATTTCATCCGGATCCGTGCACAACTTTTTGATTATATCCTACAAACAAACAAACAAACAAACAAACAGACAGAGGGGGTGAAAACATAACCTGCTTCACCTCTGTTAGTGGAGGTAAAAATGGGGAACAAATGAGTGGAGGTGAGCAGCAGTTCTGAATTTTGGGAGTTTCATCACAAGGTTATTGATGGTGGACCGCGTGTTTTGAGGTTGTGTGCGAATTGTGGGATATTTGAAAGGGATTGTCTTCTGTGAACACTCACCTCAAAGCTGTGTAGCCTGGGTTCAAATCCTGACCCAGCTATAAACTCATACTGGTTTTTCACAGGCAGGGTGTTTCATCAATGTGTGTGCCGTCCGTCAGAAGGATGATCGCACTCTCTGCTGACTTTAGTTGGTGGATTCGAAGGATCCCACGGTGTCCTTTGCGAAGAGTTGGTGAGCTTTTTCCGGCTCCCTGAACAAATAACAAATCCCTGCCACAATTACTGTTGGGAGGGCAATGGGCAAACCACCCAATATAACCTTTACCAAGAAACAGCTTTAGCAGTGCCGATGCTCTGCAACAGAGTACAGTGCATCAGAATCAGTCTTTTTCAAATCATCTGTCTGGTGGGAGGATTGGGCTTGGTGAAGGTTCATCTAAAATATTTGTGGATAAGATTAATTAACTTTGGCTACAAGTTGGATACTCAAACTTGACAAGGACTGTTAAAATTTGGTTTTTCCAAAATGTTTTCTGGTGTTTTTTTATTTTTTTTTTAAAATCATAAACAACACTTAAGACATTTCCAATATGCTAATTATTCTTTATGCATTTGATACATTTTGTCTTCTTCTTTGTTTGATTCCTGTGTGTGCATGCTTGTACATGCATGTCTGTGAACGTGAATCTACATGTGAGTCATAATCGAGTGTTTTTTCAAGAGATGCCATTTCTTGCAAGTATCCATTTATTCCCAACAGCCATGGAAAGAAAGGAATAACGAAATTATTTCAATCAATTGCAGCAGATTAATAAAATCAAGGTTCTCAACAGGTATGGAAAGAAAGGAATAACTAAATCATTTCAATCAATTGTAGCAGATTAATAAAATCAAGTGAAATAGCAAAAGCACATCTCCATACAGTGAAGAAGGCCTTGCTCATTATTTTGCATTTGATTCAGCAGGTGTAACGCCAAAGCACCATTCGTTTTTGACTCGATCGGAAACCATAGTCATTCTTGATCACAGAGTTTCTTGCAGCGCTAGTTGTCAGTCGTGCTCCAGTCACTATGCCAACATGGACACCATCTCCAATGACATCACCGATTCGTGATGATGTCACGTGCCGCCAACAGTTATCATTACTGAGGTAAAAAGAGGCAGAGTTTCCCCATTCTCCAGCTCCAATCGGGCTATTCCCCCACCAGTGTCTGCAAAGGAATGAAACAAAAGTTACATTTTATGTTTAATTATTGCACATACAAAGTAATCTGGTATTTTCACTGCTGAAGGTTTACATGGTCATGATTGAAAAGGTAAAAAGTGTCCTTGAGGATTGTAAAAATAAAAGGTAGTTTATTACCCCACCTGCAGAGCACAATGTGGGGGGAAAACAATTGCTTCAGTCTTTCTGTCTATGATTGAGGAATTAATTATATATGTTCAACATTGAAGAACATGAATTGGCATGTGTGCTCTTCCAAAAACCTGCAGTTCAGCAGTACTTTGGCTCTGAATTTGGCAAAATTTTATGCTATCTCCATTGACGTATCAAGGAAAAATGACGCTCAGGGCGAGATCGCAAATTTCCACCTTTCTACTAAGCGTGTAGTTGTAGGTGTGACTGTGTGTGTTCAGCTCTTCCTTGCCTTCAGTGAGACAAACTCGTCTATCACAGTTTCAAAGTCAATTGACTTGGCTTTTGATTTCTCAATGGAGAGGATGGCTATTTTACTGGGCCGAGAGTGGCTCATTGTGGATCTGAGGTAGGTTTCAATCCGTTTCAGTTTGGAGGAGCGACTCTTACATGCTGCAACACTCACACACACATTGTGAGAAATGTCCTCAGTTTGATGAGAAGGTTTGGGAAAAATTCCTTCAATCCCCAATTCACAAAATATTTAAGGATTTCATGTGCCTTCCATTCTGCTGTTTCCTTCCCAGTGGTTTACTCATAAATTTTGATGTGTCGACGAAGGTGATGAATCTCACTCTTTCGCTCGCTGGTGAGGATGCCATCGAACATCTGTGAGATGTTGTTTTTTTATAGCAATGTTGCTGTCATTGGGTGGGTCCATCAGGTAACTGAGTGACACGAGAAACCCAGAGTGATTGTTCATGTCACTAATCCGATGGGTTTATTGGGTTGTTTCTTCGTGAAGCGGATCGAAGATTTCATACCACTCCTGTTTGATCTCATCTTGTAATGAGAGACTTGTGTCCATGGTGTCTTCTCCTGGCATTCTCTTCTTCCTCCTTATCTGTCGCTTTATGGAGATTCCCATTTGTTCGAAAAAATTGGCGGCCTTGATTTTTGCCCCCTTTTTGATGATATCCCACTCATTTTGGAGAAATAAAACAATGGCCCCCAACTTGGCAGCTTTGGTGTCGTGGTGAAGATGAAAGAAGATGTTCTACTGTGAAGATCTCCCAACTATGTAGCTCCCCGTTAGATCTATATCTCGACTCTAGAATGTCCAAAAGCATAAAAGATCAAAGTCATTTTTGAAGATATTGTCCAGACCATGGACTGCCAGCTATGATAAATGGATGAGGTGTGTGTGTGTGTGTGTGTGTGTGTGTGTGTGTGTGTGTGTGTGTGTGTGTGTGTGCGTGCATGATGCATATTTTTGTCTATTAATTACGTGCATCTATTCATTAATTACGCACTATTGGAATGCACCTTTTGACCCTTTAGACTGCTGAGACCCCTTCGAATTTTGAAGACCCTTAAAAACCCCCAAAAGTCCCAAAAAGCCCCAAGGACCCAAAAGTCCCAAAAAGTTTACAAGGATCCAAAAGTCCCAAAATGTTACCGAGGACCCAAACGTCCCAAAAAGTTCTTGAGGACACAAAAAGTTCTGGAGGACTCAAAAGACCCAAAAGTTCCAAAAAGTTCCCAAGGATCCAAAAGTCCCAAAAAGTTACCGAGGACCCAAAAGTCGCAAAAGTTACTGAGGACCCAAAAATCCCCCAAAGTTCCTGAGGACCCAAAAGTCCAAAAAAGTTACAGAGTAACTACAAGTCCCTGAGGACCCAGAAGACCCCCGAGGCTGTGAAGACGAATGAAAATTTGGTCCATCGGACTAACGGGCCCTCGAGTTCCCCAAAAGAGATTCTGCAGCCACTTTTACAATTACAGTCTCCTCAGATGTGCAAAGGTGCTTATTTAGCCAGATATGCCTCCGCAGTTTTACCTGGATCACTGACTTCTTTTGCTCATGAGTTGAGAAAGATAGGCAAAGAGACATCAATAACATGAGGTGTGTGTGTGTGTGTGTGTGTGTGTGTGTGTGTGTGTGTGTGTGTGTGTGTGTGTGTGTGTGTGTGTGTGTGTGTGTGTGTGTGTGTGTTGTCGTTTTTCTCAGAGTTTGCCAAACAGATCTTCATCAAACTTTCAGAGGTTCATCAGTGAGTGCTGGGGAGTGTTTTAAGGGGTGGGGGGGGGGTGGAGTGTCATTAAATCGATATAAACTGTGAACATCTATTGCACTTCATATATTATAAAGAGCATCATGTTGATGTACAGACATCGTAGATGATAAAATTGACATGATCAGATGGGTTGACAGATTCCACTATGTGTTACTGGTATGGTGTGTGATATTACAAGACGAAGATTTTGTTTCACAAATTGCTTTTTACCTCTGAGGCACAGATCCTCCTGCCTCTTTCATGATATCGGCAACAAAGATGTTGCACTTGTTTGTATTTACTCCAGGCCCATGAGATGAAGAGTAGGACCACTTGGTGTCACCAATATACTTGTCGGCTGTACTTGCGATTTTTGAACCCGACTGAAACACAAACAAAGGGTTGGTTACCTTAAGATTAATATTCATTGTGGAACCTCGTAAGCCAAGACTGACATCCTTCATTCATGTGAACTTATGACCCACAAAATAAAAACCTTGCAAACATTTTTTTTAAATCATTGTATTACTCTTATGTGATCACAGATCAAAACTGTCCATGCTCTCAGCTATTTCTAAAAAGGAAATGAGATATTTGTGGCCAAATGGACTTGTGTTAAGAGAATAAGGGGCAACACAAACAAAATTGACTGAATTACCTTTTTCTGATGTTTCATTGAGTAACAACTTGTACAAAACGTGTACCAGTGAGATACCGAGATGATGAGATCAATAAAATTGTTTTGCCATTTTCCCACTTACTCCCCAATCCCTCTTTCTTCTTTTTGTTTTTTATGTTGCATCATTGGTTGAGCAGGGCACAGCTGTGCCGCTGATGCAATGCCTCATTACATTAGGGCAGGGATATGTAACTTGATGTGATCACAGGGCTGGCAGGATAGCCTCGAGGTACGCATACTCATCTCTGAGCTGTCTCGCCTCGGTTTGAATTTTGGCACAGCTATAAACTTTCTGCCAAGGTGTATCACATGTAGGGCAGTGCATCATGTGTATGTCATCCCTCGGATGGACGTTAAACTCGGCGTCCCATCAGCCAGCATGAGTTGGTGAACCTTGAAGATCCCATGATGTCCTTCACGAAGAGTAGGCGAGCTTTTGGTGGCACCTTGGCCAAATTACATATTCCTCCTTTAATCTTCAGGGGGCACTATCAGCGGCACTGGCGAGCCCTTGTAATAGTTCATGCTAACCTACAGCCATGTGCCACATATGAACGATGATTTGATTGGGTAATCGGTTTGACATTTACATGTAATGTTTAGCTTTACTCATGAGATACAATTTGTGTTTAAGGAATGACTTTGAGGTGATTTTTTTTTTCTTCCAGTTTTACTTATGCAGGTGTATCACAGCATTTACAGGTCTAAGAAACAATGGTGGATGGGAAGAGGTTGGAAAGGTAAGGGGGTGGAGGGAGGGGACAAAGATTGGGAAGAAAGGAAAAATGGGAAGCAAATATAGGAAATGTCACACATCTTTATATTTGCATTTCTTGGAATACAGATATTGAGGTTCAGATAAGGAAACAGAGTCAACAGACTCAACGTGGGGCAATGAAGTATGAGGACAAAAATAGGACTATGCATCCTGAAGCTCACCTGGATCAGTAGCAACAGTCACTCAAACCCCCTGCAGACCCCCTTCGACCCTGATCTTTTCTTTTTTTTATTAAAGCCGTGACGAAACTTTGGAACATCACAGGTGATGAAGATTGTGGTCAACTTTCATCGAAATTGTGTATGTAGTTTTGGAGAAGAGAGCAAATACCTATTTTGGGGGGTTCAACCTGCCCAACCTTCACACCCACCCACTTCGAACCCCTTAATGGGCTCAGATTTTGATGTGGTCGATATATTTTGGTACAATATGGGTGATGAAGGTTGTGGCCAAGTTTTATTGAAACTGTGTGCAGTTTCAGAGAAGAGAGCACATACCTTTTGGGGGGGGGTTGTTGAACCCACCCCCACCCCCGTAGACACTCATCATGAGCGCAGATTTTAATTTGATTGATAAACCTTCGTCAGGCATCACATATGAAGCTTGTAGTCAAGTTTTGTCAAAATTGTATGTTTGGTTCAAGCGACAATGACTAAAGTGTTTACTGACTGACTGACTGACTGACTCACTCACTTACCTATGGACACTGCTCATTTGCATAAGCTCACGTGACAAAAGACCAAGTAAGCTAAAAATGTATGGATGCACCACAGTATGCGGAGATGGGTTGCAGATAATACAAGAAAAAGAGCAATCATACATTGCAGACTCTCGCTAGGACTTATTTTGTGTGGCATTTGTGTACTACTGTGTTACGTAATTAATAAGAGACATAATTAGAACTGCCACTTTATAACTGCTGGCAGTGATGATCGGGTACCAAGAAAGTCCAGCTTTGATGTAACCCCACTTTGATCGGACACATGACCCAGACCCATGACGTATTTTAAAATTATTATTCAATTGAATTTAGAATCGGATTAAAATGAATTAAATTCAAATCAATTGGAAGACCAAATAGGTCCAGTCCTGCATTGGAGTCATCAGAAGGAACCTGAACAAGCAAAAAGCAAAGATGAAGTCATCAGGAGGACTCTGGATAGGATTCCCATTTCAGACGCTACTCCTCTACCCTCAAACCCATCCAGACACAGCCAAGTGAACCTTATTAAAAAAAAAAAATATATATATATATATATATATCGATCAAAAACAACCCAGATCAAAAAATTAAATATTTCTGCTTGCCAGACCATGCATCCGATCAATTTGAAATTTAAAGCATGTATTCCTCATCAGTACTAGATCATAATTGTGAAGTTTCACATTGATTGATTAAGCAGTTCCAGAGAAAACATGATTTAATATTTTCTTCAATCCAAAATGGCTGTCAAACCATGTGACCTATCAATTATTCCTTCACAAACTTGTACATCTAAGGCTTGGGGAACATTTGTGTGACGTTTCCCCTCAATCTGTCCAGCCGTTCTGGAAAATATTTTCGATAGGTTGAAAGATAAATCCAATAATGGCTGCCAAACCATGTGACCTATAATGTCATATGTGTAAACATGTTGTTCCTCGCGGATAGGCAGTCATCCATATAACGTTTTACCTCGATCTGTTCAACCACTTCAGAGAAGAAGATTTTTGAAGGGTTTTTATTTCTTAACAATATGGCTGCCGAATCACGTGACTGATGACATCATCAAATTATTTCCTGTGGACCGTTTTATCCCTGGATGACCTTCAAAATTTTTCATACTGATCAGATGTAGCGTGCTACATGTGCAATGATAATGTCATAACTAAGACACCTCTGACATCATAAAAAAATCGCACTTCTTCCCCATGAGGAGTACTGCCATGTGTCAAGTTTCAATTTTTTTTGTGGTGTGGTTTCAGAGATACAGAGGTCCAATTTTTTTCCATTTTTCCAACATGGTTGCCACTCCATGTGACCGATGACATAATTATGATGAAAACATTCCACATGAGCAGTCACACCTATAGTGAAAATTTCGTCTCAATCTGACAAGTGCTTACGGAGAAAAACACAAAAGTTCTGCACAGACAAACAAACGGACCCAACTGCAATACTCGCTCCTTTGGCGAGGGTAATAAATAGGACAATGATTCAGTGGATGTATTCAAGCTCAGAGGAGGAAATGGGAGAGAACACGAGCCAACATTGAGGAGCGGACATAAAATCCTGGAAGGAAAAGCATGAGACTAAAGGTTCAGCAAAATGGTTTTACATGTGAGTCAAGAAGAAAATTAGTAAATGGAGGTACTTGATAAGTTTTGACTTGGGGAGGGCACCAAGGTAATCTTTCTAATAGAATATGTGGGCAACTGTAGGGGCAGGAGTTGCACAGAGAGTTGGAGAGCAGGAGGAATAAGACCAGAATAGATCCAGTGAAAGACTACAAGTCCATTATTCAATCAGTGGTGAGGAAGAAGCTGAGTTGATACTTGGCACTGCTGTGAGATGCCACCGATATGAACATTCCATGCCTCAAGTTGCCCAAGAATCGAAGCAGCAGCACCAGTCTTCATTGAGGAGCGATATTCGATGGTAATATGGTTGGTTGAAAGTCTTCCATCCATCCATCCATCCATTGGGACCATACTCTGTGCAGAGCGTTGGTGCTGCCTCAGCAGTCTCCTTGGCTATTGGGAACAATCCTGGTCAGGTCGCCACTCTGATACAGGATACCAGCAAGCTGGCACTCATTTTGCCGACCTCAGAAGGATGACAGGCAGAGCCAACCCCACCCTATTAATTCAACAGCCAAGTGGGATTTTAACTCAGGATCCTCTTTTCCCAAGCCCACCACACTAACCATTAAGCCAACACCAGGCATAGTTCAAGGTCTTGTACAGCATAATAGGGTGAGAACAGCTGACATTGAACCTGTGGAGAATTCTAAAGCAGTGATCTGCTTTGAAAGGCCAACTATTAAAACTATATTCCCAGGAAGGGTTATCTGTGATGGTGAGGCCAAAGAACTCCAAAGACAGAGGATGAACACAGAAATGTGTTGCAGTATTGACCAGCCAGTCCTTCTGGAGGGACAGAGTGAGAATATTTCCCCTGAATATATTTGAACCTGGTGTTGGCAGAGTGGTTAGGGTGGTGGCTTGGGATCTTAGCATCCTGAGTTCAAGCCACGCTGGCTGCTGAATTAACACCAGGCGGTTGACTCAGCCTGTCATCCTTCTGAGGTCGGCGAAATGAGTACCAGTGTAGCAGCCAAAAGGCTGCACACGAAGGGAAGGGGTATTGACGGATTTGTTAACTCTGGAATTGGTGTGGTGCAGGTATGAAGGGCCGAATGACCTCCTCCTGTGCATAATTTCCTAAAATCCTAAAAAAAATCCTAAATATGAGACTTTCATGTCATAAAAGGCATTTTCCAAATGACCAGTTTGTTATCTCAAGATTGGAAGAGATGGATGCTGCTATACCCTGTCTCGTGCAGGAATGAGAAACTATCCTGCACAGAGTAGTCATCTGCAAAGCAACAGGTTTGATTTTTCTGTTATGAAAAGAGGTCATTGGTGGAAACAAAAATCAGGATTAGTCTTAGAATGTCACCTTGAGGGATGCCAGTTTATGGTAGTAGACTGTTGGAGTGAACAGCATTGAAAGCAACTGATTGCTTGCAAGTGTGGACACATTCTAATATTGGGTATCTGTGAAGAAGTCTACTCCCAAAGTTGATGGGATCCACGAGTTCGTAATTTGAGATTTTTTTCCAGCAAGCAGGTTCTTCATTCTATTTTTTAGGGAGACTAGTGTAGAGAGTCTTTTTTTTTTTTACTAGATAAAGTGAGGGAGCGAAACCCATTGAAGGTTTATTTCACTTTCACCAAGACCACAGGACACTCCTTATTCAATTGTACATCTTACATCTTACAATACACACATACATCTTACAACCCGTAGTATGGATATAGTGAAGGATATTTTGGAAACTGACTCTCATGTTCGTCTTCCCCTTTTTTATATGGTTCTTGTGGACACACAGTTTCTGTGGATTTGAATATAATTAGTAATAGTGAAATTATCGATCTGATGAAAATGGAAGCTAAATATAGGGAACCAGAAACTCAACCTTGGAGCACATGAGGTCTTCAATTGTGGATTCTGTCTAATTTTGTTAACAAAATGTGCACCAAGTTTAAGTAATTGAAAACAGTTTTAATGTATGGTTTAACAGAGTTGTGGAAGTCCTGGATAATAGGATTACGTTTTTTAGTCATCGGGGCTTGCTTTCACTGGGTAGGTCTAAACCAATGTTGAACAAGCCGAGTGCTCATAAAGACATTCGAGATCTCCATGATAACTATATAATTGCTCCAGTGGATAAGGCTGATAATAATTTTTTTGTGGTTTGCAAAAAGTTTTATGTCGAGGTTTTATTACCAGAGTTAGGCATTGACACATTTACTTTCACTCGTATAGGAAATAGCACATACTGCATGTTCCTTGTCATAAGTCATTCCAAGATATTATCTGAGCATCAGGAAGTTTTAGTGATTAATTTCAGTATTAAATTTAAAGAGGTAAATCTTTGTAATCCTCGACTTTTCAGGATCCCGAAGCTTTATAAGAACCCATACAAGTATAGGTTGAAAGCGGGTGCCAGGCAGTGTTCCACCAAACAATTATCAGTTATTGTTAATTCAGGCTTACTAGTTGTTAGGGAAGAGTTCAGGAAATATTGTTTATCAATTGAGAAGAATTCTGGTATTAACACTTTTTGGAGCATTCATTATTCTTTAGAGTTCTTAGATATAATTAGATGCCTCAATATTAAGTCAGTTTAAGTTTTAGATTTTTCAACTTTATATACAAGTTTGGATTTAGTACAAGTGAGGGATTCACTCTTCAAAGTAATTGACAAGGTTTTTAATTAACTCTTTTAATAACTTCTTATGTGTCAGGTTTGATAGAGAATTGTTATCGTAGAAGAAATACGCAAGTTTTCATTGTTTTGATAAGCAGAAGTTTCAGGATGTTGTTAATTTTATTTTATGTTACACTTTTGTATCTTTTTTTGTGGGATAATGTTTCAACAGGTTAAGGGTATTCCCACGGGTTGGACTTGCATACCCCAACTAGCGGACATTTTTCTATTTTCTGTGCATTTTCATTTTTGCAGAAACTGATGAAGAAGAAAAAAATTAGGATTTACGAAAAAAAAACTTATCTCATACATGTCGTTACATAGCTGATATTTGCATGGTTAACTGTAAATTTTTTTGAGAGGCAGCTTCACAAGATTTATCAAGATAACCTGATTGCAAACATGAGAGGTAATGATAGTGCAGTTGCTGCCTATCAGGACGTGTTGGTTGGAGTTGAACAGAATGGCTTTCGTACAAGTGTATATCATAAAGTTGATGATTTCAGTTTCCCTTTTGCCTTGTACACCTTTTCAGGTAGCAATGTACCAATTAAAATGGGTTACAATGTCTTTTCATCTCAGATACTTAGATTTGCAAGAATTTGTTCAGTGAAGGATGATTTTGTGGAATGTGCTGAGAAGGTTTTTTTTTTCCATCATGTTTAACAGAGGTTATTTGGCTGATTGTTTGATCAGGTCTTGTGAGAATGTCTTTAGACTCTATCGTCACCTTTTATTGAAGCTTGGTTGGTTTTCATGCAAACAAGTTTCTATTGCATTGCATTTGATATAATAATAATGAATTAATTATTTTAGCGAGGTAAACTCTTTAATACCGGTATTATAAATTAAGCATATATATACCGCATCTAATTATTTATGTATATATATATATATATATATATATTTAATGAAATAATGGAGTTATTGAGATAAAAATATAATAAATAAATATTATTTATAAAATACATTATACAGTGCCTTCAGAAAGTATTCACACCCCTCGACTGTTATCACATTTTGTTTTGTAAGGATTAAATTTAAATTTTTTTGTCACCGATCTACACAAAATACCCCAAAATGACAAAGTGAAAACATATTTTGAGAATTTTTTTTACAAATTAATGAAAAATTAAAAGCTGAAATGTCTTGCGTCAAGAACTATTCAACCCCTGACTCACTTCTTTGTATAAGTGCTTTTGGCAGTGATTATAGCTTTGAGTCTTCTTGAGCACATCTGGATTTGGGGATTTTCTCCCTTTCTTCCTTGAAAATTTTCTCAAGCTCTCTCAAGTTGGATGGGGAGTGTCGGTGAACAGCAATCTTCAAGTCTTTCCACAGATTCTCAATGGAATTCAAGTCTGGGCTTTGGCTAGGCTACTGAAGGACTTTCACCTTCTTGTTCTGAAGCCAATCCAGTGTTGCTTTGGCTGTATGCTTGGGGTCATTGTCCTGTTGGAACGTAAATCTTCACCACAGACTGAGGTCTTTTGCATTTTGAAGCAGGTTCTCCTCAAGGATTTGCCTGTATTTGGCTCCATTCCTTGTTCCCTCTATCATTACAAGTCTCCCAGTCCCTACCACTGAAAAGCATCCCCATAGCATGATGCTGCCACCACCATACTTCATGGTAGAGATGGTGTTAGATGGG
This sequence comes from Eptatretus burgeri, assembly GCF_056783735.1. Taxonomy (NCBI): domain Eukaryota; kingdom Metazoa; phylum Chordata; class Myxini; order Myxiniformes; family Myxinidae; genus Eptatretus; species Eptatretus burgeri. Next base: position 55,421,438 of record NC_140968.1, read on the forward strand.
TGATGAGCTGTGCTCGGTTTCCACCAGATGTGGCGCTTTGCATTCAGGTCAAAAAGTTCAATTTTTGTCTCATTAAACCACAGAACCATTTGCCTTATACTTTGAGTCTTTCATGTGCCTTTTTGCAAACTCCAGCCATGCTGTCATGTTCCCTTTTCTCAGGAGTTGCTCCTATCTGGCCACTCTCCAATGAAGCCTTGATTTGTGAAGTGCTGCAGAGACTATTGTCCTTATGGCAGGTTCTCCCATCTCAGCCAAGGAACTCTATAGTTCTGTCAGAGTGGTCATTGGGTTCTTGGTCACTTCTCTGACCAACGTCCTTCTTACCCAGTTGCTCAGTTTGGTCAGCTCTAGGAAGTAGTTCCATACTCTTTCCATTTCTTAATGATGTTGCTCACTGTACTACTAGGAACTTTTAATACTCCAGAAATTGTTTTATACCATTCCCCAGATCTATGCATCTTCACAATTTTATCTCAGAGTTCTATGGACAGTTCCTTGGACATATTGGTGGAGTTTCTGCTGTGACATGCACTGTCAACTGTGGGACCTTATATAGAAAGGTGTGTTTCTTTCTAAATTATGTCCATTCAATTGAATTGGCCACAGGTGGACTCCAATCAAGTTGTAGAGACATCTCAAGGATTATTAAAGGAAATTTGATGTACCTGAACTCAATTTGGAGTGTCAAAGCAAAATGTTTGTGCAGTTACTGATGCAAGACATTTCAGCTTTTAATTTCTAATTAATTTGTAAAAGATTCTAAAAACATGTTTTCACTTTGTCATGATGGGGTATTTTGTGGAGATTGGTGACAAAAAAAAATTCAATTTTATCCATTTTAAATTCAGGCTGTAACACAACAAAATGTGACAAATGTCGAGGTTCAAAATAGTTCATCATACTTCCGAAGGCACTGTAAAAAGCATTAAAATAATTTGTTGATGGTTGCCTGGATATGCAGTGCAACATGTTAAAGTCTGTTATTAATGACAGTTTGAATATTTGAATAACAGTTTGAGTCTATGGTTCGATGAAGGTGCGGTGTCATGGACATGTCTACAAGGTCAAGTGTTTATCACATAATATATTATCATTTAAAGCAATGTATGATTAAAGTTATTAATTTGTAGTATTACTTTAAATAAAAGTTATAATTAAAGAAGTTTGAATAAGGATATTGCATTGTGGTGTTGACTGACAATCTGGACACAACTTTGAGGTTGTGGGTCCATTGATGTTGAGTAATCTACTGATGTGGACCTGTGACCAGGGTTGTGGACTGAAAGGATCGAAACCTTGATGAAAAACGGTGCCCAGCTGATGATCTGGGGGCAGTTGGGAAACCAGTCAATTGCTTATAAGTTGAGGTTATAACTTCGAATAAAAGAGCTTGAGTGAGTAATTACCAGTGTAATATATATATATATATATATATATATATATATATATATATATATATATATATATATATATATATATATATATATATGTGTTTTATTTATTTATTATGTCTGGCTTCCTTCTTGGGACTGGGGTGAAGTAATTGGTCTATATTTTGATTTCACTTAACCCAAGGACAGTGGCTGAGTTTTTCTGAAGTAATGTCCAGTGTTGTCTCATGTAATTGTTTGCCTACATCCCCAAAGTTTTCTGGTCATGAATAGAAAATAAGAATTTTGTGTTTGGCCAAAGAATAAGATGATGTTGATGTGGATTTTTCTCCTTGAACCTCGTAGTGATCGTTGTAGAATTCATGCGTTGTTGTGGAATCTTATTTAACTTGCAGGGCTTAACGTCGAGCCGACTCGGTTTTAAATGTATCCCTCGTACACTTCACACAATTAACTTGAGAACCCCCATTTGTTGCAATATTATTTGGTTCTATTTTATTCCTCTTACTTTTTAAAGACACCGATTAATTCATTTCCCACAACGTGAAAGTACATTACATCAGAGAGTTTTATTATTACTTGGTACTTGGTCAGTCCCAAGGAGTACAATGCACTGAGATGCTATTCATCCACAATGATTGCACTGAAACAAGATTACAATTTCTGGTATTTATATGCTTTTCATGGGAGAGTGGTGGGGGATGTTAAGCCTTAAACAAAGAACTCCAAAATGCAATATGTGTCTTATAGGTGAAAAAGCAAATGACATAATTCATGGCAAGAGTTGGCTGTTATCAGCCCAGGTCACACCGCTCTACAACAATACATTATTTATCAACATTTCGGGAAAAAGTCTCTTGGCCAAAAGGGAAGGGGGGCACTTACAGCCAATTTGACTTCTAGCATAAAACTTACATTTATAAAACACCAGCACAATTACAATTTAGAATACATTAATATAATTATTTCCTCCACAATGTTATGGAAGGTATGAGAAGACCAATATTCCAGTGGAACAATATCAAATATTGGCACTTTTTAGAAAATGTTGCTTTATCCATTTTAAAGAGTTAAATATCTAAAAAGACTTGTTTCTGTGTGAGAATTATACATGTCAAGCTTTTATCACTTTTACAAAAACAAATCATTGTGCAAACATTATAGGTTACACTTGTTTATCAGTTCTGACTCACCAAGGCCTTCGCAACAACACTGAAGCTCATCACCAGCAGACAAATCACGACGATTCCTGGAGAAAACACACACACGCACACGATTCACAGTTCATTTCATATTGTTTCATTTGATATTGTTTCTACTTCGACATAATTGTATACTGTAGATAATTTGAATGACATTAATTTAGTTCAACCACATTGTTTTGGGAATTAAGAAGGGAATGTATTTAAGTGAATTGTTGCACCTTGAGTGTCGACATTGACAAATAGTTAACATCAGGTGCTCATTCGGGTGCTTAATAAATATCAATAATATTTATTTTATTGTCATTATTATAAATACAAACCATTGGTTCAGAGGGGAACAATAAACAGGTCAACACAAAACAAACACTGGGAGTTTCCATATTAAACCCACATATTGCATACCAAACACCCAATGAGGGCAAATCGAAGGAAGATGATGTAAGTTGCTAATTATTGATAAACATTCGAGCAGATCTTGCTCTGTGGAAGTAAATCAATGCCTTTTCACCTTTAAGCACAGATAAATGCCGATAAGGTAAATGACAACCAAACAAACAAGATATATAAAACAACCAGAATATATGGGGCGCATTTTGGTTTTCCCAGTAATGACCACAGATGTGGAGATACGGACGTTCGAGCGTATAAATATATTCTGCCTTAATAGTTCAACGTGATTTGAACTTACTGTGCACTCTGAAGGTTGCTTGCTCCATCCTGATCCAATTCCTTATGGGTTGGTTGAAGTCGACGTTCAGGGAAGCTTGCACTTTAAATACTGGTAGTTTGATTGCAGAAAATAGGATTCTTGAGCAGCAACTCAAACCCAACCTGTGCTCATATGCTCTGACCTGTGTTGCTCTTTTCTGCTTTATCTTATAGTCCAAGTGCTTCTAGTTCTCGAAGCACCTCCTGCCCACTTTACTGTTGTGAAACGATGTGTTTGCATAACAGGAAAAACCCCGGCAATAATTATCTTGCAGTCTCTCATGTGAATTGTCATGTTTGTCTCTCATGTGAATCTCTCAAGGCTTGTGGAAGAGCTCAATCACAAAACAGATCCAGAATGCAACATATCAAAAAGACAGCTGGAAAAGTGGTGTGGGGAGGTGGGGGATGCCAACAGCAGGGCAGAGGTCCAACTTTACATCGCTCCAAGGGCTTGCAATAGGTGTGTCCATAATTGAGCAAGCCTGATAACATCACATTGCTAATCTTGAGGTAAACTCTCCAATCAGTCTCATTACTAAAAACCCTGAGGGTGCCTTGTCAACTTCATTTCTCAACTTAATGTTTGCCTCCAAATGTCATGTACCCAACTCATCCTGTTCTGTCTCAATGTTGGCTCCTCATACCCAATGCCTCTCATATGTGTTTTTTGTAGAGTAGAGAATATATATATATATATACACACACACACACACACACACATATCAAGAAGAGAAAGCCCTGTTGTAGTCTAAGTTTTGATTTAAATCGTAAATAATACATTATTTTATTTTTTTAAAATGCAAGTACTTTGTATAAATACACCATACATCTGCATTAATTAACCACAAATCAGGTTCAGATTTGAATCAGAGGCTGAGCAATATTTCAGCACATGCCTTGGCGAGGGGAGAGGTAAATGTGGTTAAAATCGTGATGAAAAGCATCAATTTGAGCATCCTAAGAGACATGAGGTGCAGTTTTGTGAGTATACGGGAAATAGAAAATGGATGGAAGGAATAAAATGGGAAGAGGGAGTAGAAGAAGGGAAGAGTAAACAGGGATGAGAAAATGAAAAAAAAGGAAAAAGAACATCTTCAATTCACCTTGGCCAGTGGGATTTGAGGAAGGTTGAGAGCAGAGTTAAAAAAACCAATTAAATTATGTTTGTAGGTGAGGGGGAGATGGACACTGTGGGGGGGGGGGACAGGGGTGAACTGAGGGAAAGAGCAGTCAACAAGAAAGAAAGAGAGGGGAGCTCAAAATAGTTAATCATTGACACCTCCAAGCATTTGACACCTGCAAATACACTGGTGAAATTGATACTAGAACATAAAATAAATGCACAAGAAAACAGGGGAATAGACATGTGGAACATTATCCGTGTTGGAAAAATTACAACAGGTAAGTGAGATAAATCTGGAATTGTCTCCTTGGCTTTGGAACTGGTGCACTTGGAGCAAAATGAAGCATGACACCTGTATGTTGAGGAAGTCAGAATCAGAATGCTGTTTGTAAATCGTTACTTTAGAGAGAGTCAAGACAAGACAGACTCTGCCTATATCTCTGTGTCATGCACTTTGATCACTTACTTACCCAAACGTGATTTATTTATTTATTCTGAAACCCTGTACGTACCTAATGACACAGAGTAATTGCATAACATGCAATTTTGCATGTTATGCAATTACCGGGGTAATGCAGTGTATTGCATCATTAGCCCAGGTTTGGTCTAAGGGGTGAACTGACAGTATTTTTAATTTATAAATTTAAGGCCAAAAAGGCTGAACAAGAAGGGTATCCTTGTTTGATCGTTGTACCATTTTGTGCTTTACGGAAGCATTTGTATTTTGTTTTTGCAAGATCCAACTTTCCATAGAAAACCATTCATATTGAGTTTACAGAACTCTTTGAACGATGGAACAGCCACGGGCAAAACAGGCTTCACATTCAACATCGTGGTGGCGAGTTTTGTCTGGAAATGCGTTTTAAAAGTTCATAAAGGAGTTGAGACCTTGAGGTTTAAAACGCATTGCACACAAGAGATTAATCGTGCTGTGTTCCAGACGTTTGGAGGACAGTAACAGCATGCTTGAAACCAGGCCTAGAGAAACACACACAACGTCGTCCCCAGGAATCGTTTTTTTTTTTACTTCATTTAAAAAAAAAAGTCGTTGAATCTCAGAAATGATTTATTTATTTATGCACAATACTTATTTGTTTCATCAATGGCGTTGCCCTGATGAGCAATTGCTGACCAATGGAAGTGGAAATTGGCATCATATTGTAGCTTGGAATTATCAATTTGACTTAACAGCTTTTGGTAGGATTAGAATGTACGGTATGAGGGTGAGTCAAAAAAGTATCCACAATACATTTTTACTTGAATAATAAAACTACAATCAAGCATGTGCAAGAGCATCATTTTCCCACTTCATCCCCCTCCTTTTCAACACACTTAGTCCATCCGTTCACAAGCTTCTGTATGCCCTCAGAAAAAAATTAATGTTTGGTTAAGTGACGAGCTAGATATGCACCGCTTCTTTCACTTGTTGGTCACTGGAAAAGTGACGGCCTCTTAAAGCGTCTTTGAGTGGACCAAACAGGTAAAAGTCTGAAGGGGCCAGGTCAGGACTGTATGGAGGAAGCTCCAACACCTCAATGTTCAATTGCCACAGGGTTTCCACAGTTTGGGTGGCAGTGTGTGGATGGGCATTGTCACGCAATAATGCATCACCTTTTGACAGTAGCCCACGGCGTTTCCATCGAATATGTGGTTTTATCTGGTTTTATCTGGAGCACTTCACACTGTTTACCCTTGTGGCCCCCTCTTGATTGTGTTCCAAAATTGGGACTTTTGAGTCCCAGAAAAGTGTGAACATCACTTTTCTGGACAATGGTTAACTTTTGAACTTCTTTTTGACTGGTGATGTCAGATGTTTCCATTGCATACTCTGGCATTTGCTCTCTGGCTCATAATGGTGGATCCACATCTCATCTCCAGTGACAACGCATCTCAAAAAAGCATTTCCTTCAAGATGAAAGTAGTTCAAAGGGCTTTGGCAGATCGTCACATGGTTGTGCTCGTGCTCTTCTGTGAGTTGTTTTGGAACCCATCTTGCAGAAACTTTATGAAAGCAAAGTCGGTTTTTGTTGATTTAATGTGCAGAACCATGACTGATGTTCAGATGTTGTGCAACTTCGTCAATAGTGGACCGTTGGTCATCCAGAATCATGACGTGGACTCGTTCAATGTTTTCTTCTGTTGTGGATGTGGCTTTGCGTCCAAATCGTTCATCAGCATTAACACTTGTGCGACCATTTTTGAACATGGTAATCCAATCATACACACTCCACTGTGGTATAGCACTGTCCCCATATTGTGCTGAAAGTCTGTGATTGATTTCTGCCCCCGGTACACCTTCAGCCCACAAAAATCGTATCACTGCATGCTGCTCTTCTTTGGTGCAAATGGCAGCGGAGCATCTTGTTAACTCCCTTACAATGACACAACAACTGACTGCTCAAGGTTGAAACTGTTTCACAACGACGTCGACCGTTCGTGCTTGTACCTGCACGTACAATAAGCAATGTAGTCAACACAACACAGTTTTTAATAAATTATTGCGGATACTTTTCGACTCACCCTCGTTGGTTAATTTTTCTATATTTCTCGTAAATGGGGCATATTATGAGTACATTATTATTATTATTATTATTATTATTATTATTATTATTATTATTGGAGTGCATATTGCATCTTCGGGGTCTTTTTCATCTTTTGGATCTTCGTTGTCCTTTTGGTCCTCGGGTCTTTTGGGTTCTTGGGGTGTTTTGGGTGCTCTGGATACTTTGGGTATTTTGGGTCCTCGGGCCCTTTTTGGTCATTTGAGTCTTTGGAGTCTTTTAAATCTTTTTGGATCAGATGTTTTGGATTCCTTAGTTCTTTGATAAAGGGTGACGGCCAAAACGTCCATTGTGGTTCTTTTCAAAGGGCGAATTTTCACCCCATGTCCTTGCTTTATATTTCACCGACGCAAATAATCTCATATCTACATATATATCCACATAATCCATCATACGTACTCCAACCTACAGTTGTTCCAAACGGCTCGACGTTTTGACCAACGACACGGTTTAACTGTGCCTCCACCAACCTTTGTCAAGAGCAAATTTACTGTTAACCTCCTCTCAGATATACCCAGGGTGGAAGGGGTAGGCCTCATTGGTCGACCAATCACAAAGCTGTTTTTGCAAGAACTTTGATATTATTGTCGTGTCTGAGGCTCACACACCATTTAATACCCGAAGACCTTTTAAGACCACTTCCGCTTTTGATTCCTAAGAATATTAAAACCCTTAAGAACCTGAAGACCCTTCAAGACCTTTTAGAACCCGAACATTCTTCAAGACCCCTCAGAACCTTTAGACCTTTTAGAACTCACCTTGTCCCACCTGCAACCAAGAGGTGTTTACGCATACAATATTGTCGAAATATTGCAGACTGCCTCCTCAGCATCACTTGCTACAAGATGGCTTACTCTATCTGATAGGTCCTTGACACATGGCAATCTAACCTACTCGAAATACACGGATCGTGTTACACTTACCACAACCCAGTTATGGAATCCCCCCTTCCATGTAATCTAATGCATAACCTCATTCTGACCATTCATTGACTCACTCACTGACAGTGACATTAAAGTTTGGTACCTTCCGGGTGATGTAAAAAGCTGATATTTCATGTGCCGACGGATATCGAAGCCGATTCACCAGGGAAAATCACAGAACTGCTTTCCAGCGATCCTGTGATTTTTTTCCCCTTTCCTTCAAGCTTCTGGGTCTCACGATCAGCCATGATCTTTCCTGGGAAACCCATATTTCCAAGCTGGCCTCCAAAGCCAGTCGCTGACTGGGCATCCTCCGTCGTGCAAAGTCCTTGCTTGGCACATCTGAGTTCCTGACCACATTCAAAACTTTCATCCACAACCTGATGGAGTACTGCTCTCCGCTCAGGGATGGTGCTCTCGCCTTTCACCTTTCTCAGCTTCATGCTGTGGAATCCAAGGCATTTAGGATCATTGGTATCTCCGGTGATGAGGCTGAGAGTTTGGGTCTCTCACTCTCTCACCGCAAGCAGGTCGGTGGTCTTTCTGGTCTCGTCCCCCTGCTCTGTCTGAGATATGTCCCCCGTCCCCCATCCCCCATATTTCCGCAGCATGCTCAAGGTCCGCCAGCAACCCCCTTTTGGTAAAACTACCAAAATCACGAATCGCTACTCACCTTCATTCTTTCATTCCTCTGTTTTCCCGCCTTTGGAACAAACTCCCACACTCTCTTCAATCCCATTCTTCCCTCAAGGTCTTCAAAACAGTGATTCACCACCATCTCTTATCTTCCCCCATCCTAAGCCACAATCTTTTCTACCCTCGCTAATCCACCCGAAACCCACCTCTTTCAAATTCCCTGCTTTCCTTCCTGAAAGTCCCTGTAGTATCCATCTTGTTTACCCCGTGTACCCCTTCCCATCCCTCACCCTTCCACAGATCTCCTCATGTCTGTTCCCCACTGTTGTTTTCCTTCCCTCGCCTCCTCCTCTTGTCTCCTGCCTTCTATGTTCTGTGTGTTAGCTCTCATACGAGCCTCAACAGTGTGAAAAAAATAAGAAAATAATCTGTAAATCCATCCATCCATTGGGACCATACTCTGCGCAGAGTGTTGGTGCTGCTTGGCTATGGGGCACAATCCTGGACGGGTTGCCACTCTGACATAGGATACCAGCAAGTTGGCACTCATTTTGCCGACCTCAAAAGGATGACAGGCAGTCAACCCCACCTGGTATTAATTTAACAGCCAAGTGGGATTTGAATTCAGGATCTGAGTGTCCCAAGGACACCACCCTAACCATTAAGCCAACATCAGGCATATCTCTGAATGGAAATAAATAAATGAAATAAAAATGCAGGTGATTGCCCCAAGACAATAGGGAAGTACTACAATTTCATGTGCTGATGGACATCGAAGCCGATGCACCAGGAAAATCACAGAATCGGATCCGAAAGCCTCCGTCAATGAAAATGTAAATAAACGAAAAAAAAACAAATCCAGGTGAGAGCTACCCGAGACAATGGGGAAGCACGGGCGGTTCGTTATTGCTTACAATCTGTAAGCACACCCTACTATATATCATCTGATGTGTGGTGTCTGTTCATACATTCGGTTCTCTCCCCTTTCTGGCAGCCACTTTCCGTGCTGCTGTTGAAAAGCTCCACATGCAGGCAAAGCAAAGCTTCGTACCAGAGTAAATGCTTGAGATCAAATGAAATACATTTTAAATGTATAAATGCAACATGGAACCGCAGTTTGTTTATTAACAGTGCGTTAAGATACAACCTGGGCTGACAGGATGGCCTTGAGGTATGCACACTCCCTTCTAAGCTGTTTCACCTGGGGTCAAATCCCTACCCAGCGATAACAGGTCATCCTGGTTTTTCACAGGCAGTGTAATTCATCATGTGTGTTGCGCATGGTGAAATTTCCAAAATCCTAAATTTTCATTCCATTCCCTTGAAATTTGAATAGGATTTGCATATCAGGTCACTGAATTCAACCACCAATTATTTTTGAGGTCAACAAAGGCCAAAAGGTCAACATAGGCCGAATTCCTGAAATTATCAATTTTCATCCGATTGACTTGAAATTTGAAGAGGAGTTGAGTATTTGGTCATTGAATTCAACCAGCGAATTATTTTTGAGGTCAAATTTGTTTTATGGATTTTGCAACTCTCGTGCTCGACACGACGTCTTCTTGTTTGTTTGTCTGTCTGTCTGCCTGTGCACAGGATATCTCAAGAAGTTGGGGACGGATTCGGATGAAACTTGGTGGACATGTTGGGTGCGTGACCACGACGAAGTGATTCGATTTTGGTGAAGATCTGAATCCCGATCTGGATACAAGAATTATTTAATTTCAAAATGATTCTTCACTATTGAGAGATAGGGCCAAAAACGATATCTAACATGATATTTCAAAAATGTATTGGGCTCAATATGTACTACTGGATCAAGCATTACGTGGCGGAGGTATCCGCTCGACTGAGTGCCCTTCTAGTTTTCGAAGTGAGCGCATTGATTAATGAAATATTTCAAGAGCTACTCCGACATAAATTGAAAATATATGAATTGATAAGGGTACAAATCTAGTTATTACAGTTCTTTTACAAAAATACATATTTAAAGTGAATGGAAATTGATGTTTACCTTTACTTTAGTGTGAAACTTGACATTGCATGTGGTCCACCAGAACCGCGTAATTGATGTGCATCCTGAGAGGGCAACTGTGATGGAGTCCTTCAGATGCTCGTCTGTCTGACGGGTTCGAAGTTTAGATTTGATGCAGTTCATGTTGGAAAAGGCATATTTGCAAATATAGGTCGAGACAAATATGAAAGCCACTTGCATTGCTACTTTGTGGATGTTGCTGTACTTATCAGTATCCACGAGACTCCAGAAATTTGTGGCAGATTGCTTTCATTTCAACTGAATGTCATGGAAGGCTGTTAATCTCCATTTACAAAGGGACACAATCGAGGTCCAACAGCACACGAATTTCTTCAGAAATGTCACGAACATCAACGTCCATGAAGGGGGTTGAAGTGAACATCACACAGGGCTCCATCTCCTCAAAATCATTAAATCTGTCATTGAACTTTTGGCCAAGCTTGGTCAGGAAATCACTGTACTTGTCAATGTTCACGATTCTGATAGAAACCTCATTTTTCTGCTTGTGTTTGGAGCACAGAAGGGAAATGTTGCATTTTCCTTGACTGGACTTGTTGTATCAGAAGGTTAAGTTTTGACTTGAAACCTTTCACTGCACTAATCATGTCGGCAATTGTCTTCTGTTCGTGAGGAGGACATCTCAAAAAGTTGTAGATGGATTCGGGTGAAATTTGGTGGGCAGGTTGGGTGTATGACGTGGAAGATATGATGAGATTTTGGGGGTCCGGATCCAGATCTGGCCTATTCGTGGGATACAAAACGTAAACTGTTCAGCCTGTCAGAGGTATGCACTCTATCGAGTACCCATCTAGTTCCCTTTTAAACCCGGTCCATGTCCTTCGCTGACTCTTGCTGGATTTTGATTCCACATCCCAAACACTCTGTGAGTAAACAAAACAAAACCATCGTTTTACCACATATCGTTGTGGAAAGCATTACAAATCAAGCTTAGAGGGTTTTCTTTGTAACTCCAACATATTTGTTTCATGTTTATAGAAGGTTATTCTCTCGTGCCATTTTCAAAAGGTCCAAAGTAAAGAGTTTTGAGGTATTTTGCACCTTTGAGGTGTTTAATATGGTGTCCACACCTGTACCCTCGAATGTAGCATTTATAAACATTTCCATTGATGCACTAGGTGTGCTTGATCAGGTGTTATACCTGGTGTTGGCTTAAAGGTTAGAGTTGTGGGCTTGGGATCTGAGGGTCCTGAGTTCAAATCCTGCTCGGCTGTTGAATTAATACCAGGTGGGGTTAACTCGACCTGTCATCCTTCTGAGGTCGGCAAAATGAGTGCCAGCTTGCTGGTATACTGTGTTGGAGTGGTGACCCATCCAGGATTGAGTCGAATAGCCAAGGAGACTGCTTTGGTGGCAACAACACTCTGCACAGAGTATGATCCCGATGGATGGATGGATCGTGTGTTGTTCGACCTTGTATTGAATTATTTCTTTTACCAAAAATATATCATTTAATTTTGTGTGAAGAGAGAGAGTGAGAATTATGCTTTCTCACCAACACACACACACACACACACACACACACACACACACACACACACACACACACACACACACACACACACACACACACACACACACACACACACACACACACACACACACACACACACACACACACACACACACACACACACACACACACGAGAATGCTTCTTTTTCTTTTTATCCTTTCCCACCTTTCTTGTAGGGTCTGTTGGGGAAGCTTAAAGGGTAATTGGTCATTATCTCCATCTTTGTGTGATGTTTTGTGGGATGAAAGTGAAAATATTTATTTACATTTATTTAATGATTTTGTTTTTTACAGACATTAAGAGTCGTCAGCAGAAAGAAACATTTAACATAAAACGTGCTGAGAATGGTGAGTAAAAGAGGGAAAAGATCCAAATCTCCACCTTGGGGTCGCTCACTAACATTCCCAACTGAATGATGATATCTCGGAGGGTTCAAATCAAATGACCTCCACACCCACATGTCCCCACCCCAAGTGGTTTGTGGAACTGCTGTGCAATTTTTGGAAAAAAACAACTCATCAAGTTTGTTACACATAAGCTAATCATAATTTATCTGTACAATGCAATTGTCCCAAACAAGACTTGTAAGCACTATCCAACTTTTTGTGTAGGTTTTTTGCACTATCACTATCCAACAAGTCCAGTTCGAAAAGTTGTACATTTTGTGCCTCATTTTACAAATACTAAGTACTCGTACAATGTGTTTCAAGACATTTTGGATGCGGTTTGCATAAACCAGCTTGCTCGCTTCACTTGTGCAATTTATCATTATCAGGTGACGTGTTGTACCATCAAGCATGTACGTACAGGTATTTTCAGTAAAGGTACTTCATCATCATCGTCATAGTTATTATCCATCATATTATCATGACCATGGTCTTGTTTTGCAAAATTTTGAATATCAAAACCTTTTCTGTATCGTGTACACAAATGATGACGATTATCGATAGGTTTTGCACGGATTTCATATTTAGAGATAAATACTGCCCAGACATAATCATCGCCCGGACGAGAGAGAGAGAGAGAGAGAGAGAGAGAGAGAGAGAGAGAGAGAGAGAGAGAGAGAGAGAGAGAGAGAGAGAGAGAGAGAGAGAGAGAGAGAGAGAGAGAGAGAGAGAGAGAGAGAGAGAGAGAGAGAGAGAGAGAGAGAGAGAGAGATAGAGATAGAGATAGAGATAGAGATAGAGATAGAGATAGAGATATAGAGATATATAGAGATATATAGAGATATATAGAGATATATAGAGATATATAGAGATATATAGAGATATATAGAGATATATATATATATATAGAGATATATAGAGATATATAGAGATATATATATATATATATATATATATATATATATATATATATATATATATATATATATATATATATTCATTCTCCTCGGCGCTCGCGTTCATGGTGATGACTCTCCCACTCTTTTTTTCTGTGCTCCCATTCCTCCTTTTTATACCCACGCCCCGCCCCTTCTCAACTCTCACCCTTCCTTCCAGAACACGCGGGAAACTTCCAGAAGGAAGCGTTTTCCCGCAAAAAATCGGAGATGCTCGCACCGTTGCCTGCTTCATTGCTTGGATTCTCACCCTTCTCCCTTGCAGGGTGAAATCCACCGCGTTTGTCAGCGAAGACGCCATTCGTTGGTGGGGAGGGGGAAACGGGGATCACCTGCTTTCCCTCGACGAAGGCCAGGCCTCTGGCAACCGTGCTGAGGTGGAAATGCGGTGGTGGTGTGGTTTGCGTTTTGTGGTGGTCTTGATGGTGGTGTGGTGGTCGGGAGGGTGGTGTGGTTGGGCGGTGGTGGTTAAGGTGGTTGTTGTGAAGGCGACTGTTCGTTGTCTGTGGGGATGTTGGCGGTTGACGAGAAGGTGGTTGTGGTGATCGTGGTTGTTGTGGTTGGTGGTGCTTTGCGGTGGATGTAATGGCGGTTGGTCCAAAATAACGATAGTAAAAGAAAAACAGCTAACTCAAAGATCACAGCCCTGATAACACAATTAATCCCCATTAAACAACGGTGGGGAAATCTAACTGAACACGGACTTATCGGCATAACTGACCTAAGGACCTATATAGTGTTCTGCGAATTTCCACAGCCGTAACAATATATACGCCAAGTTTCAGGAAGTTTTGATGAAAACTGTAGGCTGTGAAACAAAAAAGTCCACAAGAACAACAACGTGAGTAAGACTTAGAGATCCTCCACGAGGATCTAAAAAAGTGTGCAGCTCCTCCGGAATCCTGTGCCGACATACAAATCCTTCTACGAAGGCCCGTGCCACAACCCCGGCTTCTTGGTTGGGAAGGGCATAGGCATCCGGCCATTTAGTGAAGTAGTCCATAATTACGAGGATGTATCGATCACCTTGGCGAGTGGGGGGCAGTGGTCCCAAAATGTCCATGGCCACTCGCTCAAGGGGGGCCCCAACCTGATGTAGGTGAAGCAGGGCCCTCATCCTCCGTGCCGGTCCCTTTTTAGCAGTACAGGCATCGCATGATCGACACCAGTCCTGTACATCGCGCCCCATGTTGACCCAATAAAACCGCCGGCGGACCCAAGATGTTGTTTTGGTCCTGCCCAAATGGCCACCGGGGTGGGTACCGTGCACCAGTTTCAAAATTTGGGTCTTAAATTGATCTGGGACTACTACTAGCCAAGAAGTTCTTTCTGAGGGAATCTCCATCCACTTGCGAAACAAGATGTTGTCCCTCATTTCTAGGGTTTTCCACTGTGCCCAGTACGCCTTTGTTCGCGCTCCGAATGGGGTGATCTCCTCCCCACTGGGTCTCTTATTTACTCGGACCCACTCGTACATGGGCCCTATCACCGGGTCTTCCCGCTGGGCCATGCTCCACGCCAAATTGCCAAATGTCTCACCTGTGGTTAGTGGCCAAATTGGGCATACCACCCAGGCCGCATGGGCCCGGAGCTTCTGGGAGGTGTCTGCCAATTGGTCTCTCTCCTCGTACCTCATGCAATACTTACAGTTTTCTCCCAGACAGGGGCGTTGAGAGAGCGCATCGGTATTCCCATGAGCTTTACCGGCTCTATGGGCCACATTAAAATCATACTGCTGCAACTTTTCCAACCACCTTGCAATCTGGCCCTCCGGTTCCTTGAACCGTAAGAGCCATTGCAAGGAGGAATGGTCAGTTCGAACCAAAAATTTCCTCCCGTACAAGTATGGGTGGAAATGACTCATGGCAGACAGCATGGCCAATAGTTCCTTGCGAGTAACGCAATAATTTCGTTCGGGCCGACTCGTGGCCCGACTGTAATACACAATCACTCTTTCCACGCCCCCCCTGTGTCTGAGACAAGACTGCACCCAATCCTTCCTGGCTTGCATCCGTGTCCAGGGTATACATCCCGTCATCGGTGAGGTATGCTGAAACGGGTGCGGATGTCAAACACCCCTTTAATTTTAGGAAGGCCTGATGGCATTCCCCTATCCAATTAAATCTCGACCCCTTCTCTGTAAGCCGGTGAAGTGGTCGCGCTATGTCCGCAAATTTTACCACAAAGTGCCGGTAGTAGGAGCAGAGACCCAAAACCCCCCGTACCTGTTTGTCGTTATGGGGTACGGGCCACTCCTCCACTACTGTAATCTTCCCTGGGTCGGTTTTCACCCCATCGCGGCCTATCACGTGTCCGAGATAGGCCACTTCCTTTGCGAACAAAGTACGTTTCCCCAGGCTCAACTTCAACCCTGCCTGCCTGAGGCACCCAAACACCTGGTCCAAATCAGCTATTGCCTGGGAAAATGTTTTAGCGTGTACCAGGATGTCATCCAGGTACACCAGGCATGATTGCCATGGCATGCTGCCCAGCACACGCTCCATCAATCTCTCAAAGGTGGCGGGGGCGTTGTACAAACCGAACGGCATCACAGTGAACTGATACAGTCCCTTCCCTGTGGAAAATGCCGTTTTCTCCTTCCCCGTCTTGTCCATCTCCACCTGCCAATACCCACTCTTGAGGTCCAAAGTTGAAAACCATTTGGAGCCTGAAACGGCATCGAGGGTATCATCAATTACACGATACTGCCGAGCCCCAGTCCATATACGCAAACCATTTCAGATTTACCATGGTGGGCTCTTAACTTCAACATATCGACTGGAGACAACCAATACTGATCGTAATTCATTACGCTCTCATTGTGGAGACAGACTGTCACAACGCTCTCATGGTCAGAGAGGGCCTTGACCACCCAATCAGCTAGAGAACCAGCTGACCGAATGGTAGTCCACAGCACCCCCAGAACTCGACCAGCCTTCCAGCAGACTGAAGGATACATCAAATCCTTGGGCTAGGTGGATGAAACAGAAAAAAATCTTCAGCCTTGAACTCCAGCATGCCCAACAATACCATCCGCCAAAATATTTGACTTGGTGGAATGGGTCCCACCTTCACAAACTTGAACCGGATGCAGTTGTGGTGTCTGCTTGCCATGCCGGAGTCTTGGGGAGGGAGCGGACAACACTCGGAGAGTGCAGGGTTGGGGGGGGGGCAAAGGGTAAGGAGGGAGGTGGTGGCATGGAAGCATGAGGCTACCTTCCTGCCTGGTGGGCGAGGTCTACCAGGCAGGAGGAAGACCGGGGAAAAGCAGTAAGGGAAGAGACAAACAGAAACGCAGGACAACCAGGACAGAAAGAAAGGAGAGACACATAGACAAGATGGGGAAATAAAAAGCACACAAAACAAACAAATAAACAGGGCACACTAAGAAGCACAGAGCCAGCACCCCTGAACAGCACCAGAGAGGCTTCCAAGCATGTACCACGTGCAAATATCATAAAGCAGACAACGTATGAATGAAAAACAGACCCACCCACATGTCTCACCTGTGAATGGAGGGAATAACCAATTACCTTTCACTGAATCAATTAAACCCAGGTGGCTAGGATTATATTTATAAATAGACTCCTCCCATTTTCTTCCAGCCAAAGAAAGCTGCATAATGCAACCATGAAAGGCTACACACAGTAATCCCTTTGCTGTTTCAAACTCCTCCTGGAGTTCCTCCATAGTTGTAACGACATTCACAAGTAGTACATAC
>NC_140968.1:55446120-55531120 GCF_056783735.1 Eptatretus burgeri
GCTCAATTGCATGTTCGAGTAATTTGTTCAAAACAATTTTGACCATCATCCCTGTCTGATGTGCATTGAGTACCCAAGATGTCTCGGCAGAGTGGGAGTGCATGTTGTCACGAAATATATCGCTTTTGAGTTCGATCAAAATTGCCCATCATTCTTCCAATGAAGTATTTTCGAAAGTGGTTTCCTCTGCCACCGTCGATCGACTGAGGTTGTTTTCACCCCTATCTGTCTGGTTGTTTATCAGTCTGTCTGTGTGCAGGATATCTCAAGAAGTAATGGACGGATTTGGACAAAACTTGGTGGCAGGTTGGGTGGTTGACAAGTACAAATTGATCATATTTTGGTAAAGATCCGGATCTGAGAAATTTTAAAGTGATTGTTAACCACTGAGAGATTCTAAAATTATATTATAACATGAAACCCGCTATCCTGAGAACGCAAAAGGATCTAACTTAAATATGCAATGCTCTGAAGGTGTTCTTCTTTGTCTTCTTGCATATGGCAGCTTGACTGCCAAGCAGCAATAATTTTGTTGTGGCACAGCTGTGCCCCTCCACCAGTACTCTGGTACTCATTTCACCGACCTCAAAAGGATGATAGGCTGAATCAACTCCACCAAGTGTTAAGTCAGTGGCCAACGGGGCTCAAACTCAAGACTCTAAGATCCCAAGCCAGCCACCCAAACCACTAAGCCAACACCAGGCTTATTCTGAAGGTGAGAAAGAACTCTCAACAATTCAACAAGGCCTTAATTCGCAGCTTCGAGTACTGCTCTCTCCCTTTGGGATGGCGCCCCTGCCTTACACCTTGCGTTTCTTGATACCGTGGGAAGCAATGTTCTCAAAATCGTTTGGATCTCCCACAACGAAGCTGAGTGTCCAGGCCTGTTACTTTCACATCACAGGCAGGTCGGTGGCCTTGCTTTTCTCTCGCCTGTGAAACAAACATCCTCGATCTGTTAAGTCCCATTCTTCCCTCCAGGGCTTCAAGAGAGCTGTTCACCATGACCTCAGGCCACTCCCCCCATCCATACTCATAATCTCTTCTCCACAAAATTATCCCATTCCAAAGCACTCCTTTTTTTCCAGGTTATTGTGATCCCCCCCCTTTCCCTCACCTCTTTTCATTTGTTAGTTGTCTGTTGATTTGTTCCTGTTATGTTTCATCCCCACTTCTCCCTTCCTCTTCTTGCTGTGTTTCATTCAGTTTCTGTGCAGCTTATTCACCTCCATGCTCTTCTCAAGCTTCCCTTGATCTCACTCTCACTTAAACTCTGCATTTGGTGCTTCCCCCTTCCCACTGTGTTACATTCTGCTCTAACTGTTCCATGAGCCTCGACAATGTATATAAAAGAACATTCATGCTAATTTCATGGTGTATTGGTATTTGTTGATCAAGATGCAAGCTGGTGTGAACATGGAAGGTGAAACCTAACATTTTGAATGGACATGAAAGAATAAATATATTTTTAAATCATATTATAATACAGTATACTACCCTTAGGGATACTGGCTGGGTGTAAAACAAGCGAGAGAAGCAAAGGGCATGTACCGGGCCACGCAGCTGAATTTCTCTGACCTGAAATATATAGTGATTCTGATACTGGGCCCTGTGCTGATCTGTCATAGTACAGGCAGTGGGATTATATATATATATATATATATATATATATATATATATATATATATATATATATATATATATATATATATATATATATATATATATATATATATATATATGCCTAAAGGCAAAACAGCACACCACACTAGCACAGCGCTCACAATAACATTTCATCACCCGCAGGACCCATTGTGAGATGAAACATGCAACATCCACGTTACAATGGTGATGTCATTTCACAGTAAAGATGGAAAATTTTCAGGCACCTCCTGCATTACGACGGGGTCTGGGGAAGGGGGAGTAAGCGAAAGGCCATGACTTAACTTTATTAAAGTGGTTACAATATTTTATCTGTCACAACATTCTGGGCTGATAGGATAGTCTTGAGGTATGTGCACTCACCTCTGAGTTGTCCAGGTTGGGTTGGAATCCCGACCCAACTATAAACTGTCATCGTGGTGTTTCACAGGCAGGGCGATTGCATCAATGTGTGTGCCGTCTCTCGGATGGACGTTGAATTGGGTGTCCCGTCTACCAGCATTAGTTGATGGATTATATAGATCCCATGGTATCATTCACAAAGAGTGTGTGAGCTATCTTGCTGGCGTCCTGAACAACGTACAAATTCCTATTTACTCAGTTGACTATCTTGTGTCGGATTGGCGACCCTGCCAGGATTGTAACTACAGTCAAAAATTGCTTTGGCAGAACAGACGCTCTGCAGAGAGCATGGTACACCATGACGACAATGATGATGACAACATTCTCATTACAGGTCTTTACCGTATTCATAGCTTTAGAGGATGATGTTGGATTTGAAAAGCTTTAGAGTTTAGACAAACACACCATGTCTACCATCTTTTGACATTGGTGCATGCATGGAGTAGCCTGTGAGGTTGGTTGGTTTGCAGATAATTAAACAATAATAAAATGTCTCTCCATCTTTTGGAAATCAAACCGATATCAATGAAGTGCAAAAATGGAAACAATGGTGAGGACCTAAGCAAGTGCGAATGCCAGCATATCCTCCAATGAGGATCACAAGGAAATTAGACACAGGTGGAGGCTATTCAGCCCATCATGCCTGTGCCACATCAACACCACACCAATTCATCAACACAAGATCAAATAAGAAAATGTAAAATGTTTTTGTATTTTAATTTTTTTAATTTTTACTTTTAGTTTTTCAAGTATATTGTTGCGGTTGTGGAAATTCGCAAACCACCATTCAGGTCCCGTAGGTGAGATATCTCTGTAAGTACATGTGTAGTTAGCCCCAAACCCATTGTTTAGAGGGAATAAATGTGATTCATTCGGGCTGCGACGCTTTAAGATAGCCGTTTTTCTGTTCTATCTTTATTTTGAACCAACCACGTCTCAACCGCCATCACACAACAACCACTAACCACAGCGCCGCTTCACAACAACAACAACGCCAACAGCCACGATCTTTACCTTCACAACTCGCTCCCGCAAACATTGCATCACCGCCATTCCGAACGGCACCATGGCCATAAACCACCACCATAAACCCTCCACCACCTTCACCTCTCTCCTTCTGCGGCCATTCCCGCATCACCTGTGAGCACCGAGCGTCAGGCTGTCCTGGGCTCGTACGGGATGCGCGCCGAGCCGCGAGTGCAAAATGCGGCCTTTCCGAGGAGAATTCGGATCAGGAATGCTACACGCCCACTTCTGATCCATCCAATCAGCAAGCGCGGGGCAGTTTGGCCCAGCCTCCAGGCGCGTCTGTGTGGAATCGAGATATGCAAATTCTAGGATCAGGGGAGATTCACGCCCCTTTTTCTCCGTCCAATGGGCGAGCGTGGCTTCGCCCCCGAGCTCGTTCTGATCCAGAAATTTGCATATGGGTTCTCCTGCCGGCCTATAAAGCGCCGAGCGCGGGGCGAATCTGAGCAGGGTGTTTTGGGCAGAGTCGGTTTGTGCAGAGTCGGCCTTTGAAGAGCAGAGAGTGGCAGAAAAGGCAGAGTTGGCCTTGGAAGAGCGGAGAGTGGCAGAAGAGCGGAGAGAGGTTTGAGCAGAGTCGGTTTTGGAAGAGCGGAGAGTGGCAGAAAAGGTCGAGTCAGTTTTGGAAGAGCGGAGAGTGGCAGAAAAGGCAGAGTCGGGTTGGAGAGCGGAGCGGAGTGGAGTCGGGAGGCGAGGGCGTCCCGGTGGTTTTCGGCAGTCGGCTGAGGAGAATTGGGGGAAGATTCCGAGGAGCTCGGGTCCGAGGCAAGGAAGACGGCGGTCGGCGACGAGGTCGCAGTGGAATCGCTCGTCACGGGACCCAAGCAAGCCAGCTATCCTCTTTCCCCAGAGCATCAACAATTCCCCCCCCCCCTTTTTCCCCCGCGCTGAGATAGTGCGAAAAGGGGGCCCCGTTCCCACCCCACTCCAAACAGTGCCAACGAAACCCGCGAAGGAGCACGAAGTCGGGTCACCGCCGCGCTGCCACATTTGCGGCTCATCACAAAGACGCGGGTAGGACCCACCCGGTCTCGCGGACCTGACCGCTCTTTCAGGTCCCGCGCAAATATTGGCCCACAGGCCCCGTCTGCCCCCTTGTCTTTGAGGGTGGCCTTTGATTTTGTTTCTGTGTAAACGTGTGTGTGTGGCGCCAGTCTGGTGAAGTGAAACTGTTAAGTGTTGCCGTGTGTCGGTCTTATTCAGTAGTATCTCTGCGTCATTGTTTCTTTTGTTACATTTGCTTTTTGTGCATAATTGCTTTAATTGTATATGTGTGCTCTCCGTGTGCCACGGAATAAATGTGCATCATGTTGAACTGTTTTCCCATGTAGCTTCGTCTTTTCTTTAATTGAATCTCCATCTTGCTTCACATAAAGGGTTGGTAGTGGGCTTAATACGCCCGATAATTAATTGGAACCGTCGAGGCCGACGATAACACCGCTCGGTTATCCCGATAGTGCGGAACGGATCGCTTAAGCGGCCCGTGTCTGGAGTCGACCTGCGGCGAGGTGCAATCACCCAGTCTACCCTCCGCGTGGGTACTTAGGTAGGTCGAGTTTGGCAAACAACCCTATCCCACACGGGTGGCCAATTGGCACGATCGTCGTGAGGCCGAAAGACCCACCCGTGACTAGCTCCCGGTGTTAGTCCGAGAGCGTCATGACAGAATTGTTCGTCCGGTGGGTGACGCGCCGCGATTCGAGTTACGTGGCCGTTCGCACGCTGGCGGGCGCGAATTCGCAACAATATGTATATAAGGATAGCATATAAGTGGAAGTGAATGGCCGCTTAATGCTGGAGCGACTTTCCCGAAACCCTAAACCACATCTCCAATGCTGGCAGAGTTCAAAAATACCAGGGTACTAGCACACAGTGGCCTGCTTATTTCAAAACGCATTGTGAGTTTTTACCTCATGCGGGATTAAGCAATAGGTTCACTTTGTCTGTCTGTCTGTCTGTCTTGCCACAAACATCAGTTTATGATCGAGGAACAACTTTATTTCAATTGAATGTTGTATTTTGAACATAAATTGGAAAAAGAAACTCGTTTAGCAGTATTTTGGCTCTGAATTTGGCTTGATTGTGCATCACAAAGAGGAATGAGGTAAAAACATTTTTACTCTTCCTTCCTGACAAAATTGAAAATCATTCCAAACAGGGAACTCACAGTTTTTAATGATGTCATAAAAGACACAAATAACAGACAGGAATAATGAACGTAACGTGTAAATATGCTGGTGTAAAAGACACTGAATCAATGGTGCTAATCCTCCGAAAAAAGTTTTTTCTTTTCTTTCTGCATCCTTTAAAATCTTTATTTTATTTCAATTTAATTATATACTTGAACACTGTAGAACACAAATCGCCATCTTGGCACTTTCAAAACCCTTACGTTCACCAGTACTTGGAAAAAATATTACGGCATTATACATAATCTTGAGCAATCAAATTCGCCGCTCATCAACCCTGCCCATGTCCTTTTTTCTCAAGACTGGTGTGGGGTAACATGTTATATGAACTTTGCTTATTTGTTTATTTTGCATCCCTCGACCAAGTGCTACTAGACATACATGACAGCTGACCGAACAAACTCTCTTCAAGTCAATAAGAATAAAATGGATCATGAGCATTGATTAGGTATATACATTGGACAGACTCATTGATGGGGTTTCACAAATTAAAGAAGAGGGGAATAAGGGATTGCAGGTGAGCAGTAATCGGGTATAGATTTAAGAGAGTATCTCAGTATGAGTTGTTGGAAAAGCACGTGTGGCCAACAGGCATCTGGGGAAGACAAAGTCCGGAGAGGAAAGAGACCAGATTTGAAGTGCTGGAGGACCACCAGGCCACTAACCTACCTGCAGTGAGAGGGAGGTAAACAAGCCTTCTGCCTCAGCTTGCTCCCAAGAGAAGAGATACCAAAGACTTTCAAGGTCACTCCACTACTTCCAAGGGTGTGGAAAAAATGTCACACCACCAGCCCATAAAAGAGAGCTGTATACTCTGGCACTCCATGTGAATGAACACATTGTACACCATTAAGAGCTGTGTACCATCAAGGAAAGACTGCTCTAATAATAAAACCAAAACAAAGTGCAGTTCTGGAGGCCAGCCTGGAGATGTGGTCAGCTCAACACAGATCTCAACAGATAATAAGGCCAAGGAGTTCTAAAGACTGAACTTTTGCCAGAAGTTGGCCACAAACTCATGTCAGTGAAGTTACGAGACCGCTCAAAGTTCAACCAAACCGCAGTACACTATATCTTTAAAGTGACGTCATGAAGAAGTATTGTGTAGATTCAGTTGAGATATAATGGCATAATCATCTGCATACAATTGTGGCTTCTAATATTATACAAGCTATACGTTACCTTATTGCATTGTTTATATTGATCAACCAGATATCGAAAAGCAGCTAAGAGATACTATATGCTGTTGATCCCTTCAAAATGATAAGCAGCATGATTTTTTGATTTGGTTATTTCTCAGCCACTCGAAAATTACATTTTCCAACAATTATAGCAATGTTGAATAATGACTGCATGAATTGTCCTTTCCTGTGGCCCATAAAAAGCCACTCGACTTGCCTTTCGTGGAACCTCAAAACAAAAGACATTAAGTTGCATATATAAGACTGCTATTTGACTTCACTTACTTTCTTTTACAAGTAATTATGTTTGAAAGATTATACTTGCACGATTTCTCTTTGAAGAGTGTTATTTCCATTGAAAGCAGCTAGCTGCTCTTCAAATGTAAAAATAACACCGTTGCAAATGGTGATGCAGAAATGCAGGCAATGCCATGAGCAGCATGGTGATGGAAGAGAACAAGACATTTTGTGAGGCAGCTATAGCCGATAAATCGAATCGATATGTCAAAGCACTGTTTGCATTTTGAAATGGAGGTTTGACGAAATTAAGGTCACAGCCTGTAATTTATTCTCCAATTTTTACATCCTTAATTTTTTTGAAAATTCATTTCTAAAAAAAAAATTCAAAACATATATTTTTAAGAACCTAAATTTTCAAATAAGTTTAAATAAAATCTTATAAATTGTATTTACTTGTGGGCACTACTCCTCTCAGCCCATCTACGGTGGGCAATTTGCTGCGGCACAGTCTTGGAAATGCACTTTATAATTTTTGTCATTTTTGTAAGAAATTTTATTGATTACAACAGAGCCATATCTTTATTGATCCATATCTATCTATAATCTATAATCTATTTATAAATGCCATTCTCTCTTTTCCTCTCTATCTCTCTGTGGCTTTGTTCCTTTATGCATGGCCGCATATTTTAAGTTACAAACTCGGTGTACAAATACAACTGTGTGTGTGTGTGTGTGTGTGTGTGTGTGTGTGTGTGTGTGTGTGTGTGTGTGTGTGTGTGTGTGTGTGTGTGTGTGTGTGTGTGTGTGTGTGTGAGGTGTAACATAGGCTATGTGGCCGTGGCTTCACGTGGCAGTGTGGGGGGGGGGGGTGCGGGAGGCATAAATTCTCTCTGGGAATGTGTACCATGTAGCACAACCTTGTGGTGGTAGCAGAGGGTATTACAATTTCCTTTTTTAACTGGGCAACACTGAGGTCAAAGCACTCTGCATGGGTAAATTTGTCCTCCTTCCCTTCTCTTCCCCTTTCCCCAAAAAACGGAGGGGCCTGTCAAAGACTATCATAGTGTGTGAAACATTTCTAGTGGGATGGGACATCAGGACGAACAAGGGGGCAAAAGGAGGAAGGGCAATGGGAAGTGAGGATGGGGATGGGGAAGGTGTGGGGGGGGGAGGGGAGGGGTTAAACTCTAAAATTTGTTGTCCTTTCCTACTCCTCACCCAAAATAGAAGGGCCTGTCAAAGTGAGAAAAATAATAACCAGAGGGAGCCGGAGGCATCGTGTGAGAGAAACATTTCTCGCAGCAAGGGACATGCGGCCAGGGTGAGGGAGGTGGGAGAGGAAGTGGAAGCTACAAACTCCGAACTTGGGATATGTGTACAACTTTGTGAGGGAAGTAACATGGGCTATGTGGTTATGGCCTCAGAGGCTGTTTTGAGTCTGCAAAGTGATGCCAAAGTGACCAATATAGCAATTTCTGGCAAACAGGACCTCTAATTGGTCCGTCAGAGAAGCAACGGGTCGCCTCCACTCGTTATAAGATAAAGGAAGATGATTTGTAATAGTAGCTACCACCAAAAGTGGCGCTATTTCTGCCACACGTCAGTTTTGGAGTTTCAGTGACATTCATGTTTGCCCCATTGTAGTAAGATTCTGCAAATAAAATAAAAACTTAGGACAATGAAAATTCTTCCAATGGCCATTCAAGATGGGTCGATGGAGTGCAATGTGCTCCTATGTGGGAAGTCGAAGCTTCCATCTTCATAACTGATGGCAAGTTAAAAGGTATGCAAACATGTCAAGCTTGATCCCTGTTATATATATATACAGTTGGGTTGACTCGAAAAACGGGAATAAAGCTCATGCAACACTCTCTCCAATAAGATGATTAAGATGTTATAATTTAAAAAGGATTTAGAAGTTCTCATTATCAAATGAACAGTTGATGGATGCTAATAATTTTACTCCGAGCCATTATTGAAGGGATTATGAGGGGGTGCTCAAAATGTCCAACAAGTGAATTGCTCCGAATAGTACAAGATGCTTAAAAAAAAGTATGACTAGCCTGAGCATGTTGGTCCGACCAGCCTGGGCATGTTGGACCGGCCTGAACATTTCGGACTGGCGTGGGCATCTTGGTTAAGTGTGAGCATCTCGTCTGTAGACCCTCTTGAATGACCCTCGTCTTGTAAAATTTGAACGAAATTGACAAATTTACACTTGATCCATCACTCAGCATCACAGCTATTTTTTCACTCGACTCATTTTGTTATCCCTTTACATAGTTTCAAACCCTTACTTTTGGAATAGATGTGTCTTAAAATGCCATACTTTTGCCAATATCTTTGCTATTTACCTAAATAAACGAGAATTGGTTGTTTTTTTTCTCCGATGATGATGTAGTACCTTGGGTTATTTTTGAGTTTCATATAAACAAAACAAGAAGTCAAAAAATGTTGCTACTTTTTGCATGTGCATGTTATTTGATTATGGGAGAGTAGAGGAGAGGGTTCCATTGATAGCAACACGTTCACTGCGTGAGAGGAGGAATTCAGAAATCCAGCAATGAAGGCAGCCTTGTATGTCCCAGGTAGAGGGGTTGGCAAGCACAGCAGAATGCCAGACTGTGTCGAATGCCTGAGATACGTCCACGGAGATGATCCTAACCTATTGTTTGATATTGAGGGCTAGATATATATATATATATATATATATATATATATATATATATATATATATATATATATATATATATATATATATATATTGTTGTGGTTACCAAATTCGCAAACCACCATTCAGGTCCCTTAGGTGAGGTATCTCGGTAAGTACATGTGTAGTTAGGCCCGAACCCGTTGTCTAGTGGGAATACATGTCATTTATGCGAGCTGCGACTCTTCAGGATAGCTGTTTTTCTTTTACTATCTTTATTTTGGACCAACCGCCATGATTAGCACCACAACCACAACATCAACCACCAACCACAACGCCGCTTCACCACAACCGCCACGACCTTCCCGTCACACCTCGCAACCGTAGCATCGCCACCGTTCTTGCCCCGCTGTGGGTACCGGTGTTGGATTCGTGCAGAGCGCGCGTCGAACAGCGTGTACAAAATCACGGATTTTGTGCTTCAAAAACGGATCAAAAACGACACACGCCCACTTTTTGCCGTCCAATCGGTGAGCGAGGGGCGATTTGGCCCCGCCTCCAGAACGATCGATATATGCAAATTTGTGGATCAAAAAGCCTTCACGCCCACTTTTTCTCGGGCCAATGGGGAGCGAGGTGAAAGGTCAAAGGGAGGGGGTCAAAGGCGAAGCTACGGGGGGATAAAAGGACCGTGTTCGTCAGTCAGAGCCGGGTGTGGAAGTCTGGAGCCCGAAGCCTGCAGTAGCTGGAGAAGCTGAAGAGAGTCGAACGAGGGGAGCCCAAAGAAGAGTCCAGGGTGGAGAGTCCAGAGGCGGAGAGGCGGCAGCGGCGAAGGCAGACGAGGGGGTGCTCGCGTCGGTGCCAGGAGCTGCACGCCCGAGGGAGGCCGGCAGCGCGACCTGGCCGAGGTGGAGACGCACACCAGGGATAATAAAGATCCTCTATACCCCGAGCATCAGCAACCCCCTCCTGTTTCCCCCCGCGCTGAGATAGTGCGACCAAGGGGGCCCCTTTCCCACCCCCTGCCAGGCACTGTCCGCGAGGCCCGCGGAGTGAGGCGCCATCGCCGCTCCGCGTCTCATCACCAGACGGGTAGGCGCGACCCGGTCTCGGCCTCAGGCCCGCCTCATTCTTGAGGGTATTCTTTTCCTTGGTTTTGGGTATGTGTTGTCGGCGCCGTCTGTGAAGTAGAATTGTATAAGTGTTGCCGTGTGCTCGGTAGTCGGTATTAGCTCTGCATTGTGTTTTCACTTTTATATTTGCTTTTTGTGTAAATTGCATTGTGTTTTTTCTGTGTGCTTTTGGTGGAATTGTATTTGTGTGCTTTCCGTTCGTCGCGAATAAATGTGCTTTATTGTTGAACTGTCTCCCGCTTCGCTTCGTCTTTTCCTCTATTGAATCCCCATCTTGCTTCACGTAAAGGGTTGGTAGTGGGCTGAATACGCCCGATAATTAATCAAACCGTCGAGGTCGACGATAACACCGCTCGGTTATCCCGATAGTACGGAACGGGTCGCTTAAGTGGCCCGTGTCCGAAGTCGACCTGCGGCGAGGTGCGATCGCCCGGTCTACCCTCCGCGTGGGTACTTAGGTAGGTCGAATTTGGCGAGCAACCCTATCCCACGCGGGGGCTGATTGGCTCGATCGCGGTGAGACCGAAAGGTCCACCCATGACTGGTTCCCGGCGTTAGTCCGAGAGGGTCACGACTGGATTGTCCGTCCGGTGGGCGACGTGCCGCGATTCGAGTTACGTGGCCGTCAGCACGCCGGCGGGCGCGAAGATCGCAACAATATATATATATATATATATATATATATATATATATATATATATATATATATATATATATATATATATATATATATATATATATATATATATATATATATATATATATATACACACAAGCCTGGTGTTGGCGCAGTGGTTAGAGCAGCGGCTTAGGATCCAAAAGGTCCTGAGTTCAAGCCCCGTTGGGCCACTGAATTAATACACCAGGGGGTTGACTCAGCCTGTCATCCTTCCGAGGTCGGCGAAATGAGTACCAGTGTACTGGGCCGGTGTATACCCCGGTTAAAATAGGTGTACCATATCCCTGTGTCGTAAGAGGCGACCAGGGTTGCGTCAGGAAGGGCATCCGGCGTAAAACATGTGCCAAATCGCTATGCGGATCATAAGGATGATCCGCTGTGGCGACCCCTAACGGGAGCAGCCGAAAGAAGAAGAAGAAGAAGAAGATATATATATATATATATATATATATATATATCTATCTATCTATCTATCTATCTATCTATCCATAGTTAAGTGAACGGGACAGAATCCAAACTAATGTTTGGAGATCAGCTTGTTTGAAAACAAGAAAGACTTGCCATCAGCATCGATGATGGATTTCATGACTTTGCTTGTTATTGGAAGTAAGCTCACTGACCTGTAGTTGATGGGAACTGTTTTTGCACCCTTGATGTTGACCAGAGTGATGTTTGCAGACTTCCACATGGACTGGAGGCACTGAAAGGATATAAATAGACCCAAGAGTGCAGACAAAGAAGCAAGAGCAACAGAGTAGGATTTGAGAACATGGATACTGATGTAACCTCACCCGTTGCCGAACCAGGGTTGATGCTGGACAGAATGTTCTCCGGTGACAAAGATACAAAGTCCAGTAAACAGTGGATACAAAGTTGTAAGATGTGGACAGAGCAGGATGGGTTGGGTGCATGAGATTTGGAAGCAAATATGTAGTTGAAACATTCTGCCTTGCCTCGAGCATAGTCTGCATTGATGCTGTTAGAGGTGAGGGGGGGGGGGATGGATGGGGAGTGTACACTGGAGATGTACTTGATGTTGTAGTTTATTGGATTACGATCCAATTATTGGATTCTTCTTTGTAATATTTTTTCTTTCTATCCATCTACTAAACTAAAGACGAAGAAGGGGAAAAAAATCTTACAAATTAAATGCCGACTACTTGTACTTATTCTGTATGTTAAAGCCTGCCGTTGGCTTAACAATGCAGGTGGCTGGCTTAAGATCTTTGGGTGTCGAGTTTGAGTAGACACCCTGTTGTGCCGCTAAACAACACCAGGTGGGTTGACTCAGCCTGTCATTCTTCTGATGTCAGCAAAATGAGGACCAGCTTACTGGAAACAGGGACACTGAATCTGCAGCATAGCCATGCTCCCAGAAATGATGCAACTCGCAGTCGCAGGCTGCATACAAAATCTTGTTACTGGATATTGAAAATTGAATGAAAGCTGTTTCCTGAATTGTTGAGAGCATCTCGTTCCAAGAACCTTTTGGGTGCACCCCTACATGGGGTTCACCGTTTTTATGCAGTAAGAATGATCCTCCTCATTTTTTTCTGGTTAATATCACGACAATCTCAATGGGCATCTTGCATGTGGTGCTGGAGTCAGGATTCTGTGGTTTTTTTTTTATCAGATTGCTGAGTGCCAACAGAAAGGCCTAACAGCGCTCTGATTTCCAATACAGAAGAGATGTTATGCATGTGCCAGGGCAATGCTAATTGCTTATTGCCACATAGCTTGGAAGCCAAATTAACTTGATACTTTAAAGCAGGCTGGGTGAGAGCAGGTTGTGTGAATGACGATATATTCGTAGCTCCCTGAACGTTTCATTATAATTATGTTGGTTTTCTTTTTTCATCGTTTGTACTCTAAAGTGTTTGGATTATGTGATGGATTATAATTTAACAGAAAAGGTAATTTTGTTTTAATGCAGTTAAGAAAAAAAAATTCTGCTGAAAATGATGACCCTCGGGTTATGCTTGACCATCAGCATTTCCTTGACCCTCAGGCTTCGGGATGTGACTGCTCAGAGTTCATTGGTGAGGATCGTTTTACCACACTCATATTATTGGAGGTAACCGCATGACCACCTGGGACCCATGCCTTGTTGGCAGAAGCGGAGGCCCACGGAGCTCGATATAATTAAGTCGATGACTTGGGCTCTGAAATGACATCCGCAATTATTTCTTTCTAGCAGCTAGACCTCCAAGCAACGAGGTGCTCAATCTCAACTCGAAAAGTAGATCATCGCTAAAAGTTGATGGCATTTAGAAAAAAAAAACGAAAAAAAAAACATGTTGCAGTGAGCGAAGGGTCCTCTTTCATATAGATGAAGCTTTTAGCCACTTAAATTGGTTGATCTCATCGAAATATGGTATTTATATGCCAGGGAGGGTTTCTTTGTTGATGCAAAGTCTTGATTACAATGGAAAGATGTGCATTGCTGAAAGTTGCTTGAAAGCCTGTCGTTGGTGGAATCTCATTTTGAGTCTGCGTTAACAATTGAGCATTTTATATATGGAATGGAAAACTAGTGTTGCTTGGGAAGGCTCGTGTCGATCTGCGTCTGCAGACAAGTAGAGCGATGAATGGAATCAACAGGACGTTGATATGCTAACCGCCATGGGAAGTAAGTGGAAGCTGATGGTTCGAGAATAAACCTTTCGGCTGAGGAATGGGGTTAGCAATGCATCTCTTTTGCTCGGCTGAAGGGTTGACGCCCGACAAGTCAACTTCTGGCTTCCCAACGCGGTTCGCATACCTCAATCAACATTCTGTCAATTAAATCTTCTTCGACCCTATATGCAGCAGATGACTGCAGGGAGCCTCATTTGCTGGGGGTGCAGCTGGTCAACTATATGCACTGTTTTACACATATAGACAATAGCCCTGACAAATTAATGGAGCAGCTTTTCATACCAGAACCACCTTGAAGATGTTGAAAGATGAAAACCAGAGCTCAGCATTTCATGGGAAAACCTGTTAATGGCGAATCAGAGGGAAACCTCATTACTTCCATGTCAATGGATGGAATGTCAGCAGACACGCGTGGTAATAAAAGTGTCGGTCGGGATGGTCACTGAGCAGGGGTGGTTTGTACAGCTGAAAAACAAATCTCCAAATGTCTCGAGAATGTGGGCTCCTCCAACATTGATAGGTTCTACATCGACTTGGCGTGCGTCTGATGAAGTTCGCGCAAGATGTTGAGGTCACTTGAAGAGACAGCACTTTTTTTTTTTTTTACAAAAACACAACATCTCCGAAGGTCCCAAAAATGGTTTGAACTCTTCTTCTTCATTTTGTTTTTCTTTCTTTGGATGCTTCATAACCTTTACCATTTGCTCTTTAAAATGCTCGTGGACATCGCTGACGATGTGCTGTGCATATGATTTTTTTCAATGGAGTGAACGCCTGAATAATGCCATCAGCAAAAGATCTCAGGACGTCCAAGATGAATTGAGGTATGAGTAGCTGAGTTGTAAAGCTGGCTTTCAGTCATAAATAAGATGTGTGTGGCCCCCAAATGAAAATTCCCACACCTGATTACACACCACTCCACTTTCCCCACCGCCCCACTCTGCGCACCTTCACAAAATGACCAAACTCGAGGATTTTACATTGTGCTTAGTTAGCATTATCTTTTTTTTTTTTTTTTACTTATATCAACCTTTCCACAAAATAAATACTTTTTCTAATCTACTGGTGCAAATATTGGATGTTAATATGTCAATTCCATTTTCTTCTTCTTATTCTTCTTCTATATTATGCTGCACATGATTGCAGGGAGCATCATGTGTCTATTATCAAAACACAAATATCTTCTGGTTTGCTTTTAGATATTACAAAAAGAAAAGAGCCTTTGTGAACTCCAGTAAAGGAGAAAACAGATGTAACAACTAGAAAAAGAGCAATCAGAAATGACAGACCTTCACCAGTACTTCTTTTGTGTGGTGTAACTGGTGTGTTACATGACTAATAAGAGACATAACTAGAACTGCCACTTCATAACTGCTGGCAGTGATCACCTGGTATCAAGATGTCTATAATGGTAACAGATGGATAAATGGAAGGTAAAACTGCATAATCAGGAGATTGGGGGAGTGCTCGTCATGCTCCCCATATTTCGATTTACCCACCAATCGCATCACGTGCCTTCTGGTTGAATGATTTGCATTAGCAGGAACAATATTCTGAGTTGCAGATGGATGGTTTTTCTGTGCGGATTATGCGGTTTTACTGTGTGAGACATAATCCGTGGCGATGCTCACCATAACAGTCAGGAGGTGCGTCTGATGCATAAACGACAAATGTGGTCATTATTGGTTTGATATTTATTGGTTTAGCATTTATTGGTTTCGCATTTATTGGTTTAGCATCCTGATGAAAATTCAGGACAGTATGCCATTGAAGTCATGGGGTCTTGCAATTATATGACCATGCATTCTGGTCCTTTGGGTTTAGGATGTGTGTCTTTGTTTGAACGTGGGCTGAGACCAATGTGTATGTCAATGGGACAGTCTTGTTGGACTGTGTGCTTTGGCCATGGAGTCAAGGTGCATGTCCCAAGCTGTTTAAATGTTTTCATATTTTAAACCTTTTTTTTGTATAAAAAGTGCATCCATAAGAGGTAAATCAGCTGGATATCCGGATCGGTGGCTCTGTTTGATGTTTAACTGATGTTGACCGTGTAATTTTTGTCTGTTTGTGACAGTCCCTGGGCCAAGGCCTCTGGATTGGAAGTGATGCTTTGGTGTAGGACTTTATGTCCATTGGTGATCGGGGGAGTGCTTGTCACACTCCACATATTTTGATTCAGGTTTATTTGTATTTAAATATCTGGAAATTGTTTTGTATTTATTCATACGTATGAGTACTTGAATATAACTGTCATCAATCAAAAAAGCTTTGGCACGACACAGCAATGAAAAAAAAAATCGAACTATTTTTTCAAAATCTTTGAATTTTTTTTTGCTTCAAACACTCCTTGGCACTCACTGACAAACCTATGAAAGTTTGACGAAGATCTATTCAGCCATCTGAGAGAAATGGCGACACACACACACACACACACACACACACACACACACACACACACACACACACACACACACACACACACACACACACACACACACACACACACACACACACACACACACCTGTCTTATGGAATCGATTAGTTCTCTGTCACAATTGAGCTGACCTCGTCTTTGCCATTCCAGTGATTCTCCTTCGTCTATCCCCAACCTGTCCAACTCTTCTTTTTTTATATCTCCTTGCACTTTTGTCTTTCTCGCAGTTGTCACTATACATATTATATCTGTTGGTATCTCCTTTGTCTTGTGTTTTTCTTTTGTTTCTTTTTGCAATTTTTGTGGCTGTATTTGTTGCTGTTTTGGTTTGGTGCGTGATGTCTTCAACTTGCACCTGCTTTTGAAAGTTTTTTGC
This sequence comes from Eptatretus burgeri, assembly GCF_056783735.1. Classification (NCBI taxonomy): domain Eukaryota; kingdom Metazoa; phylum Chordata; class Myxini; order Myxiniformes; family Myxinidae; genus Eptatretus; species Eptatretus burgeri. Next base: position 55,462,731 of record NC_140968.1, read on the forward strand.
AAAGTGAGTGAGAGATGCCTTTTTATTTGTCTGGTTTGTGTTCATGCGTGCATACAAATTGTATTCGGAACTCTGTTGAATTTTTAACATGCACTGCTAATCCTACAGTCGTCGCTATGTGCACTTGATTGAGCTTCATGAGGCCGCCATCACCTTCTATCCCCGGCAGGTACATTCTCGGGATACATTGATTTTTGTAGAACATTTTATGGATAGTGAGGAGTTACCTTGCTTTGATATGTAGTGTTTTTATTTCCACTTGTGGCCAGTTTACTATTCCACAGCTGTATTGCAACACTGGTACTGCTAGTTGGTTTATGGATTGAGATTTTGTTCCTTGGGGAGAGGTATGTTTTCAGGCTCAGCCTCGTTCGACACAAATATTATTTGGTCATTGTTTTGTGCATTTTTTTTGTGACATATTTGGTGGCCCTCTTCCACTCCAAGGTATTTGTAGGACGCTTCAGTGTGTGTGTGTGTGTGTGTGTGTGTGTGTGTGTGTGTGTGTGTGTGTGTGTGTGTGTGTGTGTGTGTGTGTGTGTGTGTGTGTGTGTGTGTGTGTGTGTGTGTGTGTGTGTGTGTGTGTGTGTGTGTGTGTGTGTGTGTGTGTGTGTGTGTGTGTGTGTGAGAGTGTGAGAGAGATAGGGTGGATATCACGAAGTGGACTAACAAATTTGAATTGCACCATCTGGGGGGTTAACTAATTGCATATATGTGTCTGGGTGTGGGTGTGTATATATATATATATATATATATATATATATATATATATATATATATATATATATATATATATATATATATATATATATATATATATATATACCCAACGGGGCTTGAACTCAGGACCTCTTGGATCCCAAGCCGCTGCCCTAACCACTGCGCCAACACCAGGCATATATATATATATATATATATATATATATATATATATATATATATATATATATATATATATATATATATATATATATATATATATATATATATATATATATATATATATATATATATATATATATATATATATATATATATATATATATATATATATATATATATATACATATATATATATATATATATATATATATATATATATATATATATATATATATATATATATATATATATATATATATATATATATATATAGTTACGGATTTCAGAATCCGGTCTGATGAATGCATCCACACATCCAGGTCCTCAGACAGTTATTTCCTTAAATGCATGTCCAGATTAGCCCCATCCCCATGTCTAATAGGATCTTAAATGTGATGCGTTGAGAGGGGTAAAGAATAGATCTCCTCTCTTATGGGAAGCTTTTTTCTTTACGACAGACACATTTATGCACATATCTCTTTCACGAGCGCTGACGCCCACCCTTTTTTGAGCGCACGGGTTGTCATGATAACGGTGCACAAGTGGGGTGGGGTGAGCTTGGGGGGACTCTGTGCCCGCCGAGACGGGCTGCATATATAAAAAGAATTGGAGGTCCGTTCAGAGAAGAAAGCAAGAGAAGACGTGCGAGCAGAAGAGAAGTGAGCAAGAAGCGGGCAAGCGAGCCAGAAAGGAAGCGCGATCGAGCAAGCGTGAGCGCACAATAAGCGTGGAAGTGCACGAGGGAAGGAAGTGAGAAGAAGGAAGTGCGAGCGTGTGGGTGTCTGACCAGTGCCAACAAGACCATTCACCAGTCAGTTCATCGTTTTCAGTGCTTGAGCAAGCAAGCGTGTGGTGCACGTGTAGGCATGAGCAGCGCCGACAACGAGTGAGGCTCGGCTCAGTCACCAACGGACCGTGTGGGTCACTGGATGTCACCACTTTCGTGAAGTGTGAGGAGCTGCCCGTGTTGCAGCACCAGGGTCTAAACCCGTGACAGGTGATCTCGGTGCCCCCCAGATGTCGACTGGCGTTCAAGGCTGTTGGCGAGTGGGTGCACGGCAAGGCTGGGTGCTGGCGACTGACAAGACATGCACACACACATTTCAGGACGTTTTCACTTCACGGACGACTTCTCTCTGTTGAATGAGATAACTCTTCTCCCCCCCGAATGATCTGTTGGGTACCCTTGTCTGTGTTTAGTTGTAAGTCAACCCCCTGATATGCATCTGCTCTCTGTCTTTTTCCTGTCATTTTGATTGATTTTGCCTGATTGACTGTTAATTTCAATTGCTTTGGAATTTATTCACTTATTTACCTCAGGGAATAAAAAGTTCTTTTTATTTATTTATTTTATTATTAATTAATCATTTGTTGACTTCCATCCTGTCCGTGTTTGTCCTTTCCTTCCATTGGTCTAGCATTGTCTGAACATAGGTAGACTGGGAGGTAATTACCACAGATTTGACCAAAAATAATCGGCACGCACCAGCGGTTAAAACGCTCGGCCGCCCTAATTAAAAATCTAATCAAGATAAGATTGGTGCTTTGCCGAGGGCGCGCTCCCCGCTCAGGTAACCACGTGACCTCTAGTTGAACGGCATAATTAAACGGTGGACACTGGAACTCGTGTTTGACTGTGGCGTTCGTGGTTCTAAAACAACCCACCCATCCACAACATAATTGTGAGCGGTGGTCCCAGGTCCAGCTCTTCCGAGGCCAACCGGGGAATGACTGAGTGACAAGCTCGTGTCTCGGTACCTGTGGCCGTAACAATGTATATGTATATATATATATATATATATATATATATATATATATATATATATATATATATATATATATATATATATATATATGTTTATATATATATATATGTTTATATATATATATATATATATATATATATATATATGTTTTATATATATATATATATATATATATATATATATATATATATATATATATATATATATATATATATATATATATATGTTTATATATATTGTTACGGCTTCGCGCCCGCCGGCGTGCTGACGGCCACATAACTCGAATCGCGGCACGTCGCCCACCGGACGGACAATCCAGTCGTGACCCTCTCGGACTAACGCCGGGAACCAGTCACGGGTGGACCTTTCGGTCTCACCGCGATCGAGCCAATCAGCCCCCGCGTGGGATAGGGTTGCTCGCCAAATTCGACCTACCTAAGTACCCACACGGAGGGTAGACCGGGCGGTCGCACCTCGCCGCAGGTCGACTTCGGACACGGGCCACTTAAGCGACCCGTTCCGTACTATCGGGATAACCGAGCGGTGTTATTCGTCGACCTCGACGGTTCGATTAATTATCGGGCGTATTCAGCCCACTACCAACCCTTTACGTGAAGCAAGATGAGGATTCAATGAAAGAAATGACGAAGCGAAGCGGGAAACAGTTCAACACAAAGCACATTTATTCGCGATGAACGGAAAGCACACATATTCTATTCCACCAAAAGCACATAGAAAAGAAAAACACAATGCAATTTACACAAAAAGCAAATGCGACAATGCAGATCTAATACCGATTACGCGAGCACACGGCAACACTTATACAATTTTACTTCACAGACGGCGCCGACAACACATACCCAAAACCAAGGAAAAGAACAGAGAAGCCTCAAGGATGAGGCGGGCCTGAGGCCGAGACCGGGTCGGGCCTACCCATCTGGTGATGAGACGCGGAGCGGCGATGGTGCCTCAACTCCGCGGGCCTCGCGGGCAGTGTCTTGTAGGGGGTGGGAAAGGGGCCCCCTTGGTCGCACTATCTCAGCGCGGGGGGAAACAGGAGGGGGTTGCTGATGCTCGGGGTATAGAGGATTTCCACTCTGCCTCGAGTCCCGCGACGAGCGTCTCCACCTCGGCCAGGTCGCGCCGTCGGCCTCCCTGGTGTGCAGCTCCCTGCACGACGCGAGCACCCCCTCGTCTGCCCTCGCCGCCTCTCCACAGCTCCGTCCCCTCCGTTCCGACTCCAACGCACACGACGACGACCAACTCCTTCTTGCTTCTTCTTCCCAACTCCACCGCCCGCGAAGTCTTAACTCTTATCCTTTTGACTGACGAACACGGTCGCTTATATAAGCTCCGTGGCTTCGCTCTCTCATCTTTGACCCCCTCCCATCGACCTTTCACCTCGCTCCCCATTGGCCCGAGAAAAAGTGGGCGTGAATGCTTTTTGATCCATAAATTTGCATATAGCGATCGCCCTCCAACGCCCTGGAGGCGGGGCCAAATCGCCCCTCGCTCACCGATTGGACGGAACAAAAGTGGGCGTGTGTCGTTTTTGATCCGTTTTTGAAGTGGAAAATCCGTGGTTTTGTACACGCTGTTCGGCGCGCGCCCTGCACGAGTCCAACACCGGTACCCACAAGCGGCGCAAGAACGGTGGCGATGCGATGGTTGCGAGGTGTGACGTGGAGCGGCGCCGAGGTGGGTGGTTGATGTTGTGGTTGGTGGTGGTCACAGTGGCGGTTGGTCCAAAATAAAGATAGAGAAAGAAAAACGGCTATCCTGAAGAGTCGCAGCACGCATAAATGACATGTATTCCCACTAGACAACGGGTTTGGGCCTAACTACACATATACTTACCGAGATACCTCACCTAAGGGACCTGAATGGTGGTTTGCGAATTTGGTAACCACAACAATATGTATATAAGTCTGGTGTTGGCGCAGTGGTTAGAGCAGCGGCTTGGGATCCAAAAGGTCCTGAGTTCAAGCCCCGTTGGGCCACTGAATTAATACACCAGGGGGTTGACTCAGCCTGTCATCCTTCCGAGGTCGGCGAAATGAGTACCAGTATACTGGGCCGGTGTATACCCCGGTTAAAATAGGTGTACCATATCCCTGTGTCGTAAGAGGCGACCAGGGTTGTGTCAGGAAGGGCATCCGGCGTAAAACATGTGCCAAATCACTATGCGGATCATACAGATGATCCGCTGTGGCGACCCCGAACGGGAGCTGCCGAAAGAAGAAGAAGATATATGTATGTATATATGTTGCCTCCCACATCATTGAAACTAAAAAATGAAATCACTTCGCGCTGCTGTCAAAATCTATTGACGTTAGGACTGTTTAATTTTCACAAGACTAAAACTGGCTTAAATAACTGTTGGACTGGCTTTGGTCCAAGGTGTTTGTTCGTCAATGTGATGACAGACAAATCCAGAGGGAGACAGATTGGACCAAAATGGTCTTGGTCCAAAATATTCATCGTTTGAAAGTACACTAGAAATGAAAGGGACATCCTCTTGTCCCATTCATTACCTCCACCACCGAAGGTGGAAGGAGGTTATGTTTTCACCCCTTTCTGTCTGTTTGTTACTTGCAAAATCGAAGGTTTTTCAAGAATATTGGTCAGTTAATTTACTTATTCTGTCTGTTTCTCACCTACAGGTTACAATTTGAAACCGATCTTCACGAAAATTCACCACATTGTAGAGTTTGTCATAACGAAGAAGCATATTGTTTTTAAGGTCAAAAGGTCAACATTGGCCAAAGGTCAACAACTTAGATGGGATTTCTAAAATCCTCAATTTTCATCCGATTGATTTGAAATTTGAAGAGGATTTATATGTTTCAGGTCACTTAATTCAACGAGCCAATTATTTTTGAGAGCAACATGGACCAAAAGGTCAACATAGGCCGAATTTCTAAAATTGTCAATTTTCATCTGATTCACTTGAAATTTGAAGAGGAGTTACATATATGGTCATCGAATTCAACGTCCAATTATTTTTGAGGTCAAATTTGTTTATTGGATTTTGCAAGTATTGTGCTCTGCACAACTACTTCTTGATTGTCTGTTTGTTTTTGTGTGTACAGGATATCTCAAAATGTTGTGGACGAATCCAGATGAAATTTTGTGGACAAGTTCGGTATGTGACATTGACGATCTGATTAGATTTTGGCAAAGATCCAAATCTGGATCTACATACGAGAATTATTTAACTTATTAAGTGATCCTTCACCATTGAGAGATAGGGCCAAACACGATATAGTACTGTATAGCATGATATTTCAAAAATGTATTGGGCCCGATATGTTCTCGTGGATCAGGCATTACGTGGTGGGCGTATGCACTCTACCGAGTGCCCTTCTAGTTTAATGTGTACTTTCAAACTTTACCCTCCAAGTGGGATTTGGAGCATGGCTTTCACACTTTCCTTCTACCTCCTTTTCTCTCCCACTGAGGAATTTTGAACATTCTCGAGAGTGTTGCTTACTAAACCCCAGAAAGGTTACATGGCTGTGTAAAAGGTGTGAGAACAGCGGCAGCACAAGAGGAACAATGTGCACTGTGATGCCACGGCATCACTTGGTACATTTTTTCATTTCTTGGAATTTTGTCAAGGCGGCGTTTTCACCATCCACAAACACTTGAACATGTCCCACGTTTCAGCAAGATGGATCCTCTGAAACATCAGCACTCAACGATCGGCAGAAATGGCAAGCATCGTGTTGGGAGCTACTTCTGCTGTTCAACTCTGATACAGCTAAATTTATTACCTATCCCATGATTGGTGATGAAACATGGTTTCACCACTGGGATCTTTGAACCATAAATTGGAATCCATGCAATGGAACCACAAGGGATCACTGTTGCCAAAGACTTTTCACAACCAACCTTCAGTGGGCAATATCTTGTCAGCCTCAATTTTCGAGGATGGCAAGGGAATCTTGCTGAGTGACGATGTGCCTCACCAAAACTACAATCATTGGGGAATATAATGCCAGCGTCAAGCAAAACATCAGAATGCCATTCATGTCTGTGGCTTACTGAAGCTGGATACATCCCAGTACAAGCTCCCAGTGACTATGATCTTGTTAGATCTTTGAAATACCACCCGCGTGGCCATCGACTGGAGCAACCGAGACATGGCTGAAGGAATAATATGAAAACTTGTATTTTCCTGGCATAGACAGTTTGAAAGGCAAATGGAGCAAATGCATGGAAGTCATGGGACACTACATTCATTTTTTTCAAGTTAACATATCTTTGAAGATTGCATCTCGTTCCAAGAACTTTTGAACAGCACTCATATCATCGACTCCCATTTAGGTTTGTGACCTATTCGCCAAAATGAATGTTTGCCTAAAGCGGAGTTTATTGATGTGAAACTAATATTTATACTGTCCATTAAACTGGATTATACAACTGCGGAATAAAATAAGAGTGAGCATCCTTAGTGTGTGTTATATTCTATTTACAACAGCTGTTTATTTTATAAACTATGAGCAGGGGTACCCGGCGTTGCCCGATGATGTTCTCATCCTGTTGGCCTTTTGAAGAAATCACTTTTTTCTCCTATTTTTTTGTGTGTGCCTAAAACACTTCCCGACACCGCCAAAAGCAATGGGGTCGGGGATCATTAATTGAGGACTGTCGCTCTCCCACGACAGCAAGTTTGGGACTCTATTTTATACAAGCTTATATCTGCAGAGCTGGCAGGGTGGCCTAAAGGTATGAAAACTCACTTTTGAACTGTCTTGCCTAGGTTTGAATCCCGGCCCAGCTATTAACTGTCATCCTGGTGTCTTGCAGGCAGGGCAAACCTTTCGCATCGCTGAAAAGGCATAAGCACTATAGAGAAATTAAATATAAATAAAAGTCCAAAAAAAGGAAACTTTTTTCAAAATTTTCCAAAAATCCTTTTTTTTCTTTTCTTTTTTTTTGCCCAAAACACTCCAACACTCACTGATGAACCTCTTAAGCTTGACAAAGATCCGTTCGGCCATCTTTGAGAAAAATGTCCACACAGACAACACAGCCAAAGACAAACATCTCTTATAATATAAAATTTATTTCTTCAATTTTGCTTCTGCCGAATGATTTCATTTTGTGCATTTTCAGCAGGCATAATATTTCGGCACCTTGGGTGGTTGCACAGCTCACCACCCCCAAAACCAGGATTGTAGCTCTGTGGGCAGTTTATAAGGAGAAACATTTCCATGGTTTGTTTATGATGTTCTGCATGTTGTTTAACAAACTACTTCATTGATTCATTGGTTGGTAAGTGTACCATTTCTTGGACAGGACAGAAAGCATGAAAGACGATTGTTAAACTTTTTACATCATAAAGGTGTTTCCAAAGTGCCTGAAAAGTTAGGTTAGCCAATCATTATGACTGTAAAGCATCCTACACATATGACTGTAATACGATTGCACTGGTGAAAGTTAAAAGGCTGAAGTCTGTGGTTAAAGTTGTGCGAACTTGCACCCTTTTTCAGACTTTTGAAGGAAAATGTCGTGTAAGATGTTATGTTGTATATTATACCAGCAAATACCACCAATCGCTTCACCGATGGGAATATTAAGAGGGGGGTAGAGAGAGTGAGAGGAGGGAAGGGAGCAAGGAGGGTGGGGGAGTGAGGAAGGAGGGGGGAGCAAGGAGGGGTGGGGAAGCGAGGAGGGGGTGGAAGAGCAAGGAAGAGTGGGGGAAGGAAAGGCAGCATGAGGGGAGGGGAAGGAAGTGTGACGGGAGGGGAATGGAAGGCTGCATGAGGGTAGGGTCCATCTGAACATAACCACAATCCAGACACGAGAGAGAGAGAGAGAGAGAGAGAGAGAGAGAGAGAGAGAGAGAGAGAGAGAGAGAGAGAGAGAGAGAGAGAGAGAGAGAGAGAGAGAGAGAGAGAGAGAGAGAGAGAGAGAGAGAGAGAGAGAGAGAGAGAGAGAGAGAGAGAGAGAGAGAGAGAGAGAGAGAGAGAGAGAGAGAGAGAGAGAGAGAGAGAGAGAGAGAGAGAGAGAGAGAGAGAGAGAGAGAGAGAGCTGCAATGTGTGTTCGGAGGGGGTGGAGTGAGAATGGGACAGAGAGGGGAGGGGGGAGGGGAGATAGCAGAGATAATATTGTTACAGCCCAGGGTTTGAGGCTCACCACGAAGGGAAGCACTCACATTTCTCCCAAACACCCAGTTCTGAGGCCACTGATGACGGATAACTCCACGGTCCAATGGGCTGTAGTTCTTACACAGCCGTAGCCGCTCGACTTAGATCACCGGCCGAGCAGGGTTATGCTTCGATGTTTCCACGACACCTTTCTATTGGCATGGTAACCTAACTAGAGGCTACGCCCTTGGTACCACACCTGGTGATCTTCTGCCGAGTGGAACAGAAGTGCAGCACCAGCTAATAGAGCAAATCAGGTGGGGCACAACTTCCTGTGTAACTATACTTGTACACTGTGTCAGACCAATGTAGTTAAGGCCTAAGTCACATTTGCTCTACGGCGAGGATACGGCGGCTGTACACCCTCTGAATTGACAGAAACGTGCGGCGGCCGCAGAGTTTCTGCGGTGGCCTCAGGGTGGCCCTACGCCGTTTGGTTATATTTTACAGGCCGTAGGGGTCGCCACGGAATTATAGCGTGGAGTTATAACTTTTTTCATTTCTACGTTCGCCGTAGCAATTCGACAAGCCGAAGCAAAAGAACTGGTAAAAAAAGAAAAGAAAAAAAAGAACCCACTCATTGCCGTCCATTTGGCCGCACGTTCGCCTTAGGGCCCCCTGTGGTCCCCCTGTGGGCGCCTTGCGGTCGCCTTGCGGGCACCTTGCGTCTGACTTGAAAATTATATGGCCGCCGCAGGAACGCCCTAAGGTCACCGTGTGACATCAAATCAAAGACCGTACGGCACCCCCACGTTTTCGGTCTCCACAATTTATAAATACACCGTGCGTCTACCCGAAAAATAAAAACATATGTGACTGCTACATTGTGTGACCGTGGAAATACTGCGGCCGCCATATAATTGCTGGTGGCCGTATATTTTGTAGACCCCACGGCCGCCGTGGCAAATGTGACTTAGGCCTAAGGACAACCGAGACAGATATCCTCTCTTTCATGAACTATCTGTCTCAGGAGAAGTGAATTCTTGCAGAAATTTTTCTGTAAGGCTCACTTGGGTGTGCCTGGATGGGTTTGAGGGTTGTGGAGTAGCGGCTGAAACATGAATCATATACAGGTTCCTCCTGATTACTCCGTTTTTGCACTTTACTTCTTCGGGTTCTTTCTTGATTTTTGCGATTCATTGGAAATAACAACAAACAACAATTTATTTACACACACAAGCAATCACTTAAAAGCAATTACTTACATGCAAGAAAGTAAAAGGCACGTAAGAGCAGATCTAATGAACATGTATTCTTTCTTATACAATCTTATTTACACAAGATACATGGCTATCATTCACTTATGGGAGAAGAAGAAAACAAGAAGAACTTGAGAAGAAAAGAAAAGTATGGAGAAAAGAAAGTCAGGTTGATTCTTTTCTCCCTCATCTCACACAGCCTAAAAGGGCTGCGCCACTCCAAATATACTAGCGAATGGGGGTGGGAAGTGCCGAAGTGATGGGATGCATCTCTGAGGTGTCCAGACGCAGAATGCAAGTACTCTCCGGCGTGCAAGATGTGCGACGGCAAGCAGCTTGCTCCATTTCTGCTGGACCCCAGCATCCAGCAGCTCACCACAAACCAAACCACGTTCTTGGCTTTCCACACTGCCCTCCTCCAGACCACGGGCACCCTCCCTCTCTTCACATACTCTGCGCACACCTCTGCCCCTTGTTGGATCAGCATTTTGGTGTCGACGAGGATCAGCTCCTCATCTTCTACCTCTCTTCCACACTCTGAGATTTCTGCTCCTCACAGGACAAGCTTTGAGGCAACTCTGTCCCATAGGCTCTCAAGGCTCTTTTCTCCTCACAGGACATGCCTTTCTCCTGTCTCATCTCTTGAACTCCTGTCCTTTTTTCCTCCTCTTAGTATTTCCCTTTCTCCCCATCTTGTTTCATGGGAGCCTCGACCTCATTGGTCCACATCCGATGTGGGCGGATCCACGATGCAGCTCGTGTAAAATGCCACTGTTTCTGAAGAAGCCGCCGCTAGTGCCCCCAGCCCCTCACCTCACGCACGGAGGATGCGGAAAATTCCCCCAGTCCCTCCCTCGTGCACAAACTTTCTCTGTACAGTCCTGCACTGTACCACGTGAGAGGCGTGACCCACACGACACGAATATCAAGCACCGTGCTCTGTGCCATGAGCGTGTGAAATAAGATAATGCGTGGATGGCGTTGCACTAGAGAGGGATGCAGACGGACTGAGTGTGCCCAATTAAACAATGCGCGAATGGAGTGAAAACAGAGAGGGATGCAGCTGGAACAAGGGACGAAGGGATGGTTGTGGGGTTGAAGGTAAGACCAATGGAGTGAAGGAGGGATTGTCCAAATGAGGTTTGGTGAAGGGGGGTTATTGAGTGAGTGCGGAAAGGCAGAGGGGGTAATGGACAGATGGGGTTTTGAAAGAGGTAGGGGGATGGGGAGGGGGGGGGAGACAACACACTGGGAAAACACAAACTAACCTCAACGCGTGCCACCTGAACAACCCTTAGACAAGGGGGCAAGGACGATCTACACATAGACCAATGAAACAACTAATTCTCAGGTCACCTGTGTGTCCATGTATGCCCTCCTCCTGGGGTAAATTTCCAAAACCGAAACAATATGTTATGCTTTATGGACAAGACACACACACACGATATATCCACAACAGTTTCACCGGAGGCATTATTTGAAAATGTTTTTTGTACCCCACCCCTCCAAGGTTGGAGACGGAGAACATTAAATTGAGTGACCGACCGACCATCTTTCCATGTACTTTTGTGTACACGATATTTCAAAAACCGTCGAACATTTAGCTTTCATATTGCAGATCATATTTTATATTGTACATATGAAATTTTACATGAATTTTATTGTATATACGATTTTTTTATTTATTTCATATTGTAGTTTATTCCTCATGACATTGTCTCTGATAGTGATTGGCTGAACTCTGTTACTATGGCAACCATCTCGATAACTTGGCTTACGTACGCGATATTTTTTAAAATGTTCAAGATTTCACTTTCATATCACACATATCTATTCCACATACCACCCAAAAGGCGGGGGACCGAGAGTATCGGCTCCTTGTTATTACTTGTTTAACCTACTAATCTTGAGTGGATTTCAGCCACGTGAGTCAAAATGCACGAAACAAGATCAAATCTCCCAAATAATTTGACTGATATATGGCTCGTGAAGTAGGTTGTTGCATAAGTGAGAATGACAAGAAAATCGGTGGACAATAGACAAATCAAGCTCCGATGTAGGATTTTAATCTTGGATCCCAGCAGGATGAGTTGTATGTTAAAACTGGAAGGGCACTCGGTAGAGCGCATACCTCCGCCACGCAACCTGAATATATCAGGCCCAATGCATTTTTTGAGATATCGTGCTTTATATTGTTTTTGGTCCTATCAATCAATGGTGAAGAATCACTTTAAAAATTCTTGTAGTCGGATCTGGATTTTCACCAAACTCTAATCAGTTCGTCCTTGTCACACACCCAACCTGCCCACCAAATTTCATCCGGATCCGTTCTCAACTTTTTTGAGATATCCTGTAGACAAACAGACAGACAGACAGACAGGGGTGAAAACATAACCTCCTCCTACCTTTTGTAGTGGAGGTAATAAGAGTGCCAAGCACAACCCATACCCCTTAAAGTATAACTTTGTCTCAAATTTGAAGATTATATTCCAAAGTCAATTAAACTCTTCAACAACTAAGTTTTGCATCCATCTTTGTTGCAATTGGAATCTGAGTTGAGCCTGACAACACTGGTGTGTCCATTGTGTGCTGCCTGCAGGAGGGACATGCTGAAGTGGAGCACACAACCGAGTGGAGTTAATGTGCGTCGGCGCTCGAAGGAGAGCTGCAACAGGGAATCTATGTGGCGAGACATACTCAGGCCAAATTCGAGCAGCTGCTGGGCACTCTGCAACAAACCGGTTTACTCCGAAACAGATGGTGGGGTTTCATCGGCACAGATCTAGAAACGCACTGAGCTTCGTGGCACAAACAGCACGTCATTGTTGCTTGCTCATCAGCACTGTTGATGTGAAAACATTATTTGTCTGAGAACAGTATGCTGACTATTGTTGTCTCTTTCATTGCTGGGTAAATTGTTATTGTACTGGAGTCAAGCTTTTGCTTTCCTCTTGATAATGCAGTTTATTTTTTCTGCCAAAGCATACCGATTTAGTTTATTCTGACAAGTTGTACTCATAGATTGTGTTTGCCTTTGAACCAAAAGTTTATAACAGTGAAAACAACGATCAATGTTTGCATTTCCCTTCAGATGAATTTCATTGCATGGATAAACTTGTGAAACATGGGAGTCGATTGTCTGTTCCAGATGCATGAATAACATCCAAGCTGTAACAACACACCTGATACCTGCAGTTTCAGTACAAACAGGTAAACGTTCTCATAATTCGATGATTCTCATGAGTGCTTTTAAGCTACCGGTTATGGAAGAGTTTGCAGCGTGCAGTTACCAGGGAGGCCATTGTGTGCCGGTACCATGTTCAAATTCTCGCTTTGCAACAGTATTGTTTCCTCCCATCCTTGAAAGGCAGTTATCATAAGGATAGATAACATAAAAAACAATTATCCATAAGATGGATTCAGTGCAACCTTCGTTTTAATTCATGCTAGTGGATCGGGGGGGGGGGGGGGGTGGAGTAGATATAATCTAGTGATGTAATCATACCATAATCTTTGGCGAGACTATCCTGTTATCAAGCTAGCATCAATGGCAAGTCAAAGTCTTTGCATTCTCCATTGAATAAAGCATTCCTGAACTGCACCGAGCTCATCACAGTTCACAAGGATTTCATATGGAGCTCCGTGCAGTATGGCTCCTTACTCTGGGCTGCTGCTTCCGCTTCTCACCTTGCTCCTCGAGAGCTGGTTGAAAACAAGTCCTTCTGCACAAATGGAATCTTAAGCCAAGAAGCTCATAATGACAATTTATATCAACAGGGAAGCCACAATGTCTTGTCAACCGTTGTAAAAATTGTGACATCGCCTTTCATCATATTAGTTGACAACACTGAAGGGTTCTACAAGTTATTGTCATCAGTGGTTTTGTAGCGTTGCTGTGCAACAATCTCTTTGATGAAGCTCCAAAGGGAATGATCACATGTCGACAGGTCTGGGCTTCGAGGTGGCCAGTCAAGTGGAGCAGGCAGCACTGGTGATCCACGACCGATCCAACGTTCCCCGAAAGTATTCCTTAACAGTGATTGTGTAATGTGCCAGTCAGTGCCCCCCATCCTGCTGGAACCACGCATTGTCCTTAATGCTAAGGTTTTTCTGTTGTGCCACAAACCAGTTTTGCAACATGGTGAGATATGTGTGCTGATTAACTGGATTATCATAGAAATACGATTATCAACAATCGGTTGTTCAATGGTGTCATTGCTTTTACCACCCATTGTTACATTCACTGAATCTGTAAAAAAGGGAAAAAGTAAACGAATTAACACTCTGCACACAAAGGCAATGTCACAATTTTTTACAAGGGGTGACAAGACATTGTGGCCAACCTGTAGGTCGACATACAAACATTTATAGCTTCAAACAAGGAAAATAGGATGAAATGGGAATAAGGGTAAATATTTGAATCATGGCGAGCAAGCTCAGAGGTGAGTGTGCATACCTCTAAGTTATCCTGTGATCCATATCCAAAGGACTGTCGCTCTCCCACGACAGCAAGTTTGGGACTCTATTTTATACAAGCTTATATCTGCAGAGCTGGCAGGGTGGCCTAAAGGTATGAAAACTCACTTTTGAACTGTCTTGCCTAGGTTTGAATCCCGGCCCAGCTATTAACTGTCATCCTGGTGTCTTGCAGGCAGGGCAAACCATGAATATGTGTGTGCCTTCCTTCGGATGGACACTAGATCGGGTATCCTGTCTGCTGACGTTAGTTTATGGACGTTAAAGATCCCACAGTGTCCTTCGAAAAAAGGAGTCGAGCTATCTCCGGTGCCCTGAAGAAATTATAAATCCCTGCACCTTCAGGCGAGTATCCTGCGTCAAAGTGGCGAGCAGTCCAGGATTGCAACGCTAGCGAAGAAACTGCTTTGGCAGAACCAACACTTTGCATGGAGCATGCTACACAAGTGGGTACGAGTTGTATTTTGCCTTTCTCCTCCTTCCCCCACCTACCCCTGCCCCCCACCCTCCTCCCCAAGCCAACCCAGGTCATGCACATTCTTCAAACAACCCTCACTTGCTTGCCCTCTAAATGTGCAGGCTGCATTCCAATATATGTATGCTGTCGACCCTGCTATTAAAAAGATTCGCTATTCGTGAACCCATGTATTCGTGGGTCATAAATGTGATCTGCTTCGACATATTTGTGGGTTTTATAGATATCTATCTATTAATATATATGTATATATATATATATATATATATATATATATATATATATATATATATATATATACACACATACGCACACACACATATTAACACTTCAGTACTGGTCTCCTATGTCCACCTGTCAAATTGAAAATCAGCCAACAACACAACATTACATGAAAAGGTGCAAAAAACGGCTCCCCTTAACTACAGCCTAATTAGCTTACTGTACTTCCAATCAGCAAAGTCATGGAATCTAACATTGCATTTGAGCTCAAGTCATTCCTTTCCTCCAACAGCCTCATCTCAGATCATTAAATCAGATTCAGATCTGGTCATATAGTATAACAAATACATATCTTTCCTCATCCTTTTCCTGTCGTAATTCTGTGCAGACTACTGTAGTCGGACCTGTTAGCAACGATAGTATATGAGAGTACAACTCTCATATACTATAGTACTAAATGAAGCATTTTCCTTGGTTGGATATGCTGCTTTTTCTCTCCCAACAATGATGGAGGCCCTGAATATCAGATATGAGATCAGGGCCGCATCTCTGGACATATCTCGAGCTTTTGTTACAGTCTGGCATCCTGCCTTGCTCTCCAAACTGTCTGCCTATGGAATCCAAGGTAAACTCCACCAGTGGATTACTGACTTCCTCCATACTTGCAGTCAACATGTGGCTCTCAATGGAACCCTTTCATCTCCTCTCCCTGATGCTGGTGTTACCCTGGAGGCTGGCGGCTGTTGTACACAAAGGCAGTGTTCCCGGCCACATATTATTCCGAATCTTCATCAATGATCTCACCGACTCTCTGGAAAATCCTCTTTATCTCTGCTGGTGATTTCACTCTTTTCCATGACATCTCTCATCCTTTTGACAGACAGGCAGCAGC
The DNA here is from genome assembly GCF_056783735.1 of Eptatretus burgeri. Classification (NCBI taxonomy): domain Eukaryota; kingdom Metazoa; phylum Chordata; class Myxini; order Myxiniformes; family Myxinidae; genus Eptatretus; species Eptatretus burgeri. Next base: position 55,478,799 of record NC_140968.1, read on the forward strand.
CTATTTCCTCTCCTCAGACCTTGATGCAATCACAAACTGGTCAAACACAATTTTGCTTATGTATCCATATTGTCCACCCTTTGTGTTCTCCCTTACCCCCTCATTGTTGCCAGCATCCCTTGTTTGTCAGTCTCCGACTAATTTCTCCCTCAACCCTGATGTCATTTCCCCTTTCTCCTGCTGTTCCCTTTGTTATGTTGTGTCTTGATTTGTTCTGAGCAATCGCTTTTATACGAGCCTAGACCATGCAAAAAAAGATAAAATATTTTTAGATCCTCGTGGAGGATCTCTAAGTCTTACTCACGTTGTTGTTCTTGTGGACTTTTTTGTTTCACAGCCTCCAGTTTTCATCGAAACTTCGTGAAACTTGGCGTAGAAATGTAAAAATACCGTGCGCAGACAGTAACCATCTCCGATTTTGAAAATTCCTCCCAGAAAAAAGTTATGACGTCAAAATATCTCCGCGAATGGAAATCGCCTAAAAAAATTATCTCCGAAACTAGCCAAACTTTTTGAATTCTGTTTGCGGAATCGAACAGGGCATTAGCAGAGATGAAATACCGCACATATGATACATCACTATGACATATCAATTTTTATGACGTCATTCCTACTTTTTTTGTTTCACAGCCTACAGTTTTCATCGAAACTTCCTGAAACTTGGCATATATATGTAAAAATACTCTGCGCAGACAGTAACCATCTCCGATTTTGAAAATTCCTCCTAGAAAAAGTTATAATGTCAAAATATCTCCACTAATGGAAATCGCCTAAAAAATTATCTCCGAAACTAGTATATAATTATATACATATGTATATAATTATACATATGTACACACACACACACACACACGCACACACGCACACACACACACACACACACACACACACACACACACACACACACACACACACACACACACACACACACACCATGAAGAAGGTAATTAATTTAGTTTAATTTATTAACTCAATTAGGCTATGCAAAATCACTTGAGAGTAACATTTCCATGGAATTTTCATGGGACATATCTCACGAGAATGTGCATTCAACGTTGTTTCGACTGTCACTTCACATCAGGCACCATTTTAATGAGGTAATGAAGAAGCAATATGTAAGAATGCCTGCTTGCTTTGAATAATGTGAAAAATGGTGAGGGGAAGACAGAGTTGGGATGGAATTGGGAGAAGGGGGTTGAGGGCTTGGGGTGGGAGCGGGTTGGGACTTGGGATTGGGGGCGGGTGAGAGGAGTGGAGTACTTGGGGTGGGAGAGGGGATTGATTTAATCAAGCAACATCTTTAGGGAGCACATAGCGAGACAATATTAAGTTCTCATGAAATACAGTATTTAACTGTTCTCTGCATAATATTATTTAAGTCACATTTTGCATTACTCAGAATTTCCATGGTACTTGCTAATCCTGTACAATATATATATATATTCTTACAATGTTTTGCGGTATTTTTTTGTATGGGGATTCGTTTTGTGTTTCTGTGTGCAGTTTTATTTGAATACTCTCAGGTTTTTACATAAAACCACAAGTGCGGTTCCTAACCCCAGGATGCTACAAACAACCAAGAGTATTTGCATGAATCATGTTACATGAACTTTTAAACGAACAGGCCATCATGTGGACCTTAAAGTCGAATCATAAGCTTAATATAGTTTATATATCTATTTCACTGTTGTTCAAAGTTATTTGGATGTTTCTGAGATCACACTTCCAAAGGAAAGTTTGTGGAACAGCCTGCTTCTTCATTAAAATGATTGGAGGTGAGGAGCAGTGGGGGTAAGGAGGGGTGGAAGTGTGGTGGGAAGGGAGAGGTGGGGGAAGCCTGAGACATCCAAATCTCGAAGGACACCAGAGAGTAAAATGAAGCCAGCTCTTCACAACTGGCAACAGTGTCATAACTCCTCCGCTAACACTAGTGAGAAAGACCCTTGGCTGACCTAGGGTAGTGACGGATGTTGCACGACCATTTGCAGGCCTGCTAACTGACTCTGTGAGCCAGTGTGATGTCTTTGGACGAATCGGGTGGAAAATTGTATCCTCTAAATACCATTTGTCTCGGCGTGCCGGGAGTGTCCACTGTAGCAACGCTCTCTAGTTACTTAATCTGGAAGGAAATGTTTCGACACCTTATGGAACCCACAACACAAGAAAAGGCAGAAACGACCTTTACAACTGCAATTATTTCTGTAAGCTGTAGCATGACAGCATGGACAAACGAATAATCAGGTGCACATACCTGTACGACCAATCTGGTGCCAATGCAAGCTTAAGCAGATAATGTAGTGCTTTAAATTTACAGGTAACTCTCATGAAGCTCGTTTCGTTAAGAATAAATGAAATATAAAATGTCTATTTGTGAGCGAGTATTAGTAGGTATTTTCTTAGTAATTAACGAGCTGCACCTTATAGTTTGTCTTGTTGTACAAGATGGGAGAAGAAGATATATCTGTGGGGATAGTTTTGCAATTCCCGAGACTGAGTGTCCGAAGGGTTAATAATGCATTTTTGATTCCATGTTATGGCACTCTAATCCAATTTTGGAAGCAGCCCATGGGTAGAGTTGTTCTGGTCAAATGGGCTGCAGACCGAAAGACTCCGATTTGGGCGAAGTCTCTCAAGGGCGCGCTGATCTCAAACCGCACAGAAGAAATCTCAAACAGATGCAGTCTTGGCTCGGTCGGACGGCGAGGCGGGAAGGATGTGGTGTAAGTTTATACACTAAGCATGAAATGGGAATTCGAGTTGAATAGGAAGAGCTCCAAGCTTTTGGAGTGGGCTCGGCTGTAATCCAGCTGTTTGGTTTGAACCCATCATGCAGATTAACAGACTGGCACTGGGTGTTCATACACGTTTGATATATATATATATATATATATATATATATATATATATATATATATATATATATATATATATATATATATATATATATATATATATATATATATATATATATATATGCCTGAACCACAAGTTGAGGTGTATATTATCAAGCAATATCACAGCCTGAGCATGAGTTCCATTGCAAATTGCTTTTATTTTGTCTGGCTGCAGGTTTTGTCCCCGATGAAAGACAAACTCATGATAGAAACATCAACTCTTATTTGCACAATAGAGGTTTCGGTTTGAGATCCGTGGTGTCTTTAAATTAAACCAATTCCCTCTTGCCTTCTTCCCCTCTGCGATTGTGAAAGATCAAAGACAATGTCATTGTTGGCTGCTTGATCACGATATTACACTGTACAGCCGCTACATCATAACGGGTTTAAAATTGAAATCTATCCGATGTGACTAGCATTTGTGGGGATGATTATAATCGATAATGACCCTGCGCGTGCGTATATCAAAGTAGAGTTCAGCAATTGGTTCACTCTGTCTGTAGTCAACGATTGATTAACGACTTGATTTTAATTGAATTTTATATTTCAAACATCAGAACACAAGCCTGCACTTTCGCAGTACTTTGCCAAATTGTACGGAGTCTCTTCCCCGAGTGCGCATGCACACTCAAGATAAAGTAATTGCTTCAGTCTGTCTGGCAATCAAACAAAGTTGAAAATCATGCCAAACAAGAAACTTACTGTTTTTAGGGATGTCGTAAAGGACACAAACAGGCACAGATAATTAATTTAACTGGTTAAATAAGGTGCTGGAAAAGGTGCATCAACAGTGGTAACTTACAACTCAATGGGTCTTCTACTTTTTTTTTCTACAGCCTTTAAAACTTTCATTTTATTTCATTTGAATTATATATTTCAACACTGTAGAACACAAATTGCCTTGTTTGCAGTTTCAAAAACTTTCAGCTTAGCAGTACTTGTGCAAAATTTTATGCTGTGTCGACCAATCAAATTTGCCACTCGCCCTCTTAGGGCGGGGGAACTTCAAGAATCTTCCTCTTTCAATACATGGTTTCCAATAAAGTCTCATGTCATAGTTCCAATGTAATCCTATGTCCTTTTACTTAAAACTACACAGGGTAAGGTGTTCAAATGAACACGAGTTATATTATGCATTGATGGATATTGTCAAATCCAATCACCGCATCGAATGCGTTCCTTGATGACATAATTTAAAAGAGGGGAAATTCATATAATTTTCATATACTGGGTAGCCGAGAAGTAATAGGGCAGTCAAAGAATCCACATTTAGGCAACAAAAGATCCTCCATGGTTCAAATCTTCCACTTTTTGGGGATTCTGCAATCATAATAATCGTCAATTAATAACAACAAACTATAATCAATTAATCATGAAAATAATAATAATAAATTGTAAAATAATAATGAAATTGGAGTGAATATTGTTCCCGCAACTGTCCGATTACTTCTGGGCCACCCTGTTATTCATATATATATATATATATATATATATATATATATATATATATATATATATATATATATATATATATATATATATATATATATATATATATATATATATATATATATATATATATATATATATATATATATATATATATATATATATATATATATATATATATATATATATAGTGCAACATGCAAATTTCAATCATAGCTGCGGATTGGAGTTACAACAGAAGACTCCAAAAGGAGCATCCTGACCAAATCCAGATACGGTGTATAATAAGGTGAGATGTAACTGCTTCCTATCGCAATCATTCAGATGCTTGGATCATGTAAGGAGGCTGGGATCTGTCCATTCATCAGCTCAAAATGTTTTTAGCGTGTAGTTTTGTTCGAGCCCCGAGGGGGGCTGGTGGGGGAGCCGTTGGGTGGTCTGAAATCGTGAAACGCACGCGCGACGGTGTCTGTGAGCAGACCCAGACATTTGCTTTGAATTATGGACTATTTGGGCAAGTGGTGTGTTGATTACTGGAGCGGCTTTAAATCCGAGTCCCTGCAAATAAGCTCGACCCGCGTCATTTGCATGGAAGGTGGTTTCTCTGCCTGTCTGCTCGGGAGATTATACCAAAACATGGTGTGTTTAAAAAAAAAAACCCTTCACTGTAATGTGCAGAATGCAATGTGGGAAGCAATGGGTTTTGTTGAATGTATGAACAAAACAAGATGTTTCTTGGAATGTAACACTTGACTGTTCAAACGGAACGTGACACGTGATGGAGTTCTCCAAACGAAAGTCTCACAACAGTCTGAAAATGCAAACTTTTTAATTTACTTTTTTTATTCCATTACAGAACCCATAAGTGTATATGATCACGTGAGATAGAATATTTCCTGACTCATTTTAATACAGGTTCTTGTAGATTAAAAAATAAGTAAATAAAAACAAACGTTGCATGGCATTTAATGGGAAATTGTGAGTAATTTGCTCTGAGAAGTTTTTGAAGGTCCCTCGTACATTTTGGGTTTGCTTTTTGAGTTTATGGCAACAAGTTGTAGTTGTGATACATTGCAAAAGCTTCATCCATGAGCATATATCAAGGTGTTTAAGTTATTTATTAATATATCTAATATATATATATATATCTAATATATATATATATATATATATATATATATATATATATATATATATATATATATATATATATATATATATATATATATCCCATTCTAACCGACTCACTGACTCGTATTAATGTTTGGTACCTCCCGGGTGATGTAGAATGCTGAACTTTTGCATGCCAACAGACATTGAAGTTGATACACCAGGATAAATCACAGAACCATGGGAAAGCGTCCGTAAATGAAAATATAAACAAATGAAAATAAATAAATGAAAAAAGAAATGCAGCTGAGCGACCCGAAACAATGGGGAAGCACAGTTCGTTATTGCTTTCAATGTTTAAGCATACCCCATTAGTATATGTATCTATAATTGTATATATATATATATATATATATATATATATATAAATATATATATATATATATATATATATATATATATATATATATATATATATATATATATATATATATATATATATATATATATAGCCTGGTGTTGGCGCAGTGGTTAGGGCAGCGGCTTGGGATCCAAAAGGTCCTGAGTTCAAGCCCCGTTGGGCCACTAAATTAATACACCAGGGGGTTGACTCAGCCTGTCATCCTTCTGAGGTCGGCGAAATGAGTTCCAGTGTACTGGGCCGGTGTATACCCCGGTTAAAATAGGTGTACCATATCCCTGTGTCGTAAGAGGTGACCAGGGTTGCGTCAGGAAGGGCATCCGGCGTAAAACATGTGCCAAATCACTATACGGATCATACGGATGATCCGCTGTGGCGACCCCTATCAGGAGCAGCCGAAAGAAGAAGAAGAAGATATATATATATATATATGTATGTATATATATATATATATATATATATATATATATATATATATATATATATATATATATATATATATATACACACACACACACACACACACACACACACACACACACACACACACACACACACACACACACACACACACACACACACACACATATATATAATCACACAGACAGACAAGCAGAGATAGCGATAGAGTGACAGAGGTGTGGGAGGAGAGTGCTGCACTTTATGAGGAGTGGGAGCGAGGAGGTGACAGAGTGAGAGAAGGGTGGGGAAGAGGAGGAAAAAAAAAGACAGGTGAGGGGTGGAGGTGGGGTGAGCAAAGATAATGATATGTGACACTTAATGATCGAACATGAAAACAACAAACAAACAAGCGAACATGTCAGAACAGCTGTACACAACACAACATAGTTTGTAAAGTAATCTGCTGGCACATCTGCAAAAACTTTGATATTCCAGTTCCAGAAAATTAGTGGGAACATGAACCAAAAGCAATCACTAAAAACATGGAAGTACCACTCACATACAACCTAATGATCCCATGGGGTGTGAACATTGAAAACAAAGCATTGCAACCAAATATCATTCTTAGGTGCAAATAAAAGAGAAGAAGGCATTGCTAATTGAGCTGTTAATATCGGTAATTTTGGATAACGATGCAGAAATCAAGAAAATGACCAAATACCAAGACCTCAAGCATGAAGTGGAAAGATCCTGAAGCTGAAGAATGCCAAAGTTGTACCAGTGATGATGAAGAACCTCACAGAGATATTAAAAACCACCCGTGGGAATATCACTACAAATGAACTTCAGTTGGAAGCCGTCCTGAGCTCTGTAACGATACTGAAGAGAGCCCTCGGCACAAAACTTTGAAAACAGAAAATGTCACAGCTTGGTCCGTGAATCGTGACCCCTTTCCGAAATGAAGGTGGATACTTTGAGCCCACCCTGGGAGGATTCAAGGACTCGATTCCACATTTTGAAACCCACATATGTACTGTAGATACCAATCAACGACACACACACACACACACACACACACACACACACACACACAGACACACACAGACACACACACACACACACACACACACACACACACATACACACACACACACACACACACACACACACACACACACACACAGACACACACACACACACACACACACACACACGCTGTACTGGCAGGTCTCTGATTCGCCTCCTAAAACCCATCCACATATGGAAATAGCAGGCAACAGCAGCAACTTGCGCGTACACACACACACACACACACACACACACACACACACACACACACACACACACACACACACACACACACACACACACACACACACACACACACACACACAATCACACAAACACACAAACACACAAACACACAAACACACAATCACACAATCACACAATCACACAAACACACAAACACACAAACACACAAACACACAAACACACACAAACACACACAAACACACACAAACACACACAAACACACACAAACACACACAAACACACACAAACACACACAAACACACACAAACACACACAAACACACTGACTGACTGTTATTCTGGAAGATATTATTCTGGAAGACTTATTCTGGAAAAACGAAAAACAGGGTACTGTGAAGCTGTGAAGCCGTGTGACTATTCGTCTATCAATTACGTTCTGTGAGAACATCAGTTGCACCTCCAGCCATACAGAAATCGCCGCGATCTTTTTCGCTCCGCATTGCTCAGATTATTTATAGTAGGTCTCTGATGTACAATCGAAAACTAAACAACGCATCTTCTATCATTAAATGAAGATACCGTTTTGAAGAAATTCTCAAATGCAGAGGAAAGAAAATGGTGACATTTTATGAAAAAAAAACTTTTGGTTTTCGCCCCACTTTTCAAGGTTTATATACAAACTGATGGCCATGTAATATTAATCGTTAAAATTGGTTTGGTCATGAAATACCAACTTGTGTAATTAATTATTCGGGAGGCCGGGAAATTCTTGAGAGAGATTTGTGATGTACATGTCCACTTTAAAGAAGTTATGTGCATGCACACTCTAAAGTTGTAAGAAATGTACAGTACATGTCCACTTTAAAGAAGTTATGTGCATGCACACTCTAAAGTTGTAAGAAATGTACAGTACATGTCCACTTTCGTACACTCAACATCACCTCTGAGTTTATGTACATTTTAAAACTGAACGAGGTACATTTTCATTACAACGAAAATAGTCACGATGAACATTTGAAGTCTTTAATATATATGTATATATATATATATATATATATATATATATATATATATATATATATATATATATATATATATATATATATATATATATTTTTTTTTAAGTCCTTTTCTTGGTGTTTTGTATGTACTGTATGTTGCTGAGATGTCCAGGGGTGGGTTCAGTTCTCAAGCATCGAGCTAGCGCTTGCCTTGCCAGCAGTTCCTTATCAATGGTTTCTCATGGAGTGCTTGCTTGGGTGCTTAAGCCACTTGGCGAACACTCGACAAGAAACTTGGGAACTGAACACACCCCAGATTCATGACATGGCGATGAGGTTCAACATCTCTAGCATCACTTCTTTCAGCCATATTGATGAATTCGTCCCTCAGGGGGTGGAGTAGGAGGAGGGAGGGGATGGGTTGGTGTGGAAAGAGGGAAGTGGCAATGCTGGGTACCCCTGCTCATATATATATATATATATATATATATATATATATATATATATATATATATATATATATATATATATATATATATACATATACATACATACATATATTGTTACGGCTGTGGAAATTCGCAAACCACCATTCAGGACCCTCAGGTGAGATATCTTCATCGGTACATGTGTAGTTAGCCCCAAACCCGTTGTATAGAGGGAATTTATGTGATTCATTCGGGCTGTGACACTTTGAGAAAGCCATTTTTTCTGTTCTATCTTTATTTTGAACCAACCACGTCTCAACCGCCATCACACAACAACCACCACGCCAGCCATCGTCACCAACTGCAACCATGCTCCAACACTCGGACAACAACAACAACGCCAACAGCCACGACCTTTACCTTCACAACTCACTCCCACATCATCGCATCACCGCCATTCCCAAACGGCATCATAACCATCAAACCACGACCGAAAACCCTCCACCACCTTCACCTCTCTCCTTCTCCGGCCATTCCCGCACCATCTGTGAACACGGGGCGTCGGGCTGTCTCGGGCCCGTTCGGCGATTGGTGCAGAACGCACCGAGCCGTGAGCGCAAATAGCGGCCTTTCTGAGGGAAAATTCGGATCAAGAACGCTACACGCCCACTTTTCCTCCATCCAATTAGCAAGTGCGGGGCGGATTGGCCCCGCCTCCAGGCACGTTTGTGTGAAATAGATATATGCAAATTCTAGGATCAAGGGAGGTTCACGCCCCCGTCTCCCCCGACCAATGGGCGAGCGTGGCTCCGCCCCCGAGGTCATCCTGATCTGAATACTTGCATATTGGCTGCTCCTGCCAGCCTATAAGAAGGCGAGCGCAAGGCGAATGAAGTCAGTCGAGTCGAGTGGCGAAGTCATCGGTGTGGCAGAGAGTTGGGTTCTGCAGTCGGCTGAGAAGAGTTGCGGGAAGAGGCAAAGGAGCTCGGGTCCGAGGCGAGAAGGACCGCGGTCGGCGACGAGGTTGCGGTGTGGGATCGCTCGTCGAGGGACCCAAGCCAGCCAGCCATCTCCCTCCCCCAGGGCATCAACAATTCCCCCCTTTCCCCCGCGCTGAGATAGTGCAAAAGGGGGCCCCGTTCCCACCCCACCCCAAACGTCGTGCCAACAAAACCTGCCAAGGAGCACGGAGTCGGGGCACAGCCACGCGGCCACATCTGCGGCTCGCCCGCCAACGCGTCACGAGGATGCGGGTAGGAGCCCCCCCGGTCTCGCAGACCTGGCAGCTCCTCCAGGTCACGCGCACAATTGGCCTACAGGCCTGTCTGCCCCCTTGTCTATGAGGGTGGCTTCTTTCCTTTGCTTTTAAGTAAATGTGTGTTGGCGCCGTCTGTAAAGTAGAACTGTATAAGTGTTGCCATGTGTGCGCGTAGTCGGTAGTAACTTTGCGTCGGTGTTGCTTTTGTTTTGGTTGCTATATGTGCATTTTGACTATGGCTGTGTATATGTGCTTTCCTTGTGCTGGGAAATAAATGTGCTTTGTGTGAACTGTTTTCCCGTTTTGCTTCGTCTTTTCTTTATTGACCCTCCATCCTGCTTCACGTAAAGGGTTCGTAGTGGGCTTAATACGCCCGATAATAAATCGGAACCGTCGAGGCCGACGATAACACCGCTCGGTTATCACTGTAGCACGGAACGGACCGCTTAAGCGGTTCGTGTCCAGAGTCGACCTGTGGTGTGGTGCGATCGCCCGGTCGACCATTGGCGCAGGTACTTAGGTAGATCTAATTTGGCGAGCAACCCTATCCCGTGCAGGTGGGAAATTGGCACGGTCATCGTGGGGTTAAACCCCCACCAGTGACAAGCTCCCGGCGTTGTTCCGAGAGGGTCACGACTGAATTGTCTGTCCGGTGGGCGACGTGCTGCGATTCGAGTTACGTGGCCATCCGCACGCCGGCGGGCGCAAATTCGCAACACAGGTGTCAGGAGTGGTATCGGCAACATTCACCGCGCTCGTTTCCGGACCGGGCTTCACTCCAGCAAGCGAGCACGTGGCGGCCTCGTGCGATGCACGGCTCGGACCTCGCGCTCGCCGCTGGGTGAACCCAGCGCGGTCCCCAATACATATACGGCCACTACCCGGCTTTTGTCTCTCTGTCGCCGTTGTCATCGCCATTCCATGCACACACTCCTGCGCGTTACGACACTCACACACCATTGCATCACATTCACACCGGGAGACGGGGCTGCATGCTCCCGCATGCCGACCGTCATCTCCCTCACACACAGCAATCTCACACACGCTGTCCCTCTCCTTACACTCGGCCGCTCACTCACTCGTGCTGTTTCCCTCACACACACCATACCACTCACACACGCGGGTGCACTCACCCGCGGTGCCTCATCCACACATGGTGTGCTGGGAAGCATGCACTTCGGCACACTTGCCACCACACCACTCGCACACCGGGCCGCACTCCCACTCGGCTGTGCGCACACGCATGCCGTTTCCTGCGCGCACGTGGTCTCATTCACACACGGCCATTCACCTGCACTCGTGGCCCCTTCCACCCACGGTTCCTCATCCACACACGGCGTGCTGGGAGGCACGCACTTCGGCACACTCGCCACCACACCACTCACATGCGGGGTCACTTCCACACATGGGGGCGCACTCACACCTTGCATCACACACACCGGGACGACCACACTGGGGAGTTGCGCCACCCCAAGGGTTTCTAGGGCCTCTATACCCCCCAAGATCGGCGTGCACCTGTCCACAGCACTCCTCCCCTAGACCTTGCTAAACATGACTGAACCCACCTGGTCGTGACTCGCCTCAAGGGGGCATACTCCCTCCCCTCGTTCCTGGAGGAGGCTATCCAGCTGCTCGCATCGGGTCCCCAAACAGTCCGCCAGCTCCCCCTCATCGTCCTCCACTACCTCTGTGTGTGTGTGCTCGTCTTCAATCCCATCCAGTTCACCCTCTATCTCCCGTGTCTCTTATTTTCGTCTCTTCCCTTGTTATCTCCCTTGTCTCAACTATTATTTCTTTTCTTCTTTCCGTGGTCACCTCGTGTCTCATCTCACACGTTTCGGTCTCCGTCACCCCGATTAGTTTTTCACCTTGCGTCACGGTCACAGTTTCCGTCACCTCCACGCGTCTCGCCCAACACGTCCCCCGAATTATTTTGCCCTCACCCGCCTCCATTGCGGGCCTGACAGCCATTGCACTCCCTCCCAGCTCGTTCGCTCCCACACGTGGCGTTGCCATTTTGAGCTCCCCTGTTATTGCCTTCATGCCTGCCTGCAGGCTTCGGCCAATGTTCTGCGTCTCACCCCGCATTTCTTCCATTTTGTTTGTGTTTGTTTGCATTTTCTTTTTCATTCCTTTTATTTCGTTTTTCATTTCGTTTGTGTTTGTTTCCATTTGTTTGTTGATTCCTTTTATTTCGTTTTTCATTTCGTTCATTTGTTGCGTATTCGCTGTTATTGCCTGCAGAATCCTGTCAAGTGCACTCGGTTCGACAAGGATCGGCGGGTTTTGGCGGAGAGAGGGAGGGGAGGTGTCATACGCCGCGGCCACTGCCGCGCCCATTTCGGGCTCTGGGTTCGGTTGGGGGGGGGGGAAGTTCGTCCTGTACAACCAGCATTTCCTGCATGGGGATCTCATCCTGTACCATGGATTCTACACATTCTAAATCCATATCTACCCCCGGCTCCCGCTCGCCTTGAGACTCCATCTTATTTCTCGTAAGAGATTAAATTTTGCTCACTCGTAATTTGGAGGGAACGGGGGGGGGGGGGTCGCCTCGCACACCCCTGATCTGTTCCCCGTGAATTTAGTTGGAGACCGAGGTGGATTTGAATCCCACTCCTGTACACCAGTGTTGCGAATTCGCACCCGCCGGCTTGCGGACGGCCACGTAACTCGGATCGCGGCACGTCGCCCACCGGACGGACAATTCAGTTGTGACCCTTTCGGAACAACGCCGGGAGCTAGTCAAGGGTGGGGGTTTAACCCCACCACGACCGTGCCAATTGCCCACCCACGCAGGATAGGGTTGCTCGCCAAATTCGATCTACCTGAGTACCTGCGCGGATGGTTGACCGGGCGATCAGAACCACGCCACAGGCCGACTCCGGACATGAACCCCTTAAGCGGTCCGTTCCGTGCTACAGTGATAACCGAGCGGTGTTATCATCGGCCTCGACGGTTTCGATTAATTACCGGGCATATTAAGCCCACTAGGAACCCTTTACGTGAAGCAGGATGGAGGGTCAATGAAGAAAAGACGAAGCGAAATGGGAAAACAGTTCACACAAAGCACATTTATTTCCTGGCACACGGAAAGCATATATATGCAGCCATACAGTCAAAATGCACATATAGCAACCAAAACAAAAGTAACACCGACGCAGAGTTACTACCGACTACGCGCACACACGGGAACACTTATACAGTTCTACTTTACAGACGGCGCTAACACACATTTACTCAAAAGCAAAGGAAAGAAGCCACCCTCATAGACAAGGGGGCAGACAGGCCTGTAGGCCAATTGTGCGCGTGACCTGGAGGAGCGGCCAGGTCTGCGAGACCGGGGGGCCCCTACCCACGTCCTCGTGACGTGTTGGCGGGTGAGCCGCAGATGTGGCCGCGTGGCTGTGCCCCGACTCTGTGCTCCTTGGCGGGTTTTGTTGGCACGACATTTGGGGTGGGGTGGGAACGGGGCCCTCTTTTGCACTATCTCAGCGCGGGGGAAAGGGGGGAATTGTTGATGCCCTGGGGGAGGGAGATTGCTGGCTGGCTTCGGTCCCGCGACGAGCGATCCCACACCGCGACCTCGTCGCCAACCGCCGTCCTTCTCACCTCGGACCCGAGCTCCTTTGCCTCTTCCCGGAACTCTTCTCAGCCGACTGCAGAACCCAACTCTCTGCCACACCGATGACTTCGCCACCTGACTCGACTGACTTCATTCGCCTTGCGCTCGCCTTCTTATAGGCTGGCAGGAGCAGCTAATATGCAAATATTCGGATCAGGATGACCTCGAGGGCGGAGCCACGCTCGCCCATTGGTCGGAGGAAATGGGGACTTGAACCTCCCCTGATCCTAGAATTTGCATATATCGATTTCACACAGATGCGCCTGGAGGCGGGGCCAAGCCGCCCCGCGCTTGCTAATTGGACGGAGGAAAAGTGGGTGTGTAGCGTTCTTGATCCGAATTTTCCCTCGGAAAGGCCGCTATTTGCGCTCGCGGCTCGGTGCGTTCGGCACCAATCGCCGAACGGGCCCAAGACAGCCCAATGCCCAGTGTTTACAGGTGGTGCGGGAATGGCCGTAGAAGGAGAGAGGTGAAGGTGGTGGAGGGTTTTCGGTGGTGGTTTGGTGGTTTTGGTGCCGTTTGGGAATGGCGGTAATGCGATGATGTGGGAGCGAGTTGTGAAGGTAAAGGTCATGGCTGTTGGCGTTGTTGTTGTTGTCCGAGGGTTGGAGCATGGTTGCAGTTGGTGACGATGGCTGGCGTGGTGGTTGTTGTGTGATGGCGGTTGAGACGTGGTTGGTTCAAAATAAAGATAGAACAGAAAAAATAGCTAACTCAAAGTGTCGCAGCCCGAATGAATCACATAAATTCCCTCTATACAACGGGTTTGGGTCTAACTACACATGTACCTATGAAGATATCTCACCTGAGGGTACTGAATGGTGGTTTGCGAATTTCCACAGCCGTAACAATATATATTGTTACGAATTTCGGTCCGCCTGGCGTGTGATCGTCCACGTAACTCAAATCGCGACCGCGTCACCCACCGGAACAGACAATTTAGTCGTGACCCTCCTTGGAACAACCGCCAGGAGCTAGTCACGGGTGGGTCTTTCGACCCCACCACAATCGTGCCAATCGGCCACCCGCGCAGGATAGGGTTGTTCGCCAAACTCGACCTACCTAAGTGCCAGCGCGGGTAGTTAACCGGGCGATCGTACCTCGCCGCTGGCCGGCCGAGGACACGAACCGCTTAAGCGGTCCGTTTCGTGCTTCAGTGATAACCAAGCGGGTTATCGCCGACCCCGATGGACATGATTATTTACCGGGTGCTTACACCCCTCCCACCAATTCCTTCTGTGATGCAAGATGGGACTTTCAAACAAGGGAAAGGACGCAACGAAACGGGGAACAGTTCAACAAGCACATTTATTGCACACTCAGACAAGCACGTATTTTGCAGCCATTTACTTATTACTGCCACTCCACCGACACACTGCAGACTTGACTGCCCCGTCTCCCGCCTCTCCAGACTGCCACTCCACCGACTCCAGACTTGACTGCCGCGACCGACACACTTGACTGCCACTTGACTGCCGCGAGCTGCGCCGTGCTCGCGCTTATATAGGCCGAGGGAGGGCGTATATACAAATTTCTGGATCACAGCAGGTTCGGAGGCGGGGCCACACCACCCGATGCTCAGTCATTGGATGGCTGAAAAGTGGGCGTGAATCATTCCTGATCCGCTTTTGGAGACGAAAGGAACCATTCACAACCCATGGCACGACGTTCGGTAGAAAGGCCAAGGTGGTGGGAGTTTGCTGCGGTGGTTTGGGAAGGGTGTTGGTGGTGGCGATTTGGTTGCTGGCGGGCGTCGTTTGAGAATGGCGGTAAAGCGGTTTGCGGGGTGGAGTTGTGGAGGTAAAGAGGCGAAGGTGGTGGTGTTTGAGTTGTAGTTATTTGGGGATGATGTTGGTGGTGGCAATTTGGTTGTTGGGGGATGATTGGTCAAAAATAAAGACAGAGAAAAGAAAAACGGCTATCTCAAAGGATCGCAGCCCTGTGAACACGGAAATGCCCTCTAAACAACGGTGGGGAAATCTAACTACACATATACTTATCGTCATAACTGATCTAAGGCCCTTTATGGTGATCTGCGAATTTCCACAGCCGTAACAATATCTTCTTCTTTCGGCTGCTCCCGTTAGGCGTCGCCACAGCGGATCATCCGTTATGATCCGCACAATGATTTGGCACAAGTTTTACACTGGATGCCCTTCCGGATGACGCAACCCTGGTCGCCTCTTACGACACAGGGATATGGTGCACCTATTCTAACCAGGGCATACACCAGGCCCAGTACACTGGTACTCATTTCGCCAACCTCGGAAGGATGACAGGCTGAGTCAACCTCCTGGTATATATATATATATATATATATATATATATATATATATATATATATATATATATATATATATATATATATATATATATACATATACTTTAAAACCGTTTCAGTGGATGGGAGGAGAAAATGAAGCATGAAAAAACCGCTTATAAATAAACGTTTGAATATTTGAATGAGCACCATGGAAAAAAATTGAAACTTGGCATATGTCAAGTATTCCACATGGGGAATGTGTGATATCAAAGGTGCCTTCATGATGAGGTCATAATTGCCTATGTAGAATGCTACATCCAATCAGTATGGAAATTTTTGAGGGTCATCATGGGATAAATTGATCGACAGAAAAAAAGTTTATGACGTCATCGGTCACGTGGTATGGCAGATATATATATATATATATATATATATATATATATATATATATATATATATATATATATATATATATATATATATATCTTCTTCTTCTTCTTTCGGCTGCTCCCGTTAAGGGGTCGCCACAGCGGATCATCCGTATGATCCACATAGTGATTTGGCACATGTTTTATGCCGGATGCCCTTCCTGACGCAACCCTGGTCGCCTCTTATGACACAGGGATATGGTACACCTATTTTAACCGGGGTATACACCGGCCCAGTGCACTGGTACTCATTTCGCCGACCTCGGAAGGATGACAGGCTGAGTCAACCCCCTGGTGTATCAATTCAGTGGCCCAATGGGGCTTGAACTCAGGACCTTTTGGATCCCAAGCCGCTGCCCTAACCACTGCGCCAACACCAGGCTCATATATGTATGTATGTATATATATATATACATATATATATATATATGTATATATATATACATATACATATATATATATATATATACACACATATATACATATATATATATATATATATATATATATATATATATATATAATATCTGTTTCAAAAATCTTCTCTGAAACGGCTGAACAGGTCAAGGTGAAACTTTACAGCTATGACCCCTATCCATGAGAAACAAAATGTTCCCACCTATGACATCATGTCACATGGTTTGGCAGGCATATTGGATTTACCTTAAACCATTTCCCAATCTTTTTCTCCAGAATGGCTGGACAAATCGAGGGGAAACTTCACACGTCGGCTCCCCAAGTCTTGGGGATACCAGGGTGTTCACAAATAATTGATAAGTAACATGGTCTGGCAGCCATGCTGGATTGAACGAAAATCTTTAAAAAAATTTCTCTTCAACCATTTCATCGATCAATGTGAAACTTCACAATTATGATCTAGTAGTCATGGGAAATACAATCATTCAATTTCAACCTGAATGGATGCAAGGTCTGGCAGCCAGAATTATTTATTTTCTTGATCTGAGTTCTTTATCATTATTATTATTTTTTTTTTGAAAAAGGCTCACTTGGTTGTGTCTGGTTGGGTTTGAGGGTAGAGGAGCAGGTGAAATGTGAATTCTATCCAGGTTCCTCCTGATGACAATCTTTGCTTTTTGCTCATTTGGGTTCCTTCTGATTACTCCAATGTAGAAGTTACAGGACTGTATCTGTTTGGTCTTCCATTTGATTTGAATTGAATTAATTTTAATCCCTCTCTAAATTAAAATGAATAATCATAAAAAATGGCATGGGTCACGGTCAACGTCCGGTGTCCAATCAAAGCGGGACATCTTGGTACCTGGTCATCATTGCCAGCAGTTATAAAGTGGCACTTCTAATTCGGTCTTATATTCATGACGTAACACACCAGTACACAAACACCACACAAAATACACAACACCAAACACAACACAAAACAACACACAAAACAGCACACAAAACATGTCCTGGCGAGTGTCTGCAATCTCTGCTCTTTGTCTTGTCTTAAAATGTATTTATTACTTGTTAATTACCTCCACCATCGAAGGTCGAAGGAAGTTATGTTTTCACCCCTCTCTGTCTGTCTGTTATTTGCAAAATCGAAGATTTTGTTGATTGTTTCAGTATATAGGTCAGTTGATTTTGTTATTTTGTGTGTCTGTTTGTTTGTCTCCTACAGGTCACAATTTTAAACCGAACTTCACGAAACTTCACCACATAGTAGAGTTTGTCATAAATAATAAACCTGTTGTTTTCGAGGTCAAAAGGTCAACCACTTCGGTGGGATTTCTAAAATCCTCAATTTTCATCCGATCGACTTGAAATTTGAAGAGGATTTATATTTCACATCACTGAATTCAACTAGCCAATTATTTTTGAGGTAAACATCGACGATAAGGTCAACATCGGCCAAAGGTCCACAGTTTCGGTGAGTATTATAAATTCCTCAATTTTAATCTGATTGACTTGAAATTTTAAGACGATTTATGTGTCATGTCAATGAATTCAACCATCCAATTATATTTGAGGCCAGCATTGACCGAAAGGTCAACATAGACCAAAGTTCAACAACTTAGGTGGGTTTTCTAAATTCCTCAATTTTCATCCGATTGAATTGAAATTTGAAGAGGATTTATACTTCACGTCACTGAATTCAACCAGCCAATTATTTTTGAGGTCAATGGAGACCTAAAGGTCAATATAGGCCCAAGGTCAACAGCTACAGTGGTATTTCTAAAATCCTCATTTTTCATCTGATTGACTTGAAATTTGAAGAGGATTTATATTACACGTCACTGAATTCAACAAGCCAATTATTTTTGATGTAAACATCGACTATAAGGTCAACATCGGCCAAAGGTCAACAATTTCGGTGAGATTTATAAATACCTGAATTTTAATCCAATTGACTTAAAATTTGAAGACGATTTATGTTTCATGCCAATGAATTCAACCATCCAATTATTTTTGTGGTAAACATTGACCAAAAGGTTAACATAGGCCCAAGGTCAACAACTAAGGGTGTATTTCTAAAATCCTCCATTTTCATCCGATTGACTAAAAATTCGAAGAGGATTTTCATTTCAGGTCACTGCATTCAACCACCAATGGGGACAGGATGAAATTTTATGGACAGGTTGGGTGTGTGAAAAGGCCAAATAGATTTGATTTTGGTGAAGATCAAATCCGGATACGAGAATTATTTAATTTCAAAAGTGATTCTTCACCATTGAGAGATGGGTCCAAAAACGATATCTACTGGAGCATGATATTTCAAAAATTTATTGGGCCCGATATGCTCTACTGGATCAGGCATTGTGCAGCATGCCACTGAGTGCCCTTCTAGTTACAACTGTTATCTCCTTATTGGCTTCATAATTAAATGCTACTTGCATTTGTCAGATGGGACTTAGATGGGAATACGGGAATGGGACAAATCCCAGTGCTTTCCGACAGTTCTGTGATTTTTTTTCCCAGTGTATCGGCTTTGATGTCTATCGACATGCGAAATTTCAGCTTTCTACATCACTTGGAAGGTACCGGACATTAATATCAGTGAGTGAGTGAGTGAGTGAGTGAGTGAGTGAGTCAGAACGAGCTTTATATATATATATATATATATATATATATATATATATATATATATATATATATATATATATATATATATATGAGATATATACTGGCGGGGTATGCTAACACATTGTAAGCAATAACAAACCGTGCTTCCCCATTGTCTCAGGTCACTCACCTGCATTTGTTTTTTTCATCTATTTATATTTTCATTTGAGAACACTTTCTGATGGTTCTGTGATTTTTCGGTCATCTCTTCGAGCATGACCTAATAATATTGGTGTTGAGAGGAGAGGTGACGATCCGTCCGTCCGTTCACAATGAAGTTGAAGCGGGAGATCTGGTCATTAGTGATACTGATAGAGGTCGATGAGACGTACACGATGGTATGACTTTCAAGGTCACCGAAGGTCAAGGTCATGAGGCCTTTGAAGTTGCGAAAATGACGATTTTGAAATTCTATCTCCTCCGCCATTTCTCAAGCGATCTTGAATTTGATTGTGGCATATGAATCTATGGGACAATATCTAAATTTGGTCAGGCCGGATTTTCGATATTCGCTTTCGTTTTCGTGTCACGTGACTTCCAAGTTGGCAAAAAATGTGAAAATGACGATTTTTAAAATCTATCTCCTCCTACATTTGTGAAGCAATGTTGAATTTGATTGTGGCATATGAATGTATGGGACAATATCTAAATTTGGTCAGGACGGATTTTCGAATTTCGCTTTCGTTTTCGTGTCACGTGACTTCAAAGTTTGCAAAAACTGCCCTACCTTCAGGAGGCTATATATTTTCTTGCAGAGATGACCGTCAATCCCGCACGGGTGTATTTGTTTTTCTAATGTATTGGCTTTGATGTCTGTCAGCATGCACAATTACCATACCTCCCCATTGTCTCGGGTGGCTCACCTGCACTTGTTTTTTCCTTGAATTTTTTTTTAATTTATATATATTTTCATTTATGGATGCTTTCAATGGTTCTGTGATTTTTTTCCTTGTGTCGCAGCTTCGCTGTCCATTGGCACGAAACATTTCAGCTTTCTACGTCATCTGAATGGTACCAAACTTTAATATCAGTTAGTCAGTCAGTAAGTGGTTAGAATCAGCTTTTGTATATATATATATATATATATATATATATATATATATATATATATATATATATATGTATATATATATATATATATATATGTATATATATATATATGTATATATATATATATATATATATATATATATATATATATATATATATATATATGTATATATATATGTATATATATATATATATATATATGTATATATATATATATATATATATGTATATATATATATATATATATATATATATGTATATATATATATGTATATACATATATATATATATATATATATATATATATATATATATATATATATATATATATATATATATATATATATATATATATATATATATATATATATATATGTATATATATATATATATATATATATATATATATATATATATATATATATATATATATATATATATATATATATATATATATGTATATATATATATATATATACATATATATATATATATATATATATATATATATATATATATATATATATATATATATATATATGTATATATATATATATATATATATATATATATATATATATATATATGTATATATGTATATATATATGTATATATGTATATATATATGTATATATGTATATATATACATATACATATATACATATATATACATAGAAACATATATATATATATATATATATATATATGTATATATATATATATATATATATATATATATATATATGTATATGTATATATATATATATATATATATATATATATATATATATGTATATATATATATATATATATGTATATATATATGTATATATGTATATATATGTATGTATATATATATATATATATATATATATATATATATATATATATATATATATATATATATATATATATACTTACGAGGTATGCTTACACACCAGGAAAAAATCACAGAACAGTCGGAAAGCATCCGTAAATGAACATATAAATAAATCAAAAATATAAATGAAAAAAAACAAATGCAGGTGAACGACTCAAGACAATGGGGAAGCAAGCTAATTTTGCCTGCTGACTGATATCAAAGCCGATACACCAATAAAATTCACAGAACCATCAGAAAGCATCCGTAAATGAAAAAAGAAAAAGAAAAATCAAATGCAGGTGAGTGAGCTGAGACAATGGGGAAGCATGGTTCGTTATTCTTTATAATGTGTAAGCATACCCTGCTAGTATTAGATATCAGCAAATACAACCCGTCGCTTCGCTGACAGGGACATTTGGGGGGGTAGAGGGAGGAGGGAGTCGTGGGAAAGCGAGGAGAAGAGGGGAGGGGGGAGAGAAGGGAGGGGAGAGAAGAGGGAGGGAGGGGAGAGAGGAGGGAGGAGGGGAGGGCATGGAGGGGAAGAGACAGGAAGGAGGGGAGGGGACCGGATGGAGGGAAAGGGAAGGGAGGGGACAGGATGAAAGGCAGGGGACAGGATGGAAGGGATGGGACAGGATGGAAGGGAGGGGACAGGTTGGAGGGAAGGCAGGGAGAGGAGAGGACAGAGGCAGGAGGGAGGGGGTAGCTAGGAAGGGGGAAGAGTGATGATGGGGGGCGGGGGAGAGAGAGCGATGCGTCACCAAATGTTGCTATATACTGCGAGAGAGAGAGAGAGAGAGAGAGAGAGAGAGAGAGAGAGAGAGAGAGAGAGAGAGAGAGAGAGAGAGAGAGAGAGAGAGAGAGAGAGAGAGAGAGAGAGAGAGAGAGAGAGAGAGAGAGAGAGAGAGATATATATATATATATATATATATATATATATATATATATATATATATATATATATATATATATATATATATGTGGAGTGGGGGAGGAAAAAAATGGAACGGTGAAGACTGGAAGTTGGGTTAGGAAAGAGAATGGTATGTTATGCTTAAAGGTCCCATGACACTCAAAACTTTCTGGTTATGTATATATTAGCTTGACTGTCCAAGTGAAGAAATCACCCATGTTTCTTTTTTAAATCAAAAATGGGATTATTAGACCAATATTTCGAACATTTCTGGTGCTTTTCACAACTTGCTATGCCCCGCCCCTTTAAAAAGTTGACTTCAACGAACCGCAGCCTTCACGTCATCTGCAGAACGCGACTCGCACAGAGTGGATTGACTCGATGTCGCGCATGTCGCGCACCATATAAAGTACGTACAAATGCATTGTGCAGATGTGTTTGCTATCTCACTGATAGTCTTAATTCCTGTGATTGTTTCGCGGAAAAGAAATTCTGCTTCTGAGCCGTGTATGCACAACAATCACGAGGCAATTATTTATCCCTTTACTACCTTGTCGTAGTCGTGTACAAATCAAATACATGTATGCACAATAAAGGGCTATACCATGTCCACATAATATTAAATGTGACTGTTGAACCTTTCCATTAAAAAAAGAAACTTACAGGGACATACAAGTAAAACAAGCCGGTAGGCGACATGGCTGCTCGCTCTAGATGGAAAGCTGGCCGACGCGACTAGCCGATATTCATGTACATGCTATCAATCAATTTAGCACAATAAACATGATTATCACAGCCCTCTTAGTTTGCGCCCAGAAACCCGCCTTGTGAAATTTCAGGCAGGTTTCCAAAGAGACTCTAACAAATGGCAGCCCTGGTAATTCCATTTATCTATTCGCTAAAGATTTTATTTTTTTATATGATGCTGTAAGACATTCTCCTTGGGCACAAAAAAAAACAGGTCCCTCGGAGGTCCAGTTTCGGAGGTATTGATTTTTTTTTGTACAGTCCACAATAAGTGTACGATGTACGATAAAGTATTTTAGCTGTTGCTAAGCAACGGAGGTGTGCATAGCAACCATTCATTTTTGTGTACATGCTAGCCACATTGTACACATTTCACCCAAGTTTCATCAAAATTAGACTCTTTCTCTTAGAGATATTCGCAATTAACCATTTCTGAAATGTTCGACATGTACTCGCCCAAAACCTATCTCCTCCTACAAATATTTTTTTGTTAGGGCTGCAAATTGGCATGAAGGGAGCTAGATAGATTGCGCACAGAACTCTAAGCTTCGATTTTTCGATATATTTTTGGGGGATTTTTTTAGATTTTTGACCACTTTAAGGGCCGTTGCTATGCCGTTGCTAGGGCCCGGGGTCCCATAGTCGAAAGCACACGGTTCCGAGAAATATTGCTCCTACCTACCAAATTTCATTGGAATCGGTTGAGTGGTTTAGCCCCTCAGCTTGACCAAAGTTTCGTGGACAGACAGACAGATGGAAATGTCCAGAATAAGGATGCTTTAAGAGCAGCCAACACTAAATATTAATATTGCATCATTTCAAGGTGCAAGGAGATAATTTTAACATCAAACAATGTGAAAAACCTGCACCCACATTTTGCAGCTTATTGAATTGTTCGTTGAAACCAGCCTGCTGGGAAAGGTACGATTCCACATACATGCAAGCCAGGTGTGGCTGCACTCGACATGCATGGGTTTATTCTAAAGTGAAGGTACTGCTTCCATTGGCTTGCTATTCATTAACATTTCGCCAAAATGCTGTAATAAATGAACAGGGAAAAATATGTTGGCACAACTATGAAAGACAAATTTATCTGTCCGATTACACGGCCTCATATCCTCGGGACTCTTACGCATTGACTTATACATTGTGTGCATGCTAATACAAGTTACTTGTCAACTCTAGAGTCCAGACTAGTCCGATAAATCCGTCGTCCGTCCGACTAGTCCGATAAATCTGACGTGCTGTAGCTTTCTTTTATTATTCTCTTTTCTTCATCGTTTTCTACTGGAGCAACATGACGACAGTAGGAATAAAATAAATAAAAATGCAACAGAACGTCAGATTTATTGGACTACTCGAGACAATTGTGTCACAAGGTGTGTTCTACACACAAGTTTTCATCGTATCCGGACAGCGAGATTGCTTCGTTTTATGCGCAGAGAGATACGGCTGATGACATACGCTGGCCTTGCTTGTGATTCATTCGCCGCGGTGCAACATGTCCGCTGCGCTGCGCTGCGCTGGTCATGTCACCTCACTAAAATATTTCTGATATCGAGCAGTATGCAAGTCGAATTTACATTATTGAATTATGAATAGGATTTAGTCTAACCAGTTGTTATTGCCAAGTCTTCCTTCGATGTCCTCCCGATCATCATGAACTATGGGAATTTCATCGCCATTTTCCTCTGCTTGTCCTGCTTCGGGCTCGAACTGGTAATGCCGTAATTCATTTCCAGCTGCCTGCACTTCACCTCCCGCGACTACGTTATCCGACAATTCTCCATGTGATTCAGACCAAAATCCTTCATTTCTCTCACACTCACTGTCGTTACCAGACAAATCAAAGTCCATGCCATCCATTATTCAAAACCAAATGTTTGATTTTTTTTTAAAGCAGAAATGAACGAAACAATTGACTCGACCAATCAAATGTGGAAACACACAGGAAGCCAATAGAATCACGTAGACCACCAACCCGAGTAATTTACGTGCAGCCTTTGTCATCCTGCAGTTGACGTCATGTGGGTTACGCCCCTTTCAGTAGATTTCGCAGAATTTTTAGGGGCGTTCCTGAAGAGGTTTGTTTTTTAAATTTTACATTTTACAGAACGAGTATTGTGAAAAAACATTGTCAGATCTGAAATCACGATGAAAAACTCCTATCGGACACACAAGCACATATATATATATATATATATATATATATATATATATATATATATATATATATATATATATGTATATATCTCTTCTTCTTCTTCTTTCGGCTGCTCCCGTGAGGGGTCGCCACAGCGGATCATCCGTATTATCCGCATCGTGATTTGGCCCATGTTTTACGCCGGATGCCCTTCTTGACGCAACCCTGGTCGCCTCTTACGACACAGGGATATGGTACACCTATTTTTTAACCGGGGTATATACTGGCCCAGTATACTGGTACTCATTTCGCCGACCTCGGAAGGATGACAGGCTGAGTCAACCCCCTGGTGTATTAATTCAGTGGCTCAACGGGGCTTGAACTCAGGACCTCTTGGATCCCAAGCCGCTGCCCTAACCACTGCGCCAACACCAGGCTCATATATATATATATATATTCATATATATATATATTCATATATATATATATATATATTCATATATATATATATATATATATATATATATATATATATATATATATATATATATATATATATATGCAATTTCAGTACTTTTGGGTGTCATGAGACCTTTAATGACCGACCACAAAAAACCCCAAAAACTCAAATCAGTCTAGCTGTACACACAATGACACAATTGAGTTTGTAACATAATCCGCTGGCATATCTGCAAAAACTTTGATATCCCAGTTCCAGAGTATTTGTGGGAACATGAACCAAAACACTCACTGAAAACATGGAAGTACCTCCTGCTCAAGTAAAACCCAATGATCTCTTCGAGCGTGGACATCGAAAACAAAGCATTACGACCATATCTCATACTTAGCTACAAAAAAGAGAAGAAGGCATTGATAATTGAGGTGTTAATACCAGTGATTTTGGACTAAACAATGCAGAAATCAAGAAAATGACATAGTACCATAACCTCCAGAATGAAGTGAAAAACCCTGGAAGATGACGAATGCCAAAGTTGTTCCATTGATAGTTGGTGTTACAGGAATGATGAGGAAGAACCTTCCAGAGATATTAAAAACCATCCCTTGGAATATGACGATAAATGAACCACAGTTGGAAGCTGTCCAGGGCTCAGTGACAATCCTGAAGAGAGCCCTCAGCACAAAACTTTGATGACAGAAACTTCACAGCTTGGTCCATGAATCGTGACCCCTTACCGAAATAAATGTGGATACATTGAGCCTACCCTGGGAGGACTCCATTCCACATTCTGAAATCCGCATATGTAGATACCAATCACACACACACACACACACACACACACACACACACACACACACACACACACACACACACACACACACACACACACACACACGGAGGTGGATACTGTGAGACCTGGTAGGTCTCTGTTTCATCTCCTGATGAAACCCATCCACATGTGGAGATCGACAACAACAGTAACTTGCACGTACACACACATACACACATCTTGTCTTTTCAAACACAACTGTTCCTAACAATTCTATCACACACACAAAAGCAAACACAAACACAAACACACAAAAAATTAAAAATAATCATGAAATAAATGAAAAACAAACAAACAAGCAGTCACAGACTGGTACTTATGAAATCGTCAACTTGACCTCTGACCTTGTCTAATAAAAGCTGCCTCTCGAGAAGGTAGCGACGCAAACCAGAAGTTTCTAGGATGATTCTGTACCAAACCATCAAAAATCGAATGTTTGACCCCACTGTGACCTTGACCTTTGACCGATTTTGACCAAAATCTAATCAGTGCTAGCCATCACCCTCCTGAATCACATGGTGTAATTTGACATTGGTAGCTTCTTCCGTTCTCAAGTTATCATGCCTCCAAACAAACACACACACACACAAACAAAGAAACACACAAACAGATGACGGAAGTCATCAATATACTTACGAAATCTTTAGATTTCGTAAGTAACAACATGCCCTTTCTTCAGTTGCATTAATTTTTCATCATCTACATAATCACCGTTTGGTCCAACAAGTCTTCCGATCGTTCATCATTGATCATCGTGTAATCAAACAATTCTTCTGATCTTCAATAAATAAAAAAAAGATTGATGAGCTTAAGCACCCATACTAAGCTACATTTTTACAAGTTGCCTTTGTAACAAGCAGATGCCAGTGATGCCATATTTTGAAGAACATTGTCCACATTTTTCGAGTTTCTTCTTTCAATTGCAGTCCAGATTAATCTCCTGTGCCACTTCCACGTTATATTTGGTAATCTTCATATCCGTTTCATAGTTAAGTTTGAGCTAGGATGTTTAAGGGTAGCAATGGCACCATCCATCGTATTCATATTGTGCAGGAACATGACATTAGTGATGTCACAAATCCTTCATGACCACTGAAATCCTCCACTCTCAGTCTGTCAGTCCCATTGAGTATATCTGTGGAATGTCTTCGACTTAGGCTTGTCAATAGCTACCTTAACTTTTGTAGTTACACAAGCCTCATGTAGAAATGAAATTGCCTTAAATGTGTTTTGATAGCTGAAACTGGTTGTGCCTGCCCAATATGTTCATTATGTTATTTAGTGGCTGAATGGTGGGGGCATTAATCGGATTGTCTGAAGTAATCCTTTGGAACATTAAACATATCGAAATTAACATGGAGTCTGTGGTTAGATTATTTGACGGACCATACGGGTTCTCAATGAAGGGAACAGACATGTACTTTCTCTTTCCTAATTCAGAACATTAATGCAAAACCAGTCGGTGTGCAGGTGTGCAGTTCACAAGTCTGGTATCTCTCAATAATTTGGAAGATGCGCGGTATCTTCAGCTAATTTTCGGATGATAGGCATGCATGCTGATCTCACATCTGTAGCCTCATCAACAGACTCTATGCTCTTCTTGGTGGGTAATGTCGTATGCTTGATTGTATTGCATTTTTTTTTGTGTCTATAGTTGAGGCTCATGGAAGAGCTAGTACAGTGAATGGATCAGGATGTTCCAGACAAAAACAGGATGGGTGGACAAATGGATACAGAAGTAAACTCTAAAGAGGGAAAACTGGAAAATTGGAAGGAGGGATTTGGTAGGGGTTAACGAAGGTAGAAAAGATCATGGTATAGGATTGGAGATGATCTGAGATGGTGGTGAACAGCTGTCTTGAGGACCTGGAGGGAAGAATGAGATTGAAGAGAATGTGGAAGTTAATTCCATAAGTGGTAAAAAGAGGAACAAATGAGTGGAGGTGAGCAGTAATCCTGGATTTAGGTATTTTTAAAAATCAGGATGGGGTTGATGGTGGATTGTGTGAGCTCTGCTAGCATGGAAAGAGCAGAGGGTGAAGGAAACTGTAGAAGACAGAGAGACCACCAATCTGTCTATGAGGGTGAAGTGATCGACTCAGCTTCAGCATGGGAGAGAGGAATGATCTTGAAGGCCTTGGTTTCCACAGCATCAAGCTGAGCAAGATGTGAGACAGGGGAGCTAGCCCAGATGGGAGAGCAATATTCCATCAAGTTGCAGATGATTGCCTTGTAGGTGGATAGGTGTTCAGGTCTGGCAAGGAAGGAGTTTTTACGATGGAAGATGCCGAGTTGGTGGCCGGCTTTGGAGGCCAAACTTGAAATGTGGCTTGCTCGAGAAAAATCATGGCTGATCCAGGAGTTTGAATAACTGAACTTCCTCAAGAAGATTGTGAATAAAGTAGATAGGAGGGTTTGCCAGATGGTCGTTTTGGAGAGAGACAGTGAGAGTATGAGAATTTTTGGGATTGAAAGACATATTCCAAGTGTTTGACCAGCTTGTAATTTTGTCAAGGTCTTAAGAGAGGGAAGAGGCTGCAGTCTGCCTGTCTGAAGGATAAGGGATGTCATGGCAGAGGGTGAAGACATCAGCAAATAGAGGATTTTCCAGGGAGTTAGAGAGATCATTTATGAAGATCAGGAATATGACTGGGCCCAGGACACTGTCTAGGGGCACACCAGCCTTGACATGGAGAGGAGATGAAAGGATTCCGTTGAGCGCCACACGTTGGCTACGAGAGTAGAGAAAGTTGGGAAGCCATGTGTGGAGTGGACCATTAGATGCCATAGGCGGACAGTTTTGAGAGAAAGGAGGGATGCCAGACTGAATCAAAAGCACAAAATATGCCCAGAGACTACCGTGATCTCATGTCTGACATTGAGGGCTTGCCTCTTTTGTGGGAGAGTATCCATTGTAGCAAGAATGCAGGTTCAACAATTGTCCAAGAAAAATAAACAGATGAGATGCTAAGTGGGGTGAAGGATAGGACCGTTTTAAGGATTATCAGGTTCCTGGAACAATGTTGAATTTAAAGATCGAGATATGATACAGGAAAGAAAATTGGAAGGGGTGATTCGGAAAACAAGTAGTCTATACTATAGATAAGTAGTCGACTATAGACTCTATAGTCGAAAGTATAGTTAATTTGGCCTATTATCTATTTGGATCGAAAGAGCAAAAGTGGTCTGAAATGTCAAAATAGTCCCAAATTGTCCAAATGGTCTTAAAAGTTCTACAGCTCTAAAAAGTGTTGAAAGGGTCGAATAAGTTCTAAACGTCTCAAAAGGGCCCAAATGGGTGTTAAGGGGTCGAAAAGGTCTTACCAGGGTCTAAATGGGTATTGAAGAGTCTAAGAGGTGTAAAGGGTCAAAGTGGGTCTACAGGATGTACAGTGTGTAAAGGAGTGAAGCTGCAGTAAAGAAATTATCTCACGTTAGTGAGTAAATTCTGGTGTGCAACATGGCAATAACTAGAACGGGCACTCATAGAGCGCATACCTTCGCCGCCACTACTTTTTTGTTCTTGGTATGAGTGTGGGGAACTGGTTTCATATGAATGGTCTTATGACACAAACCACATATCTATAATGTCATGACCCCCCCCGACTTTCGGGGGCTACGGACTAAACAACAATCAACTCAAGTCGTTTTGGCGAGTCATCACTCGCAAGCTCGGTGAATACAACGTTTCAACAAGAGAAGGTAATCTCGTTTGATGCTGGTTTCATGCAAATCGAATAAGAATTGACTGAGTTATGCCGAAAACCGCATATTTTTCAAGGGCGTGACCCCCCCCCCGACATTTTACCCCAACTGGTGACATGTGTTATGACGTCATTGTGTCACAAGATTGGGCATTAAATTCTGAACATTTTGGTGCTGGGTTCATGTAAAGTGGACAAGAATTGACCGTGTTACGACAAAAACCGCATATTTTTCAAGGTCGTGACCCCCCTGACCTTTGACCCCTAACCGGTAACAAGACTATGGGCGTCATTGTGTCATATTGCATAACACAAGATGAGGCGTTGAATTCTGAACATTTTGGCGTTAGTTGCATGCAAATTGAATAAAAATTGACCGTGTTATCGTAAAAAGACGATTTTGACCTTTTCGTGACCTTGACCTTTGACCCGAACGATCCCAAAATCGAATCGAATGCTTCCTGACTAATAACCAATCATCCCACCAAATTTCATGCAATTCGGTTTAATACTTTTTGAGTTATACGAATCACAAGATTACAAATAAATAAATAAATAAATAAATACACGCCGACCAAAACATAACCTTTCGCAGAATGCGAAGGTAATGAGCTAAATGCCCTCATCATGACTGTTTAAAAGACCTATTAATGTGCATCGTGGTTAAAAATCTGATCGTGGAAAGTTTTGTAATGATTATCCTTGGAATCTCAAAGCAGTAAGGTCACAAACAAAAACATTTCGCTTTTATACAGGATATAGAGATGGACAACCTATTTTCCTGTTGCAGCCTCTTCTTCCTCCGCCTTCTTCTTCTACTTCTACTTATTCTACTTCTTTTACTTCTTCTACTTCTTCTACTTCTTCTACTTCTTTTACTTCTTTTACTTCTTTTACTTCTTTTACTTCTTTTACTTCTTTTACTTCTTCTACTTCTTCTACTTCTTCTACTTCTTCTACTTCTTCTACTTCTTCTTCTTCTTCTTCTTCTTCTTCTACTTCTTCTACTTCTTCTTCTTCTTCTTCTTCTTCTTCTTCTTCTTCTTCTTCTCTGGGAGGTGGCATCACATCTTTCTTCGATCAATCAGCTTACAGTGAGATCTCCCAGCAAAGCCATGGCTAACAGAGAAAAACTCCATCAGAACCTTACTTCATTCAAGGTTACAAAAGGCTCACCCAGAAACGTCACAAAAGTCCTTTGATAGCTTGTTTTAATAAGTAACGAAAAAGGTCGTAATTGTAATTATTGTAACGGCTCTGAAACACCCACCAGTACCCTGTAAAGCTCCATGACATTTGGACATACATCCCCCCCACTCCAAACCCCAACCCTCACGCGTTAGGTAAGTAATTTTTGAATGGCCCCTTTGATAATACGTCGTTATGAGGTTGGAGATATTGATAATACTGCACTAAATTAAATATATCTCACCTGTGATTGAATATTTCTGTGATGGTGACCAGAAACCATTTGACAATCGAAAAATTTAATGGTTACTGAGGTTACTGGCTCTACCCACAACGATATCTCCGCACTCAATTTTTACACTGAATTCCCGTTTCTACCAATAAGGCCAACATATATATATATATATATATATATATATATATATATATATATATATATATATATATATATATATATATATTTAAAATACCAATTGATCGTCCCCACCCGCTTCCTTTTTTGAACCCGCCTCCTTTTTTAGGTCATCTCTACTGAGATGACGTAATAAAGCCGGACCAAATGTCCGTCCGTCAACAATTTTTCTTTCCGATCTTGATGAAACTTAGTAAGTGGGTAGAGGTCGATGAGTGTTGCACAACGATATAACTTTTGTCCAGGTTCAAGGTCAGGGTCAAGTTCACGAGGTCATGTAAGTTATAAAAATCGCCATTTTCAAAACCTATGTAGTCTGCCATTCTACAAGATATTCGGCAACTGTTTATTGATTATGATAGTAAAAAATATTATCTTGTATCTAACCAGACAGATTTTTGAATTTCCGTCCCGTTTGGCAGCCACGTAACCTGGAAGACGGTCAAAAACACCTCCCGGTACAAGGAAAACTTTTTACTTCCGATCTTGATGAAATTTGGTCTGTGGGTAGAGGTCGATGAGTGATACCCAACGACATATTTCTTCCCGGATTCGAGGTCAGGGTCAAGGTCACGAGGTCACGAAAGTTGTGAAAGTCGCCATTTTCAAAACCTATCCAGTCTGTCATTTTAGGAGATATCTGGCAACGGTTCATCGATTATGATAGTAAAAAAGATTATAGAGATGACCGTCACCCCCACATGGGGGTAATTTTTTATTATTATTTTTTCAACATAAAAATAAACCAATGTCACCCACAGGGTGACCCGTATCTTGCCAAAAGGTGACCACGTGTGACTTCTTTAAGGTCACACTGAGGTGAACAGAGCTGCTATCCACCAGGAGCGACTCCTTGAGGAATATCTGCCTACGAGAGATTCCGATGAGAATCGTTCTACAGAGTAACCATGAAAAATATGCTTTTGCCTCATAACGTCACCAAATGACGTCATAATGTCTCAAGCTTGACATATCTAGAAAGCACTCATCGAGGTGTTCAATTTGAGGTACTACACAATATGGTTCCTAAAACTTGAAAATTTGACCTTGGGGTCAAATATGTTTGACCTCAGGCGCTAACCATGAAGGTCAAGGCCAATCGCCACCAAAAATTAATCAGCTGAGTGCCAGACCATGAACTATATTCCCATGAAGTTTGAAGACGATCCGATCAAAATTACTCAAAAAATAAGGGTTTCGTCGACTCCCCTGATTTGCGACAAAGTGACCTTGACCTTTGACCTTGACCTTCAAAATTTTATGCGCTGAAAGGGACCTCTATAGGTCTCTGATATGCGAAGTTACAAAAATTTCCAATGATAACTGTGCTCTGCAGAATTTTTTATACGTGATTACAGACAAACAAAGAAAAAAAAACATACAAATGACTAACATATCTTGCAAAAACTTCGTTTTGGCAAGATAAAAATTATTTGTTATTTTGTCAAACATCCTGAAAATAAATCAATCTCACCAATGTTTGAAGGAAACGCTGCAGTGAAGCGGCTGTACTGCTTAAAAAGTAGCCCCGTGTTTGACTGACA
This sequence comes from Eptatretus burgeri, assembly GCF_056783735.1. Classification (NCBI taxonomy): domain Eukaryota; kingdom Metazoa; phylum Chordata; class Myxini; order Myxiniformes; family Myxinidae; genus Eptatretus; species Eptatretus burgeri. Next base: position 55,512,285 of record NC_140968.1, read on the forward strand.
GTTAGTCACCTAATAGGCAGGGTGACCTTACTGTCCTGATGCAAACTAAATATTAACATGAAAAAAAAACTAAACAACAACACAAGAAAAACTAAACAAATATTAACGAATGAAACATGGTGGGTTGGAAAGATTCTTCTTCATTTTTACAGATGGCTGGAAGAAAGGACATACCATATATTGAAGCGGATTGCACCACTTCAAAATCCAAATTTTCGTGTTGACTCTAGCGCAATTCTTTGGATGGATCATTTCCCAGATATCGATACTGAGTTTTTATAGCTTCTACTGAACCGCAGCACAGAGAGCACTTGCTATGTGATGTTCCCTCTTTGATTTTGCTCGTGGGGAGTTGTACCAGGGAGTGCTGGTGACTTCACATCTGTAAATCTGTGTATTAAATGTTTACTGTTGATTTGTCTGGAAAGATGGCAGAGCCAATAATTTAAATATGCATGAAGTGTGGACTTTTTGTCTTTCACCTTACATTTATTATACAGTATACGAGAGAGAGAGAGAGAGAGAGAGAGAGAGAGAGAGAGAGAGAGAGAGAGAGAGAGAGAGAGAGAGAGAGAGAGAGAGAGAGAGAGAGAGAGAGAGAGAGAGAGAGAGAGAGAGAGAGAGAGAGAGAGAGAGAGAGAGAGAGAGAGAGAGAGAGAGAGAGAGAGAGAGAGAGAGAGAGAGAGAGAGAGAGAGAGAGAGAGAGAGAGAGAGAGAGAGAGAGAGAGAGAGAGAGAGAGAGAGAGAGAGAGAGAGAGAGAGAGAGAAAAAAAAAAAAAAAAATAGAGGTGGGGGAGTAAGGGGGAGGTGGGGTGAGTAACACCTCACCAAACATTGCTATTCACTGCAGGAGGGAGAAGTGTGTGACACACACACACACACACACACACACCCTTTTATTGGTATATATTTCTTTAGCTTACTTCTTAGTTGTTTGGGGGTAAAAAAAACTGACATGTCTGGTGCATGACTCATGTAATTTTTTTTTGGGGGGGGGGGAGAAGACAGGGTGGGGTGGGGAGGTAAAAAACCTGGTGTGTTGGTACATGATTTGTCAGGTACCAAAAGCAGGCGGCCATTTTGAAAAAAGAAAAAAAACAACAACAACAGATAAAAAGGGCCTTCTTCCTTAAAAAAAAACCGGATGAGCTATTGCTATTTTTTGTATTTGATCTCATACACACTACAATAAATTGCTCATTTGAGGTGAGACATCTATGATTGAATTAATCAAACGTCTATGATCAAAAATAAAATCACCATGTTTATACTCGGTTCGTTTAAACTATGGGATGTATATTTGGAGTGTTTATTTGGAGGTGTATATTTGGTGAAGTTAGCTAAGATGGCAACTTTTTTTTTTCCCCAAACTCTTTTTTCACCCTTGACAGTGATGTTATGAAAGGAGCAGTAAAATTACTTTTAAATCGATAAATGGGTTGTTTACGTACTATTTTCGGTTTTTGAATGATTATCGCATTTGAGGGGGTCACGTGACTCCTTCACCAATCTTGCATTGTGTCACGTGTTCAAGGATCAGATGAACTGGAAGCGGGAACATGGCGGTGCACGACGAGGCCGGGCTCATGGATGGTTCTGAGGTGTGTGTGTGTGTGTGTGCGTGCGTGCGTGTGCGTGCGCGTGCGTGCGTGTGCGTGCGTGCGCGTGCGTGCGTGTGCGTGCGTGCGTGTGTGTGCGTGTGTGTGTGTGTGTGTGTGTGCGTGTGTGTGCGTGTGCGTGCGTGTGCGTGTGCGTGTGCGTGTGCGTGTGTGTGTGTGTAGCACAATAAATGATTGATGGCGCATTCAAACTGCTTTCCCTGCCTGATACATTACACATTGTATACCTGGATCTACCCTCGCGGAGATGGCGACAAGTGGCAGCTCGTGTGCTTTGAAGTATGAACTGTGAGGAAATGACTTTAAACCCCCTATTTAGGTTTTATCATGGTAAACTATAATATGATCCCATAAAGTGTTGCCATACATTGCTGCGGGAATATGATGGGGTTGAAAGGGGGTAAGGTAGTGAAGTTATTTCATCCTTAAATGTTCAACATAAAACGTCCTGTGCTTGTGTATGAGTGAGACGTAACGTGTCAGGGTATGTTTAGACGAGGTTAAAGGTCACCAAGCCATTTTGTTTTGGGTCTCAATCCGACTTCCCGCCCCCCTGCCAATTCCTCCCGCATTAATCTTTTAATTGACTCCTTTGTTGATCTCTATACGTGCTTTAAATCGCTGACCAGGGATGCATGAATGTGTAATCCAATGTGCCTGCCAGGAAGCGATTCTAGCCAGCAGGATCCAGATGCAATGAGAAACATCCAGGCTCAGCGAAGACATCCAGGTGGAGCGAGAAACATCCAGGTGCAGCGAGAAACATCCAGGTGCAGTGAGAAACATCCAGGTGTAGCGAGAAACATCCAGGCGCAGCAAGAAACATCCAGGCGCAGCGAGAAACATCCAGGTGCAGTGAGAAACATCCAGGCGCAGCGAGAAACATCCAGGCGCAGCGAGAAACATCCAGGCGCAGCGAGAAACATCCAGGTGCAGCGAGAAACATCCAAGCGCAGTGAGAAACATCCAGGCGCAGCGAGAAACATCCAGGCGCAGCGAGAAACATCCAGGCGCAGCGAGAAACATCCAGGCGCAGCGAGAAACATCCAGGCGCAGGGAGAAACATCCAGGCGCAGCGAGAAACATCCAGGCGCAGCGAGAAACATCCAGGCGCAGCGAGAAACATCCAGGCGCAGCGAGAAACATCCAGGCGCAGGGAGAAACATCCAGGCGCAGGGAGAAACATCCAGGCGCAGCGAGAAACATCCAGGCGTAGCGAGAAACATCCAGGTGTAGCGAGAAACATCCAGGTGTAGCGAGAAACATCCAGGCGCAGCGAGAAACATCCAGGCGCAGGGAGAAACATCCAGGCGCAGCGAGAAACATCCAGGCGTAGCGAGAAACATCCAGGTGTAGCGAGAAACATCCAGGTGTAGCGAGAAACATCCAGGCGCAGCGAGAAACATCCAGGCGCAGCGAGAAACATCCAGGCGCAGCGAGAAATATCCAGGCGCAGCGAGAAACATCCAGGTTGAGATGTATCAGTAGTTATGCTAATGCATGCATCTACGGTTACACAACTTCACAATAAACATCATCTCACCAATGTTATCGATAATGATGCCAGATAAGCATTTGGTTCCACATCCGGAGTTCAACATGTATACAGGATCGTTGATACGGAAGTTGCGGTATACAGACGTTTGTTCGTGATTACATTTCTGTTGATACCTGTTATTCTTGACCTTGACCGTTACGTCCGGGTGCACGAATGATGACCGTGTTGTTGATTCACGACCCGTCAGAAGCTTGATAGGTGAGCGACCGGTGGTTTGATGTGGTCTGGTGCGGTAATTGAGCAACACACGAACTAGACAAGATTGAATGGAGTCTTCCTGGACACGGCTTAGACCTTTATCGATGATCTGAACAGCACGTTCAGCTTGGCCATAACTGGCAGGTTTGTAGGGGGCAGATGTATCGTGAGTGCTTCATGCCATTCATTTTACAAAAGTTCTGAAACTCTGAACTTGTAAATGACGATCCATTATCTGATACAATGGAGTTTGGAATACCATGTTGCGTGAACATGGTACGCAGAACTTCAATTGTTACAGCAGAGGATGAGGATGGCACCACGAGAGCTTCAATCCATTTGGAGTCGGCAACAACTGTGACAAGGAAAAGCTCCCCTTGAAATGGACCAGCATGGTCGATGTGTAGTCTGAACCATGGTTTTGATGGCCACAACCACATGGCTAATGGAGACCGTGGCAGTGACTTGGCATGGACTTGACAAGTGTAACAATGGTGTGCACTGGACTCAATGTCACTGTCCAAACCAGGCCACCAAGCATGGGCTCGGGCAATAGCCTTCATGGTGACAATGCCTGGATGAGCATTGTGGAGTTCACTGATAATTTTCCTGTGGAGTTTAGGTGGAATTATCACTCGGCTACCCCAAAGCAGGCAGTCTACATCAATAGAGAGCCCATCCTTCCGGATGAGGTGTGGTTTTGCCCCTTTCGGTAGTGATGCCCAATTACCTGATATAACACAGCATTTAATTTGTGTAAAATCTGGATTGCTATTGGTAGCACAAGCAATCTGCTTAGCAGTTACGGGCGCCTCGATGTGAATGACATTAGCCATGAGAGGAATGATATCGCCAGATTGTGGAGGTTCTGGGATGGTTATGAGAAGCAGCAAGTGACTGAGCACATCAGCACAGTACATTTCCTTACCCGGGTGGTAAACCATTGAATAGTCATAACCAGCAAGGGTCAATGCCCAACCTGATGACGTTGTACAAGACCCGATGATGTGGGCAGAATGGCTCTGGTTTCTCCCAGGAGACATAACAAGGGTTTGTGATCATTCTCAATGGCAATATGTCTACCAAAGACATATTGGTGCATCTTTAAGGTTCCCTAGACACACGCTAACACCTCTCGTTCTACTTGAGCATAGTGACTTTCAGTGTCAGATAGGGTTCCTGATGCATACGCAACAGGTTGGAGATTACTGGTTCCATTTGTTTGCAACAACACACACTCGATGCCATATGAAGAACTATCACAACTGCGAACAAGTTCCTTGGATGGGTTGTAATGGACAAGTAATGGCGAGGAGGACAGCATGGTTTTAGCAGCCTTGAACGCTCTTGATTGGCAGCTTCCCATTTCCAGACAACGTCTTTCCTGAGGAGATGCAGAGGCTCAACGGTGGTGCTTAGTTGAGGCAGGAAATTACCAAAGTAGGTCAACATACCCAGGAATGCACGAAGTTCTGAAATGTTTTGTGGCATTGGTGCATTCGCAATTGCTTCAACTTTGCTCGGAGCGGGCAAAATGCCTTGACAGGAGATTTGATGACCCAGGTATTCAACGTCACGTGCCATAAAGGTACACTTCTCATGCCTTAGGCATAACCCAGCCTGTGACAGCCAATTGAGGACTTCATTTAGGTCCTTGAGGTGTTCATGTTGTGAGTTACCAGTCACTAGTATGTCGTCCTTGAATACGACTGTCTTTGGTACAGTTTTCAACAATGTCTCCATCTTGCGTGGGAAGATTGGTGCAGCAGAGCGTCTACCAAATGGAAATCTGTTGTACATGTAGAGTTCTTGATGAGTGTTGATGCATGTATAGGGCTTGGAATCATCATCCAGTTCCATTTGAGCATCGGCATTGGTCAAGTCAAGCTTAGTGAATGTCTGGTCACCCATGAGAGTGGTGAACAGATCCTTTGCTTTGGGCAAAGGGTAGCTATCCAGCTTTGAATAGCGGTTGATCGTCGTTTTGTCGTCCCCACAAATGCGCACTGTTCCACCTGATTTGAGTATTGGAACGATAGGTGCTGCCTAGTTGGAGTACTCGAGTGGTGAGATGATGCCATCACTCTGTTGGCGGTCAAGCTCACATTTGATCATTGATCGCATCATGTATGGCAGAAGTCTAGCCTTATGGAACAATGGCTCAGCATCTGCAGAAACAGGAATCCTCACTTTGGGTCCTGCAAAGGTACCAACACCATCGCTGAACAGGCCAGGTTACTTGTTGAGCAAGGTATCATATCCAGCATCAGAGTTGGAGACTCTGTTTATGTCACTCCAATTAAGGCTGATAATTATTGGTAACCAATGTTGGCCTAAGAGGGTTGGTCCTTCTCCATGCACTATCAGTAGTGGAAGGACACGAGTGCTGTTTCAACAACCTACAGTTATGTTTGCTGAGCCAACTACAGGAACCACCTCCTTGGTGTGTTCTCAAGTCAGTAGATACAGGCCGAAGTGCAGGAGCCTTTCTCGGAGGGTAGATAGAGGTGAAATTGCTCTCGCCCAGAATTGATCTGGAAGTGCTGGTATCAACTTCCATCCTCACCAGGATCTTATCAATTGTTACATCAACTATAATTGGAGCATCGGAGTACACGAACATGAAAATCAAGACCAAATCCAAAAGCCCCCATTTCAGACGAATTCCAAAGGGGGCTAATAATCCAATATCCCATACACACTGTCATTCACACTGAACTGGGCAAGGTAAAAGCTGGCAGTTTGTCCTCTTATGTGATGGAAGTGACAAAGTTCACAATTGGAGTAGCTTTGGAATTTGAACACCTCAGTAATCTGCAGACAGACAGACAGACAGACCCCTAAGCCCCTGCCTTGATGAACTATCCCTCCACCCCCCCGTCCCCCACCACCCCCTAATGCCATCAAGTCATTTTTCCTGTGGGTACCAGCCAATGGTGTGCCCCACTTGACTACAAAGACACTCACAGCTAACAAACAACACAGATTCCGAACCAATCAGAGCTGTGGCCACCAAGCCACATGGGTCAATGGCATGCCACCTTGGTTCCTACAATCATAAGCAGCCATTGTGTAAGGCCCGCCCTTCTCTGACAGTGCGGCCAATGGCGTATCACCCTGCCCACCACCAGTAATGAGTAGCCATGCAAGAGGGTCCGCATCTCAACCGAAGAAGGTCAGAGGGCCAGAACTTCTTACTTTAGGGACGCAGTACGAGAAAATCTTATTGTCTCGTCAACATTGTTATTATCATTCTTCTTCTTTAGACTGGAGTTGTACAATGATTTTTTCTCTCAAATTCTGATGGAGTAAATCAAGATAACTGCAACAACTATAAAAACCCATATTTGTACTTGAATATACATTGCATGTTCCGCGAGAATACATAGACAGGTGTTTATTTGTCCACATCTTTAGAGGATCGGGAGCACAGTGATAATCTGAAATTGTAATTTCTCTCTCTCCTCCTCCTCTTCCCTTTATAAGGGGTGAGGTCTGATGGGACCAAGCCTCTGCCCTGCCTTGAACACAATACTCCTCAACCTCCCTCTGTCCTCAGCCAACTCCCTCTACTCTCCAACCACCCCTACCTTACGGATATCCCTCCTCACACAATCCTCCCATCTCAACCACGGACTACCTCTTTTCCTCCTACCTTGCTCATTCAACCCATCCGCTCTCTTTGCCATTCTCTCTTCCCCCATCCACACCAAGTGTCCATCCCATCTCAGCTGGCACTTCAACAATCTCCTTGTCAAACTCATCTGACCACCAATCTCCTCCCTCCTCCTTCTATTCACCCTCTTCACTCCCGCAATCCTCCTGACCCAGTTTTTCTCGCAAACTGCAGCCTCTGTTGTTCTCTGTCATTGCCGCCGTCTCCAGGCCGTAAAGGTAGGCCAGCGTTACACACGACATTAGAACCTTACCTTTCAATTTTCTTGATATCTTTTATGTCTGCCATTACTCCCTTCATCCTCCTCCACACATTCACACCCACTGGAATTCTCATCCGCACCTCTGCCTCAGAATTACCATTCCCAGTCACTGTTCCAAGCTAAATTTAGGGCAAAATAGCACATCTTTGAAACCTGGAAGACCTGTTAATACTGGATATAGATTTGAAGTTAATGTCGATACTTGTCCTAAAAGTACAAAGGGTTGTTGAATGTCTTGATTTCTTGGTTTTTATAAGAACTGTGCGTTTGTGGAATGTGATGCCTCATTGGATAGTATTAAATCATCAAAACAAACACCTGTCCAGCCACTTTCCATGACAAATATCGATTTTATATTACTTGTGAAAATCTTTCTGGAGGATGGGACTGTGCTGCCAATGTTGGACCTTCACACGACTCCCATGAACAATCAACACACCAATGGAATCGACAGTTTCTCATGTGATCACAGACGTGCAAGAAATATTATCGAAACATTTGCCAAAGTGATAAGCCACAATGAATCTGAGAGTCAAGTATTCCGAAAAACATTGGAAGAGGTGGCAATGGAAGAAGCTCTGTATAAAGCTGCGGAAGATGACACTTTGTTGCTTTTCAGGTGTGCTGAAATATTGTGGAAAAGAATATCAGAAAACAAACCCTTGGAATTGAAAGGAACATTATCAAACGGTGTTCAAGAACAATGTTCAAGATTATGGAGTCTACGTACCTCCAAAGTTTGTAAAACGACAGTGTATTTACTTTGTCATTGTTAACACTTCAGTGAGGACATGCCAGATTGAAAGCGAACATGACATGGGACAGTGACTGCCATCTCTCAAAGATGGGAGGATAGCATCGCAACAAGCAGCATTGCAGATTAAGTAATTGGAAAAGCAGGAGAGAAAGCATTGAGACCCCAGTCACTAATAGAACTGCTTGAATTTTGCATACCTGGTGATATCCCTGTACCTGCCCCACTTTTCTCATCCCCACCCCCCCCACCCCTAATGATATTGAGCTGTTAGCCTGATGGATTTATTTAAAACTGGTGTTGGTTTGGCGCAGGCATGATGGGCCGAATCCGAAATGCCTCCTCCTGCACCAAATTTCCTTGTTATATCTTCATTGCAAGGTCAAGCCATTGTTTACCGGCCCGGGAGGGAAAACCCTGCTGCAGACACCTTCTCGCGGGTCTACTGCTCGGCCGCTATCGGTCGGGCTTTGCAAGACCTCCATGTGTCTCTGTGCCACCCGGGGGTAACCAGAATGGCACATTTCGTGCGCAGACAAAACCTTCCCTATTCTATTGAAGATATTAAACAAATGAATGCTTCATGCCCTGTTTGTGCTGAACTAAAACCCAGATTCTATGGCGCGGCTTCTGGCAGATTGATCAAGGCCACTTCTCCCTTCGAGAGACTAAACATTGACTTCAAAGGGCCCCTGCCGACCGAGACAAACAACAGATACATATTCACTGTTGTTGATGAATATTCAAGGTTCCCTTTCGAATTTCCGTGCTCGGATATGACCTCGGGCACTGTCGTGAAATGTCTGTCTGACCTCTTCGCTATGTTTGGGAAACTTTCGTACATACATTCAGACAGAGGGCCGTGTTTCATGTCGGCCGGGCTAAAACAATTCCTATTAGAGCACGGCATAGCAACTAGTCGAACGACGGGTTACAACCCACAGGGTAATGGGCAGGTGGAACGATATAATGGAGTTATTTGGAAAGCCGTAACTCTGGCGCTGATATCGAGAGGACTGGGGCCCGAGCAGTGGGAGGTCACCCTTCTCGACGCTCTGAATTCCATACGCTCTTTGCTCTGCACGTCCACCAATGCAACTCCTCACGAACGAATGTTTACTCACCAGCGGTGTTATGTTGACGGCCAATCGGTGCCCAACTGGCTAACCCATCCCGGAACAGTGTTCATGAAACGCCCAGTACGACACAGCAAGTATGAACCCATGGTGGAAGAGGTCGAACTCATCGATACTAATCCAGAGTATGCTCATGTCAGGCTCCCGGATGGCAGGGAGACCACTGTGTCGGTTCGCCATTTGGCTCCCTCAGGTACTCCTCCCGCAGGTACACCACCATCTGGCGCTCCTCCCTCTGACATCCCCTCCCCAGGTGTTCCCCCCCAGGAACTCCACCCGAGAATGGTGGCGACGGAGCTGCCGCGTTCCACCCGAGAGCGATCGGGGAGTCATCCCCGGCACGAGTCGAGGCTCACCAAGAGGATCGGAAGCCTCCCTCAAGTGAAACCGCCATTTACTCCCGGAGAGGTCGACGGATAATACCCCCTCGCCGACTCAATCTGTAAAGGGGATTATCGGCATCCTCGATGCTCATGCTCCTATATGCTCGTTACATAATATATCGATGCTCATGACCATGCTCCTACAACTCAAAATAATCCTCACTGCTTGGCATGTATGCTTCTGTAGTTTAGATAGTTTGCGTTGCTTGAAATGTATACTCCTGTAGCGCTGAAGTAATCATGGTGCGTTAGTTGGGCCTCTAGTTACATTTTAAAGACGGGGAGAATGTGGTGAATTGAAGGTCGTGACGTGTGATCACATGTTGCACGGCTCGAGCACGGAATAGATAAAGCTGAGGTTCGGCTCGGTCGGGGGTGATTGTCCCAGGGGCATTGTCGTTTACGGCGGCGGTTCACTTGGTGCTCGTTGAATGGTGAGAATTGAGAGTATATCGGACTCCGGGCTTATACTGATTTATTTTGCGGTGATTAGTTGCACGTGTATACCTTACTGCTTATGTACTCCTTGCTGCGCCTGTATTCCCTGGTGTGCCCGTAGAAGCGGCTTCAATCAAATGGAATAAAGCCTACACTCTGAAGGTTCTTCTCTCGTTTTCATTCCCGAATCCGAAATGCCTCCTGCACCAAATTTCCTTGTTATATCTTCATTGCAAGGTTAAGCCAGGCACGCCCCCGAATCTGGCACCCCAGGCTGTCGTCTCGGTCACCTGCCCCTAAATCCAGCCCTGAGCATCCTAACATGGTCAACTTGCAACTCAATTGCTAGTACCCCAAAACCTCTCACTGTGGTTGGTATACTTCCACTATTAGATGAATGGCAGACATTTTTGACTTTTAAAGCAGCACAGAACATCAATGCTGTTGTGGTTGGCCCAGAAATGAAGACAGTAATCACACTTGGCATGCAGATGATAAAACAAATATGCCAAGCTCTGATTTCTCTTTGTTACATGGTTTATTAATGTAACTTTTTTTTACATTGTAAACTTTGATGTTGACTTTAAATATGTGTACAAATAACCTTTTGAGCCACCAACCATCGGTTTTGATACTAAAATTGACCTTTCCAAAGCCTTTACAGGCAATACTATACCTACTTGTAGACCTGGTAGCCATCTTGGATATTAACAATCAGGCGTTAGCTGCAAGAAAAAAATTCCAACATGAAATTTTTCATTGTCCGATGAAAAAACATAACAACGACAAGGACACTCGGTGGAGCACATACCTCCGCTACATAATGCCTCATCCACGAGAACATATCGGGCCCAATACCTTTTGAAACATCATGCAATACAGTACTATATCATTTTGGGCCCTCTGAATCATTATGAAAATTAAATAATTCTCGTATTCAGATCCACATTCAGATCTTAACCATAATCGAATCAATTCGTCCTTGTGACACACCCAACCTGTACACCAAGTTTCGTCCGAATCCGTCCACAACTTTTTGAGATATCATGCTATATTGTTGTAGTGCCTGGTTCGGTGGCGAGGATGACTGCGAGATGGAGCAGTTGGGCCGTCTCCCACCGAACACCGGAATTGAAGGTCGTAACCTTCGGATAACTCCGAAGGTCACGGGTCCCTTAGTGGACCATGGACGCCAATATTTTGACGGCGTGGGGTAGGGTTAATTATCTAATTCCAATTTACCTAAGTACCCACACCGTCTAACTACCCGGGAAGCCACACCCTCGGCCGACTTTGTCCGAACCGAGTCGCTGTTACCGACTCGGATCCGGTGTAACCGAGCGGGGATGACCAAAGCCTGCCGGACCAAATGAACAATTTACGGCACAAAGGGCCTCCCTATTTCTCAAGCCCGCATCATGCTGGGTCAATAATAGAAACGACAGACAACGAGCTGGTACATTTAACGGGTTTATTTACAATAATCGGGAAGTGAGACATAGAGCTAACTTAACCACGAATATAATCAAATGTACAATGATGCAAGGCACTTATACCATTGCTACTTAAAGACTGGACACACACACACACACACACACACACACACACACACACACACACACACACACACACACACACACACACACACACACACACACACACACACACACACACACACACACACACACACACACACACACACACACACACACACACATCCAAAAGAAATGGACCCCACCGGGTCTTTACTCGGTCCTCCAGCCGAGGAGGATAGTTCAGCTGGGGGGACAGAGTTCTGTGGTGGACCTGGCCGCATCGTGCGGCTTGCCGACCTGCCCCTGTGGAGCCCGGGATTCTTGGCGGGGAAGTCGGACGCTCTGACCACCAGCCCGCGCACTCCAACACAAACCACCACGGTGGGACTCCAACCCGCACGGTCAGCTTCGCACCAAGCGCCGAGGAGAAGACCAGGGATGAAGATCGACGACCACTACAAGGAGCGCCCAGCAGGCCAGAACACAGGGGGGTGACCGACCAACAACCTCTTCTCGCGCACCTCTAGACTCTCTGGCTGTTTTGGCGCTTCTCTCCTCTTTCCCTCGGTGTTCTGGCTTCCCATTGGCTGGGGCGCACGTGCAGTGCTCGCCCTTCACTCATTGGGCAGAGGAAACACTCCATGCCCTTTTTTGGAGCGGGTCTCCGATCTGAGGCAATGGGAGGCCCCGCCCACGTCTGTGCTCGGCACACATGCGCGTGAGGAAGGCCGATGGTGGCAGGAGCGAAGGAGGACGTTGTTGTTGTGGTTGGATAATCCTAACTAAAAAATAACTCGCAGTGCACATACACTTAATCACCCATTAAACATAGGGTGGGACCCTAACTATAAACACATACTTATCGAAATAACTGAACTGCGGAGACTCTGGCTGTTGTGTGCAAATGGCTGCTAGATTCGTAACAATATATCATTTTAGTCCTATCTCTCAATGGTGAAGAATCACTTTAAAAATTCTAGTCGTCGGATCCGGATCTTCACCAAAATCTAATCAGTTTGTCTTTGTCAAACACCGAACCTGGCCTCAAAATTTCATCAGGATCCGTCCACAACTTTTTGAGATATCCTGTACACAGACAAACAGACAGAAAGGGGTGAAAACATAACCTCCTTCACCTTCGGTGGCAAAGGTAATAGTATTGTTGTGGTTGTCAGACTCGTCCAGTTACCTGGTCTGAATCCTGACAAACCGGTTCGTGGTCACGTGGATCCACCGGTTCGGCAAGCTCCAAGTGGTATGTAAGTGGGTGAGGGGGCTTTGCATAGTGTGCCCCCCCCACCCCCAGAAATTTCCACGCAGTGAAAAACGAATAGGCAAATGTTAGAATTAATTCATGAAAACACCAATATTAAAACATTAAAACTTCTCGAAGCAGTAAACAGCTGCCATTTGGAAACTACGTATCCAAGTTCACAAAGAGGGTACATGCAACTGCATGCTGCGTATTGGAAATGCATACCATGCACAGACTATTTCCTGGATGTTCGAGGGTTTCTTTATTGTAGTGGCCAGTGGGCCTTTTGTGACATGCCTTAGTAATAGTGATATTGAAGATCAGTTTACCGGTTCGGTGTCGTTCAAAAATTACACAAGTAACAACGTAATTTTTCTTACACCCAGGGTGTTAATTACATTGGTAAAATTAAATGATCTAATTAAAATGATGTAACTGTAATGCAACACTGGGGGGGAGGGGTGGGGGTAGGATGGAGGATTTACGATATCATATCATCCCCCCCCTTTTCGAAGCAGATCTACGGGTCATTCCGTACCAACTCACCTAAATTTTAAAAACCTTCCCCGGTCACCTCCTGAGATTTTGCTGGAAAAATTATTAAATGTAGATCTATATGGCTCTACCCACCATGCAAAAGATTAGCTTTCAATTCCTTATAGTTTAAAAAATATCTATCTCTAGAGACCTTTGAAATTTGTGCCCTAAAAATGCATAATGTGAAAAACGCATTTTTTTTTCAACTTCAGGGCCTTATAATTTTATAATGGACTCCTCTAGAAAGTTAATATTGCAAATATTTACTAATTGGCATTCAAATTTTTCAATTATGGCATCAGGTAGCCTCTGGGGTGCATATTTCTCACTCTATAGGAAGCTAAAGATGGCTTTTGGGCCAAAACGAGCTAAAATAAGGTGAAACTATAGGAGCCCTCCTGAAAATATGGAACAACTTGGAATTTTTTCCTCATAACACAGTGATTATAGGGTCATTATCTATCCATAGATACATTTTTGTTGGGATAATACAGTTAGGTGATGAATTATAAAAGTTTTACCATAAGCCCTTGCCTCCAAGGGTTCTAAAATGGACCAATTTTCTCCCCTGGTTTGACCATGTGGCTTGGGGTTTAGGATCTTAATTTTTTTTTTCTAAAGATTGCCTCATATAAGATGTGTCTACTGACCAAATCATTTTATCTAATGCCCATGGCTTCATATTAAAATAAATTTTTATTTACATGCACGTTTTTTATAATTATTCACTTTTTTTCATATTCATGAGCTTATAAATCTGAAACTGAACACTCCAGCAAAGTGATACTGCAGATATTTATAAACTGGCATATGAAATTGAAGGATCTGTTATCAGAATGCCTGATGAATGCATATGTTTCTATCTGTAGGAAGTTGAAAATGCCACTTTGACCAAAGATGGTGAATATGTTGGGGGTATTAACTGAGGTTATGTAACAACTTAGATTATTCTTCTCATAGATTAACAATTATAAGTACATTTTTTTTATTCAAAAATAAATTCTTGTAATGATAACCCAAACATATGCTTGGGTTTTAATTTTAAAAACATGTCCTACAGTTCTCTATTTGAAGTCATTAGTTATGACATACACCACTAGATGGAGTAATGGTCTGTCACAACACTAGGGGCAGCACAGTCAACCTGTCTGTCTGTTTGTCTGTTTGGAGAACAAAGGAGAGGAGGAAACAAAGGAAATGGATGCAGAAAAACCTGGGCCCAGTGGCACAAGTTTGACAATTAGATGCACTGTTGGAACCAAATTAGACCAGGAGTGTCACAAGACCTATTATACAAGGAAGGTTGGGCTAAAACAAGTTGCTGCTTTGGAGAAGTCACAAAAATTGATTTCATGGAGATCAGGAATTACTCAGAAGTCAGTATTTGCCCTCATCATGAGACTGTATACCTTTCTCGGTATGAGTGTTGACAGACCTCCTATTGTGATCCTTTCCAGTTTCACATCAAAAATGTGCACAGTAAGTCAAATAAAATCTTGTTTCGTAATATCCTCCCTTATGAGTAAATTTATTACTAAGTACTGGGATCTTTTTTTTAGGATTTGGAGAAATTTGCTTACTTTCAAAATTTATTTTCGATCTTGATTTTGTTTCCACATTGAATAAATTGACAAATAAAATCTTAAATTGTTTTGACAATGTGCAAGTTCATATTTGTTTTACATTAATGATGAGTATTTGCATTTAAAATTCATGTATAACATTGAAATACTTACAAATTAAGTTAAAAATAAGTTTTAAAAAAAATCACCTTGTTTTGTACCAAGTGGGCCAAATTGCCATACAGTATTTGGCTTCCGAAAACTAGGACTATGTGCTTTCTCGAGACATTCTGATGCTACAATCTGAAATTTTGTATACCAGTTTATAAAATTCTGCAGTAACTCTTTCCTGGATAGTTCCATTTAAGATTTATAAACTTCTGCATATGAAAAAAGTGAATAGTTATAAAAAAAACGTGCATGTAAATAAAAATTTATTTTACAATGAAGCCATCCATGGGCGTTAGATAAAATTATTCGGTCAGTTGACACATCATATATGAGGCAATCTTGAGAAAAAAAAATGAAGATCCGAAACTCCAAGCTACATGGTCAACCCAGGAGACAAAATTGGTCCATTTTAGAGCCCTCGGAGGCAAGGGCTTATGGTAAAACTTTTATAAATCATCACCTAACTGTATTATCCCAACAAAAATGTATCTATGGATAGATAATGACCCTATAATCACTGTGTTATGAGGAAAAAAATTCAAAGTTCCATATTTTCAGGAGGGCTCCGATGGTTTCACCTTATTTTAGCTCGTTTTGGCCAAAAAGCCATTTTTAGCTTCCTATAGAGTGAGAAATATGCATCCCAGAAGCTATCTGATGCCAATTAGTAAATATTTGCAATATTAGCTTTCTTAAGGAGTCCATTATAAAATTATAAGCCACTGAAGTTGGAAAAAAAAAGCGTTTTTCACATTTGGCATTATTAGGGCCAAATTTCAAAGGTCTCCAGAGATAGGTATTTTTTTAAACTATGAGGAATTGAAAGCGAATCTTTTGCATGGTGGGTAGAGCCATATAGATCTACATTTAATAATTTTTCCAGCAAAATCTGAGGAGGTGACCTGGGGACCCTTAGGTGAGTTGGCACGGAATGACCATATATACCGTATATATGTATATATATATATATATATATATATATATATATATATATATATATATATATATATATATATATATATATATATATATATATATATATATATATATATATATATATATATATATATATATGCCTGGTGTTGGTGTAGTGGTTAGGGTAGCAGCTTGGGATCCAAAAGGTCCTGAGTTCAAGCCCCGTTGACCGCTTGAATTAAGACACACCGGGAGGTTGACTCAGCCTGTCATCCTACCGAGGTCGGCAAAGTGAGTACCAGTGTACTGGGCCCGGTGTATGCCCTGGTTAGAATAGGTGTGCTGTATCCCTGTGTCGTAAGAGCTGACCAGGGTTGCGTCAGGAAGGGCATCCGGCATAAAACCTGTGCCAAATCATGATGCGGATCATAACGGATGATCCGCTGTGGCGACCCGTAATGGGAGCAGCCGAAAGAAGAAGAAGACATATATATATATATATACATATATATATATATATATATATATATATATATATATATATATATATATATATATATATATATATATATATATACATATATACATAGATGCAGCTCTGGAAAAAAATTAAGACCACTGCAAAATTATCAGTTTTTCTGGTTTTACTATTTATAGGTACGAGTGCGGGCCCGTAGGTGCGTGCCCGTAGGTGCATGCCAGTATGTGCAGCTTCGTTCCTTCGCTCTCGGAAACGACGACTGGATTGGGGCATTGTTTCAATTAGATCGGACCAACCGTATCATAAATGGCCATAACTTGGGAAATACCTGGGAAAGATGCTCAGGTCCCCAGCGTCAATTGTGATGTCATATCAAACGAATAAGAAGAAGAATTGTGATGTCCCCTATCTCACCCCTCCTCTCTCCCCCTCCTCTCTCCCCTCCTCTCTCCCCCTCTCTCTCCCCCTCTCTCTCCCCCTCTCACTCCCCCTCCCTCTCCCCCTCTCTCACCCCCTCTCTCTCCCCCTCTCTCTCCTCTCTCCCCCTCTCTCTCTCCCGGCTCTCTCTCCCCCCTCTCCCCGCTCTCTCTCCCCCCTCTCCCGCTCTCTCTCCCCCTCTCCCTGCTCTCTCCCCGCTCTCTCTCCCCCTCTCCCCGCTCTCTCTCCCTCCCCTCTCTCCCTCCCCTCTCTCCCTCCCCTCTCTCCCTCCCCTCTCTCCCGCCCCTCTCTCGCCCCTCTCTCGTCCCTCTCTCGTCCCCCTCTCTCCTTCCCCTTTCTCTCTCCCCCTCTCTCGCCCCCTCTCTCACCCCCTCTGTCGCCCCCTCTCTTGCCCCCTCTCTTGCCCCCTCTCTCCCCCACTCTCCCCCTCTCTCCCCCCTCTCTCTCCCCCTCTATTTCCCCCCTCTCTCTCCCCTCTCTCGCCACCCCTCTCTCGCCACCCCCTCTCTCGCCACCCCCTCTCTCGCCACCCCCTCTCTCCCACCTCCTCTCTTGCCCCTCTCTCTGTAAACGTATTCACAAATGTCTACCAAGCACAACAATTAATTCAAACCTTGGGGAAAAACAGCTTTCAAACCCTTGGGAAACAGCTGTTTCCCTTGGGAAAATTCAAACCTTGGGATTAATTAATAATTTGAACAATTAATTCAAACCTTGGGAAAAAACAGCTTTCAAACCTTGGGAAACACTTGGGAAACAGCTGAAACGGATGAAGAACGATATCAAACCTTGAAAAGGCACATACTCAGGTCCCCAGCGTCGATTGTGACGTCATACCAAACGAAGAAGAAGAAGAAGAATTGTGACGTGATTCCTGATGTCATAGCACCGTGTCCTGTCATTGGTTGACAGACGTTATTGGTCATTATTGGTTGACAGACATTGGTCATTGTATCACGTTATTCTTTTTATTACTGCCAATTATTGTGCTATTATTATTATTATTAATATGCTGTTATCATTATTCTGAGATATCTTTGGGAAAAAATGGCATGATATGGTGGAACGACACTTCAGCTGCGATATATACACCTTTCCAACACTGAAAAAAGCAATAAAATGGCCGTAACTTGGGAACCGCTTGTCCGATTAATATCAAACCTTGAAAAGGCACATCCGCGGGTCCCCGGCAATATTCCTGGCAAGTTTCAATCAGATCGGACTGGTGGTTGTCGAGAAACGGCGGTCGCAGACAGACAGACAAACAAGCCGTAGGCGATGAGGGATTCGCCCGGATCGAAGTGCTGGGTACGATGCTTTTCATTCTGACCGATCTACCGAAGAAGATTCACATTGCCAAGACGTATTGGTTCACATACAATTGTTCCTCTGCCTGGCAAGATTTTTCCTATTGCATATTTTGCCAACTGGCACTCCTCATAAAAAATGACGGTAAATAGACACCCTATTTTTGAAGGACTACCATTTGAAAAATAATCGGTTTGCTGGTTTGTGCTGTGGAGCCTCGCGTTGCAGATACACACACACACACACACACACACACACACACACACACACACACACACACACACACACACACACACACACACACACACACACACACACACACACACACACACACACACACACACACACGGAAAACCTGATAAACTTCTCTCAATGCTCTTGTTTGGCCACTCCCACTTTCCTACGCCACTCCCACTTTCCTACGCCATTCCCACTTTTCATCAACCACGTCCACTTTCCCTAATCTCCTCCCACTTTCCTAAGCCCCTCATAAAAAATGGTGGTAAATAGACACCCGATTTTTGAAGGACTACCATTTGAAAAATAAAACCTCAATCAAAAATCGGCTCGAGTAAAATTTTCTAAATATCTCAAATTGTTTAATTCCGAA
>NC_140968.1:55538620-55611120 GCF_056783735.1 Eptatretus burgeri
TTTGCCTTGAGTTAGCCATCCATGGGATATTGACCCCCTGGCATGTATGGTTCCCATGTATTTTTGCTTGCAGTTTTGAATGGGGTTGGGTGGAATTGTCACTTTGGATAAAATTTGTGGTTTGAGTAAAAAGGTGAGATTGCTGTGCTAATTGTTGGATAGATTTATTTGTGCATTGCTGTCATTGTAGCACGAGTCCTGCTTCTTGAAGCAGTTGGCTTTTTGCTGACTGTTTGATGTCTGAGGCCCGCAAGTGGCCTTATCTCGGTTTATCAGATTTTGTGGCACAATGGTTAGAGTTTTTTCTGCTCTGAGTCTGGGAGGTCAGTGGTTCGAACCCCATCCAAGTCATACGAAAGATTTTTAAAATGGGACATGCTGTTAACTTGCTTGATGTTCACACTGACAAACAACAACAGGTTGGCAACCATTGTGCAGGCTTGATACACCTCATGGTGGTCTCCTGCATTGAAGTTTGTGGATAGGGAATATATATATATATATATATTTTGTGATTCAGGCTGTGCTTTCTCCCTCTGGACATGGTCACTTTTAGCTGGGCTGTCCAAGCCTCTAAGGAGAGACTACTATATTTCTATAGAACATGTGGCTTTATGCATTTATACAGAGGAAAGAAATAGACATGCATGTGGTTTTACGCATCACTAGCTGTTTCTCACGACTTAACGTAGCATTTGTAAGAATTATTTCGAAATCACTTTTCTTGTTACACCCTTGTTACACCCTTGTTACATTTTAAAACTGCAGTTTTGAGATAAGTTTCACTTTTCGCTGCAGGTTTGGTCTTACTGTAAGAAAATAAACAGTTGAGTAACAGATGTTCCTTGCCACTGAAGTTATTTTTTTTGAAAAACATGACATAATGGCATACTTAGTTCCTGGAAAGTTTAACTAGTGTTAATTGGACTTTGCTGGCTGAATACCTGTGTAAATCCCGACAGCTGCGCAGAAAGCGTAAGGCAACACAAACTGCTAGGCTTAAAAAAACAGCTTGCAAGGCAATTACGGATTTTTACTCCCGTCAAAGGTAGCCAGCCTATTGCCTATGGAGATGTCTGAGCTTGAGACAGTCACACCTGGTTATTGTATCAAATCCAGTCTGTGTTGGATTAATCCACCCATTACCCATGGCTTTTCCATGCATTGAGTTATAAATGCAAAATCCACATGAACGCAACCCATTTTCTTTCATTAAGCCAGCTTGTTTCTCAGCTATCCACCACTAACTGAGGAATGCTTCTCAAGGCTGCATCCTGTAAAGTGCCTCCTTTGCAGAGTTCTTCCTGTTCAGTCATTAGCCCCAATCACAGGATCAGAATGGTGCCGCAGTGGCAAAACCCTCAGAGCCCAAACTCGGACGTCTTGCAATTGTTTCACACATGGGGCTCACAGGTCACAGATACTCCTCCTGGTGTTCGAAACCTGGACATTGTCATGGCTTCTCTTAGCCAATGTGTTTTACAGGCATGCAGGCTAGCTCCTACCAAGTCACTGTACCATTCAGGCTATTATTCCTCACCTCGGAATTGAAGCAGAGTTTTGCTACAATAAAGCAATCTGATTCTGAGTCGATAGATTTCTATCTATGATCTGACACAGCCTCATACCCATCTGTGAGTTGAATGACAGCAGTGAGCAGTGTCTATCAAATCTTGAGGATGAGGTATTGAGTTGTTTGACATCTCACAGATTGTCTCAAATACCAGACTTGGTGACATAATGGTTAGAGCATGCTCTCTGAGTGTGGGAGGTCGGTGGTTCGCACACCAGCAGAATTGTACCAAAGACTTGTGCAAAAATGGTATGTGCTGCTTCCTTCCTTATTACTCAGAATTTGGAGGATAGAGCATGGACGAACAATCATAGGTTGGAAAACATTTACCAGGCTTGGTGGACTCAATGGCCTTCTACATCATTGAAGTTCCTCATAGGGGAACTCGTATTTAAATAACCTTGGAGTAACTTTGTGAGATGCGATGATAATGAATCAGACCATGTCTGGCTCAAACATTTGCAGATGTCAGTTCACAACCAAAGATTGCTGTTGAGTAGAAAGGGGCACCAGAAATTAATGCCAAAGGGTAGAACAATACCATCCACAGGGAAAAATCTGAATAAAAAGAAATATGGGGAATTGATTGAACATTGAATGCATGGAGAGAATCAAATGTGGAATTTGGTGTCTGTCTGTCTGACCATTCATGCATTCATGTCTGACCATGTCTAACCAAATGGTGCGATCCATTCAGTTGTCACTTATCCAATCTCAACCAAATTTGACAGGACCAAAGGTCACATGGTTGAGGTTGAAGGGACTTAATTTGCCTTCTGCCCCAAAGGGGTTTTCCACCTTGGGCGAAATCTGTATTAATGTGTATAGATAACTAATCGTGGCATTTTTCCAAGGCCACTTCTAATAACAAAAGTAATAACAACAATAATGATAATAGCATAATATTAATGTTATTTCAAAACAATATTAACACTCATAATATCCCCCCCTACACAAGGGAGTTTTCTCCAGGAACACACACTATGTTAAGGTGTATAAATAGTTTATCGTGGCATTTTTCCAAGGCCGCTTCTCATAACAAAAGTAACAAGAGTAACAAAAGTAACTATAAGGGCACTCGGTAGAGCACATACCTCCACCCGGATTCGGATCTTCACAAAAATCGAATCAATTTGTCCTTGTCACTTACCCAACGTGTCCAAGTTTCATCTGAATCCATCCACAACTTTTTGAGATATCCTGCACACAAACAACCAAATAGATGGGTGAAAACATTACCTCCGTCCATTGCAGATAGCAAAGGTAATAACGCTATCTTCAGCACAGTTTTACATCGTTGTGGCATTTTTCCAAAGTTGCTTCCAACAAACTAAAATGATAATAATAATAAAAATTATGATTGCATAATAATAATATTGATGGGGATGATAATATTAACACGCCACTGTCTAGACGTCATGTGAAGAAGAATCAGGAAATGAAGCATTTCATCTTTGGAGGACATTTTTTTTTTTCATCTCATGGAAAACTTATTTATTAATGTATCCTGACCACTATCGATTTTTGAAATGTTGATCACAAATTAATAAGCCAACAGAAAATGTTTTTGCTCAGATTTTCTCAAAATTTGCATTCCTTTGGCCATCAGGCAATTTTGAACCACAACCTTTTTGATCTTGGCTTATGCAATTTGGATGATGCACAAAGTGGCACAAAAAGTGAGCCAGACTACCCCTGCTTGAAAAGTCAGAAAGCAGTTTATGTGACACAAAGTGAAATTTACCAAACAGTTTTCAATTATTGTTTTTAGAAGCAAAAGCGGCATAATGGTCACAACTTGCATTGATTCAAAATTTGTTTTTGCATTTTGTATGTGAACAGGCATGTAAGCCTTTTTGTTGAAGTGTAATTAAAATCTGCTTGCTTGGCTCCCCCCCCCCCCCCTTCATGTGCAAATAAAGTTCAAACAAAATAGACTGAGTCTGAAATGCATTTGCTTGCATGCATTTCTTTTTAAAACTGCAAAATTCGAATCTGTTTCATTTCAGCTTTTCATTAAAATATCCAAGACTGGAAGAAAACAGGTAACTCGTGCACTTTTGGAAGGAAACAATTGGGAGTGGTACGAAAAAGTTTTATATTAAAGTGTAAAATAGATTTTATAAAACTCAAGACCTTTGCTGCAGAATTGAAAATCTGCAGTCCACTTTCCTTTCAAAACTTGGAATTAACACAAGGAATGTGCATGTGTGTGCAACTGTATGTGCTTTAATGCTCATTTTTTTTGTGCACATAGTCTGGGCTTGTCGGAGAGTGAAGTAAAGGAGGATAGAAGGAAACACTGACAGTGAGGCAGTGAGGGCAACAAGGAAACAAACAAACAAGCGGAGGATGGTGAAGAGGGAAGGAAACGTCTGACCCTGCAAGTTGATCAGGATAGGTAGTGGAGGGTTAACGAGGATCACAGATAAGGATGGAGGATGATTTTAATTGGTGTTGTACTGCCACCTGGAAACCCTGGAAGGAAGGGTGTAATTGAAAACACTGAGAAAGGTGGTTTCACAAACGGGAGACAATGAGATGCTGACTTAAAGAGAAATGGTTTGCACCTCAATTGTAGTTGCTCTACTACACTCCATAAAAGTAGTACGGGCAATCCTGCATACGTACACATGCATACATTTTGTATGGTAAATAGTCGGAACTTCCCCTTGTGTGGTTTTAAATGCTACATTTGTGTACATATTTCGTGAAAGATATGCGTGTGGTCCAAATGTTGAAGGAGGAACTGTTCAGCGTAGTGGCGGTATTTGTATCACAGATCTGGTGTTCTCGTCACTTCACTTCTTCTGTTATGATTGTTTCTATTATCATTAGCCTCAACCACATGAGAGGCTATTGACTTTCAGTGAGTGAATGGGTATGTATGTCCTTATGAAAATAAAGCTGTGATCTTGTATTATATAACCCACCAAAACTCTGCATTGTTATCCCCACACTTTTTGGAAAAAACGAGGGGAAATTGTAATCGACTGTCTGCCCGTCTGGCTGTCCGTTCTTCTGTCACACTATCTCCTCCTAAACGGTTTTGCCTAAATTCACCACACTTGATAGTTATGATCACCACATGGTAAGACGGTGCAAGAACAGCGTCAGTTTTGTCCCTGCCCCCCCCCCCCCCCCGGAGATGGGTCAAAAGGTCAAGTACCGTAAAATGCAATTACCAGCCCATTTTAAAGCATTTTAAAATTAAACTCTGTATATGCAATCAACATTGGGAGACACATGAAATTTGTGACGATTTTTTTGGATTTGACCCCTGGTTGATTTTTCACACTGAATGTTTTTGACCCCTGGATGGGGACTTAAGATCACATGGTTCAAGCAGGGAAAATGTTTAAAAGCAAAATTTGATTTTGGATCATTCCAGGTGGAACATTTTGCCATCCCTCTCTGCTCTGAATGCAAACTGCGTAAATGCGGGATTGTCAATTGTAAAACTTTTCCGATATTTGCCGCAAGCAATGTCATTAATTGTAGGGTAATGGCAAGATCTTCTGAGTTAAAAGAAACCAAATAATTAATTACATGTAAAACCTCAAACCTTGTTTACTTATTGACTTGTAGCAAATAAAAATAAAAATGACCGTTTTTACAGCCGTTTTTCCCTGTTGTGCAGGGGTTTGGCTTTTTCTTGAGGCAATGTTTTATGGCCGGATGCCCTTCCTGACGCCAACCCTGGTCGCCTCTTACGACACACAGGGATATGGTACACCTATTCTAACCGGGGCATACACCGGGACCAGTACACTGGCACTCATTTCGCCGACCTCGGAAGGATGACAGGCTGAGTCAACCCCCTGGTGTTAATTCAGCAGCCAACGGGGCTTGAACTCAGGACCCTTGGATCCCAAGCCACAACCCTAACCACTAAGCCAACACCAGGCTTAACTTGTAGCAAATGTGCGATGCAATATGTTGGTGAAACAATGCAGAGATGTAATGTAGAATGAATGCACACAGGAGCGGCAGGAGAAACCCAGATAAAACTGCTGGTTGTCCACTACTCACTCGTCACTTTACAAATGGATACTGTAAAAATGCAAGATTCAATGTTCAGGTTATAGAAAAGATAAGTGGTAATGACTGAAAAGGATCATATGGAAGATAAAGCAATCATGCAATTGCATAAGTGTAGATAACTTTTCTGAATTAAAGAATTAAGAACTGCTTACCAATATGGATTAAATGAAAGATTTGATGATGCATACCGACAACATATTAATGGCCAAAACATATTCGCCTCTGTTTTTAACACCTTACCACGAGACTCTCAGAGACACAGAGTACATAATTATAGACGTAAATGTCCAGTTACAGACACACCACAGCAAATGGTAAATGAGTGGTTAGAATCTTATCTTCACAAATCAAATATCTGTAGATTACTTAACAAAACAGCAGTATAAAAACAATACTTAAAAAAAAACTGAATGAAATTTGGCAAATTGTTAACAGATGAATGAAAGAAAATGATCAAGAGGACCTCCCAATCCAACACATGAAGAAATTGTGGACATGATTGACCATAAAATGTGCAAAGAGAAATCTAAAGCAGTTAATCATAGGAAAGACAATGACATCATCAAAATTATGTTTGATAACAATGGGTAGAAATTATCAATGTAGAGAAAATACTACAACAGAAGGAAGTGTGGGGTAAACTTCCAGAAACAATGAGAGAGAGAGAGAGAGAGAGAGAGAGAGAGAGAGAGAGAGAGAGAGAGAGAGAGAGAGAGAGAGAGAGAGAGAGAGAGAGAGAGAGAGAGAGAGAGAGAGAGAGAGAGAGAGAGAGAGAGAGAGAGAGAGAGAGAGAGAGAGAGAGAGAGAGAGAGAGAGAGAGAGAGAGAGAGAGAGAGAGAGAGAGAGAGAGAGAGAGAGAGAGAGAGAGAGAGAGAGAGAGAGAGAGAGAGAGAGAGAGAGAGAGAGAGAGAGAGAGAGAGAGAGAGAGAGAGAGAGAGAGAGAGAGAGAGAGAGAGAGAGAGAGAGAGAGAGAGAGAGAGAGAGAGAGAGAGAGAGAGAGAGAGAGAGAGAGAGAGAGAGAGAGAGAGAGAGAGAGAGAGAGAGAGAGAGAGAGAGAGAGAGAGAGAGAGAGAGAGAGAGAGAGAGAGAGAGAGAGAGAGAGAGAGAGAGAGAGAGAGAGAGAGAGAGAGAGAGAGAGAGAGAGAGAGAGAGAGAGAGAGAGAGAGAGAGAGAGAGAGAGAGAGAGAGAGAGAGAGAGAGAGAGAGAGAGAGAGAGAGAGAGAGAGAGAGAGAGAGAGAGAGAGAGAGAGAGAGAGAGAGAGAGAGAGAGAGAGAGAGAGAGAGAGAGAGAGAGAGAGAGAGAGAGAGAGAGAGAGAGAGAGAGAGAGAGAGAGAGAGAGAGAGAGAGAGAGAGAGAGAGAGAGAGAGAGAGAGAGAGAGAGAGAGAGAGAGAGAGAGAGAGAGAGAGAGAGAGAGAGAGAGAGAGAGAGAGAGAGAGAGAGAGAGAGAGAGAGAGAGAGAGAGAGAGAGAGAGAGAGAGAGAGAGAGAGAGAGAGAGAGAGAGAGAGAGAGAGAGAGAGAGAGAGAGAGAGAGAGAGAGAGAGAGAGAGAGAGAGAGAGAGAGAGAGAGAGAGAGAGAGAGAGAGAGAGAGAGAGAGAGAGAGAGAGAGAGAGAGAGAGAGAGAGAGAGAGAGAGAGAGAGAGAGATATTAGAGAGAGAGAGAGAGAGAGAGAGAGAGAGAGAGAGAGAGAGAGAGAGAGAGAGAGAGACAGAGACAGAGACACACACAGAGAGAGACAGAGAGAGAGACAGCCACCAAGGGTTGTGTACACTTTACAAAATGAAATTAAGGGAAAACATCTTCAACTCCAAGGAAACTGTGCAATCTATAGACTTAAAGGAATGGTTAAATAACACACATCATTGTTATTGTGAACATTCCGTAATTAAAGAACCACATCATAAACACATTATCACAGGTGATCTCAGAATAGTGAAAGACAGAAAAATATGTGCATTACTTACAAAAGGACCAAATTATGGAGAAAATAAAAGGACTAACTGGAATAAAGCAATAGAACTTACAATGATAGGACTGACAGAATGGGTAGGAGAACAAATTGATCAACACAAAGTACCAAACACACAAATGGCTTTATGGTTAGAAACAGAGGAGGTAGAGAAAATAGAGGAGGTAGAGAAACATGTTAAATGGAGAATTGTTGATTTGAAAAGAAAAGTTTGAATCCATAATCTAAAAGTAATTTTAAACAATCCAGAGACAAGTGATTATCTAAAACAGCTTGAAACACAAAATGTTATTGTTGCAATTAACAAAGCAAATAATAATATTGCATTTGTATGCAAAACATTCTCCATTCAAACACTATTGGATAAATTTGGCTTCCAGACTGGACTATAAAAAACCTACAAATTAAGTAACCATAATAAAATGGACTTGATACAACACCATGTAAATCACTCCAAAGTGAGAAAACTGTTAGTTCCAGATAAACACCATAAGTATATTACCATTCCTTTACAGGATCTCAAAAATGCACAAAAACCCTTGTAAGATGAGGTTCATCATCGGAAGTAAAGAATGCAGTTTGAAACCATTGCCAGGTAGTACTACAGGGGTGATGAAACTAATTTATATAAAAACGACCATGAAAAGGTAAGGTTTTATTGTGGTGTATTAAAAAATTGTGGATCATTGATGATTCTAAAGTTGAAATCAACAGCATCCACAACATTAATAACAAGGGTAAGGCTAAATGTCTATCAACTTATGATTTTTTACATTATACACAAACATTCCACATGACAAGCTCATAACCGCTTTGGAATCGTAACCGCTCGTAAGAGCGTTAGATAAAGCATTTATAAGAGGGAATAAAGTATACATTAAAATTTATCAAAAAAGAACAAACTGGTCAATAAAGCAAAATCAATATTCATGGAGTTTTTCAAAAAATAAACTTAAAGAAAGTATTTGATTTTTTTTTTTTCTAAACAACAGTTTCTTTACATTTGGCAACAAGATACTCCAGTGGACAGTGGGGATACCCATGGGTTCAGATCCAGCCCCTTTCTTTACAAATTTGTTCCTGCACATGTATGAGTCTGTGTCCAGAACATGTGCAGGAATAAACTAACAACTGCACGAAGGTGTCAAACCATCTTCAGATTCGTTGATGATTTACGAGCAATTAATGATGGATTTGTATTTGATCAGCTTCATGATGATATATATCCAAAAGAACTCGAATTTAAAAAAGGAAAAACAAACTCGCACTTCATTTTTTTTTTTTAGAATTACAAATCAATGTCAATAATAATAATGCACTTCACACCAAATTATTTGATTAACCAGGTGCTTTTCCATTCCACATTGTACGAATGCCTTTCTTAGACAGCAATATTCCTAAGAAGTTATTCCATTTTGCAGTTTCAGGTGAAAGAATTAAGACTGAAAGCAACCACACACAGCACTGAACTTGTCAATAGATTTAAACACCGAGTCACATGAATGCTAACACAGGGAGCTACAGTTAGCAGATTAAAACAAGTTTTCTTTAAGATCATAAAACGACACCAAATAGAATAATAAGTGAAATACAATATGGATCGTAAAACTATTATAAAAGGAGCCCTGTCTGTCTGTCTGTTTGTTTGCCATGTTATAACTTGAGAATGGATGAATGGATTTCAATAAATCCAACGACAATGGATTCGGGGAACACCCGGGAAGGTTTGTGATGAAATAAATAAATAAAGATCAGTTTGTACATGGGCACACGTGTCAAAACAAACGCCGACTTGTTACGCTGGTTATCCCCGCACGAAGGGCAAGATCTCCCAAGAATCCTTTTTTGTGCGCCACTGGACAGGACAATCTGGATTAGTGCTCGTAGCCCACCTGCTTGTTTTGCCACAAGCAGAAGGCTGACCATGTAATTACTTGTTCTCCCTGCATTTTCACTGCAGTATTTTTGATTTATTACTTTGCTTTCACTCTTCATTCTCGATGAAACATTGTTCCAGATGCGTTTTTGGCAAAGCTCAGGTACTTTCCTATTTACAAGGATTTATGGTACAGGAGGAGGCTATTTGGCCCATCATGCCTGCACCACACCAACACCAGATTTAATCAATCCATTGCTACCACTTCCCTTCGTGTACAGCCTTTTTGGCTGCTACACCGGTACTCATTTTTCCGACCTCAGAAGGATGACCGGCTGAGTCAACCCCCTGGTGTTATATCAGCGGAAATGGGGCTTGAACTCTGGACCCGAAGATACCAAGCCACCACCCTAACCACTATGTTGTTTGATTTGTGTGTTTTATGTTCATCCTCTCTCAAGACTCCGTTTGGATTTGTAGTCATGTCCTATCTCGATAAATTAATATTGAGTAGAATTGTGATAACTGTGTTCCTGTTAATTTTCAGTCTCCATTAATATTCAATTCTCTAATTGTTTAGCAGTGAAGTCTCTTCTCTTTCTGCTATCAGCAGTGTCATTGCAGCAGAAAGCTTGGGTGTGAAACGGAACTTTGTGGCTAACAGTTCAATTTGGCCTACTATCGATCAGTTATCTTGGGGCAAAGCCTCGTGCTGGTGTGAAGAACAGCTGGTGTTGTGACTGTGAACATATCAATGTTTGTCGAGTTGAGATCAGAGTTGATGTTTCAGGTTGGTTTCTGGGCAGGAGAGTGAGAGATGGATAACAAATTGGGGAGTGGACCAGTTTTTTGTTTGGACATTGGCAAATACTAATAAAAAAATGTTTTCACTGACACCTCTCTTCCACTTTACCAATGCCGGAGACAACACACACACGCACACACGTATACACACGTATACACACACACACACACACACACACACACACACACACACACACACACACACACACACACACACACACACACACACACACACACACACAACACCACACACACCTTAGGTTCCTTTCCAACTCCAAACTTAAATTAATGTACTTCATTAATCTTATCTCTTATCTATATATTAATACTGAAGGACCAATTTTGTGCTCCTCCTAGCGGTCATGTCACCTTTTTCTCGGTACTGTGACCTGGACTGAAAGAAACTTCGTACCTATAAGAGTGCATCGCACATAGTGGCAATAGTCAACTTTCAACTCTGAAGCAGAATAAACACTTTTCGTTTTACATTCGTTTACATGGCGACGTGTGACGTCACCGCTGAGAGGTGTCAGTATGTCATGACATCATCGGCCATTTGCTGACGTCATTACGTCTGTCGTCGTCATTACGTCTGTTGTCGACAGACCGTTTCCGCTGAGAGGTGTAATTCCACTCCTCGAAAATAGCGTCTGCAATGTAAAACCCTCTTCTGCACATGCTGACTTTCTCAGAATGTGAATTTGACACAAAAAATGTAACAAGAAACATTGTATCTTCTATATATTAATACTGAAGGACCAATTTTGTGATCCTCCGAGCGGTCGCGCCACGTTTTTCTCGGTACTGTGACCTGGACTGAAAGAAACTTCGTACCTGTAAGAGTGCATCGCACATAGTGGCAATAGTCAACTTTCAACTCTGAAGCAGAATAAACACTTTTCGTTGAGACGGGGGTGAGGAGTGAAGAGGTGGGGGCGGGGGATGAAGAGACGGGGGCAGGGAGTGAAGAGGCGGGAGGCAAGGTATGCAAATTTTTGGGCGGGGGTAAGCAAATTGAAAGCGGGAGAGGGGGGAGGAGGGGGTGGGGGCTGGGGTGAATTAGGCGGGGTTGAGTATGAGGGGGTGGACAGGGGGCGGGTGCAATTGGGGCGGGGAATCAAGAGACGGGGGCGGGGAGTGAAGATGCGGGGCCGGGGTCATTAAATTTTTGGGCGGGGGTAAGCAAATTGAAGGCGGGGGGATGGGGCAGGGGCGGGGGATGAGTAGGCGGGGGCAAGTACGCCCTGTCCAGTTCATGTCCCTCGAGTGTGGGTGAGCTGGTGAGGGTGGTTGAATGAACGAAATCCGTCTGTGACGGGGTTTCGGCTAGTTTATATAATTGCTTTTATGAGTCTGTCCTGTTATCAGGGCCGGATTAAGCTTCGGGGGAGTGGGGTGGGAGAGTGGGGGGGGGGAATTGGAGGGGGTTTCTGGAGCACTCACCCCCTTCAGGATGTAATGAAATTTATCAC
Source organism: Eptatretus burgeri (assembly GCF_056783735.1). Taxonomy (NCBI): domain Eukaryota; kingdom Metazoa; phylum Chordata; class Myxini; order Myxiniformes; family Myxinidae; genus Eptatretus; species Eptatretus burgeri. The sequence goes on from NC_140968.1 coordinate 55,550,361, forward strand.
AAATATAGCATGTTTCAGGTATAAATCATTAAATTTGAATATGCAATTGAGATGGACGAATTGTGTCTGGCTCCACTCTAATCCAAGAATCATAATATAATGGGTATAAGCCTGGAACTTCTAACACACTTTTCTCCGATCATATTCTGTTCATACTTCCGAAATCTTCACATTATGTGTTCCATGTATTTACGCAGGTGATAGCGGATTCAAAAAAATCGAATATAGATTTAATTTTCAAAGAGGGAATCGATGACGTCACAATCAGCAGCGTTCGGCGGCAAACCGACGGCCGGGTCCCAGACGACGTGCTTTACTCAACTAAGTCCATGAGTTCAGGACGTTTGTTCAACTCAGCATTTACGACTTTTATCCTGCCATATTGTTAATCTGTTGATGGAGGTAATAAAGAAACGATGAATATGTCAAATCGTTCGTGTTACTCATCCGGCACTATGTATCAAGGCCAACAATCTTAAGCAACCTGTCTCAAACGCTACCATGGGCACCCAGGCACACCACCAATATGAACAGCTGTTGAATGCGGTGCAAAACATCCAAAAAACTACCGTAACCGAGTATTGTGATCCGTCCTGTCACCCATACCCGTCGTAGACGGGTATCTGCTAGGCAAGTCAATGAAATAAACAAAATAATGCATGTGCCAAGCTACCATGGGAAATTATGATCCTGTTTTTGCAAAGGACAACCTTTTCATTTTTCACAAGAGACTTTTTCGTGCAGTGCCCCCGATGAGAAGTGCATGGCAATCGGAAAAACAATTGTAGATGTAGAATGATTTGCCTTGGAAGTAAAGTATTTAGCATTAATGAATAAGAATTAAAAAAAAACAATGTCAAGATGCACGTCATATTATTTATTCAAAAAGACGGTAGAAAGAACATGAGCAGATCGGTTTTACCAGCCACGGGATTTGTCATGCTCTGTCCTCTAAATGCTGAGACTGTGTGAGGAAGCAACATATAACATTTATAAAGTCTTTGGTTTGATTCACTCAGTACAGAATTGAACCGCCAACCACCGCCATGTTATTTCAGACATGAACACAACACCTGCCATTGATGAGTTGAATCTGAGAAATATCATGGAGTACGGTAGTACTCCATGTAGAGGGATGGAAGAAGAAAAAACATGGCCGCCTATTCAATTGTGTACACAATGATACGCTTATAAACGACTATAGAGTGAAGTCATAAGCATTTAAAAGCTATACCTTTTATTCTCGAGCGTTTTCTGAACTACCGAGATTTAAAAAGATGCCAGAATACTTCGTTAAAGTACTACAACGAGAGATCGTTAAATCGTCAATTTGTACTTCTGCCTCTTCTTCCCCTCTAAAAACAATGTAAAACTGTAGCCCAACCTAACTCAATGACTGCTGAAGCCATGATGGTGATTCCAATGCGAGGAAGTCACTTTGTCTCTGGGCGAGTGCACGCAACCCAAAATTTAAATACATATAAAACATTAATCGTTTTATTCGTAAAATAAATCGAATGTAAAATAATGTGGACTCAACCAAACCAGGTCAGGATTGTGGGAGGGGGGAAAAGGGACAGAACAATTCCAAAAGCTATACATACCCAACACATCCCCAAAATCAATTGAAACAAGTATTAGAACAATTTAATCACAGATGGATTTAATCCATGACAAAATATATAAAACATTCAGCATTTTATTATTTTTAAAACGATGATCGCATGGTTTCACAAATGTGGTAATCCACATAATGGACTGAACCAAAAGTCGGGATTGAGGAGGGGAGGGGTAGAATGTACCATAAGCCAAATTTGAATGAATTTAATCCATACCAAAATAACAAAATATATAAAACATTAAGCATGTTATTACATAAAAAATTGTGGAAACAAGAAAAAAATTTTTTTTTAATGTGAAAACATTGAGGGATGAAATCTCAAAAAAAACAACCAAACAAGGTAGGAATGACACCACATTATGATGCCACAATATGACACCACAATCCTCTTCTGGATTACCATCACAACATATTTTGACATTTTTCTTTTGTTGTGGGATTGTGATGGAAGAGTATTGTGCTGTCGTATTGTAGCATCATAATGTGGTGTCAATCTTCATTGTTATTCTTCTTCATTATTTTTCTTCATCCATCACAATCCCTCAACAAAAGTAAAATCTCAAAAACATGTTGTGATTGTAATCCAGAAGAGGATTGTGGAATTATAATGTGGTGTTATTCCTAACTTGTTTAGTTTGTTTTTTGAGATTTCATCCCTCAATGTTTTTACATTTTTTCCCTCACCAAAGGATTCGGAGAGGGTAATGCATTTGGGTACATTTGTTTGTTTGTTTGTGTGTTTGTTTATCCGAACAGAAGTTTTGTGTTTTTCTCTGCAACCGCTTATAAGATTGAGACAAAAATATTCATGATTGGTGCAACGACTCACGTAGAATGTTTTAATGATAATTATGACACCATACGTCGCATGGTGTGGCAGCCATATTAGAAAAATGGAAAAACTTTGGACCTCTGTATCTCTGAAACCGCACCAAGGAAAAAATTGAAACATGCCACATAGCAAGTACTCCTCATGGGGAATGAGTGTGATTTTTTTTTTATGACATCATAAGTGCCTTCATTATAACGTCATAATTGCGTATGTACAACGCCACATCCATGAACATTTTTGAGGGTCATCTAGGGATAAAATGGTGCACAGAAAAATAATTCATGACGTCATTGGTCACATGATTCGGCAGCCATATTGTTAAAAAAAAAAACTTCAAAAATCTTCTCTGAAGTGGCTGAACAAATCGAGGCGAAACTTTACATGTATGACCACCTGTCCATGAGGAACAAAAGGTTCACACATCTGATGTCATTGGTCACATGGTTTGGCAGCCATATTGGATTTACCTGCAAACCTATAATAATATACCACCCAAAAGAAGTCCTGGTGAGGGTTTGCAATCTCTGATTGCTCTTTTTCTTGTTTTTTTTTTCTTGTGTATATCAAGCTTTTGGATAAATTAAAAAAAAAAACCTTACAACTTCTGTGCAGGCAGAAGCAGCAGCAACGCCAAGGTTCAGCGAATGACCAGCACAGGGCACGTACTGTGCAAGAGGGTTAACTGTTTTGAGTCGAGCTTGGAGGCCACGATACTGTCCCGACATATTGCTGGCATTGTCATTTGACTGCCCACAACAATCAGAGAAGTTGATAGACTGCCTTTCAAGGAATTGAAGTAGATAGAATCTGAGATGTTGAGGTCTTCTGACCATCAGATTGAAAAAATGTAAGGAAACGTTTAACAGGTTCCTCTTCTGTGACACATTTCATGACAATTGTTCGTTGATTGAAGTGTGGGATATCATGGGTTGAGTCTACTTAAATAGAGAAATAATTTGCTATTTCGATTTTGTTATTGATATGGGCCCTGATATTTTTTCTCACAGGATTCTTATCACTTCCTCGTAGACTGTTGAAGAAAGATATGATTTATTTCCCTGCCATTTTGATGAAATTCATGAAGGTGATTGACAAGGAATGGGTATAACTCTGCAATGAGTTCCAAGATACCTAAAAAATTGTTGTTATGTTTTGAACCAAGAAGGTCATCGTGTCCTCTGAATGGCAGTCCCCTTTCAGTCAAACCTCACCACGACCACAACGCAGCATAGAACATCTACCCAATATTTTCCCTTTTGTTCAGCTTCTTTCTCCAGCTGCTGATCGACATGATGAGATGATCCCTTGCAGCGTAGGATGTATCTAAGAATAGTCTCTGCACCCTTCACTCTCTTTATGGCAGCTCATTTTATCATAAGCTTTTTTTTCTGGTCATAGAAATCTTGAGAACTGGAGAATTTGTCAATGTGTGATGACATCAAAGCATAAAAAAAACCATGCAGAACCATTAGATGGGCTGTACAGCAGCCAATTTACATAGTTTGTGACTCTTAATTCTGTTGAAATTTCAAAACATATTTGTTTTGAAAAATATGACAGAGCCCCTTGGACTTATCTTGGGTCGGTGGGTAAAATCGTTGTGATCCAGAGTACTTCTCAGTATCTGCTTTATCCTGGCACATATTGGGGCCTAAGTTTGACCAATAGTCATTGCAAGATTCCTTCAGGGGAAAACATTCCTCTGGATCTGTCCATTGTCCTTCTCTTTGCAAGTGGCATTCAAGACCAATTCACTATTCTCAGCTATACCAGCAGGCTTGGGCTCGCAACTATATTTCCCTTCATCCACTTTGTCAGTTTCAGGATTGAGATCAGGCGACAGACATGATGTCATGTCTGCTGACCTGATAGGTTGAGTCTCAAAAAAAACAGTCATTCTTGGGGTTTTGCAAGCATTCCCATCATCTGGTTCGATTTCCCCTTTGCCGTTTGGGAGCAACAGATTGCAGCACTCTTCGTGGAATTTTAAAATTGAAACAGCTTGGTCATGGACAAAAATGGTAAAATAAAAGTGTAGGGCATGGCCTACCTTAAACAGGTAAATCACAATTAGCAACATCTTTTATATCACCAGGTTTGTGTGTGCAAGTTTGCTTTCAGTTGCTTTCTGGTATGATCACGTCGCACAGGCCAAATCACATGTAACTATTGTGTGCATGAAAACTCGAAAAACCAAGTGGCTCTCGAGGGTGATTGCACAATGCCTTCCCACCCCTCCTGAACGGACCTAAGTTGTTTCTTTATGGCAACGCTAATTGAGCTTAAGCATGGGAATAAAATTTATGATTTATGGTCATGTACAAGAGCGATAACAAAAATAAATATATGTGCAAAGCAAGCGCAGGGCCGAGCTGAAACGACCAAATCAATAAGTTGCAAAATTATCCGTATCTTTAAGTGTGTGTGGACGAGTTCACCTTCAGTCACCTGCTGGATGTGTCACCAGCCTGATTACATGTGATTAGTGTGTGTATGAAAACACGTAATAAAATGTTTTGTCAGATTTTTTTTTCGGAAATAAAGTTGCTTTTCAGGGGGGGCCACTGACGAGGGAGGGGTGCCAAGGCACGTGTTTCCTTGTGCCCCGATGATAATCCGGCCTTGCCTGCTTTGTGTCACAATCATAACAAGTCGAGCCATCCTCAAGTCACCTCAGCAGGTGCACACAATCGGGTGGTGTGTGCTTCTATAATATGGAATAGGCAAAGCCTAGAAGCGAACGTAGAATTCTTCTTACATTCGATGCTGCAATTTCCAGTTACTTTGGCCTGGATTCGGGATCAGCGATCAAATAATGTAAATCACGCTTAAAAATTATTTTTTGATGATGCGGGAGATATCTTCATTAAAATCAGTGGAGGAAATATACACCATGTCTGATATTTGGGTCTTTCATGTCTCCAACGATGCCTTTATCTCCCGGCATGCATCATTCCCCATGACAAAAACCGGAAGCAAAAGGGTCATAGCCGACGACACGGATTCCAAATTGCCAGGGTATTGTGTTGTTGTTGTTGTTGTTGTTGTTGTTTCCTATTCTCTCATGCACACGCGTTGAATATGAAGCTCACTATGTTCGCTATTACTCTAACCTCTCAGAAATAATTGGTTGAATAAATAATTTGTATTCGAGAGAATATTTATAATCTACTACACACATTATGTGGTGTCATTACCAAATTAAATAATAATCATTACCAAATTGAAAGATGGATTTGCAAATAATTATAAATTTGGAGTGTTAAATTATGCTGGACTAGCCGAAACCCCGTCACAGACGGATTCCATTCCATGAGCCCAATATGACAACCAGTGGCGTCTCTTGTAAGAGCCGGATCCCAGTCGATGTACTTCATGGCCTTACCTAATGAGGCCTACAAAACGTCCTTGTACACGACATTTTGGTGTACACTACTCCTTGTGAAGAAGTCCCCTGATTTGTGCACATGTCTACTTTGACGTACAAACACCATGTCAAAACTTCTCAGGTCAGAGTCCCGAGAAAAACGTGACGCGACCACTTGGAGGAGCACAAAATTGGTCCTTCAGTATTAATTTATAGAAGATACAATGTTTCGTGTTACATTTTTGTGTGTCAAATTCACATTCTGACGTAGTCATCATGTGCAGAAGAGAGTTTTACATTGCAGACGCTATTTTCGAGGAGTGGAATTACACCTCTCAGCAGTAAAGGTCTGTCGACGACAGACGTAATGACGTCAGCGAATGACCGGTGATGTCATGACGTCCTTTCCCCTCTCAGCGGTGATGTCACATGTCGCCATGTAAACGAATGTAAAACGAAAAGTGTTTATTCTGCTTCAGAGTTGAAGTTTGACTATTGCCACAATGTGCGATGCACTCTTACCGGTACGAAGTTTCTTTCAGTCCAGGTCACAGTACCGAGAAAAACGTGACGCGACCGCTTGGAGGAGCACAAAATTGGTCCTTCAGTATTAATATATAGATGTAAGCATATCAGTGGCCAAGTATTCAACAGTAAACTAGAACGGCACTCGGTAGAGCGCATAGCTCCGCCAGCCTGAACAGTTTGTTTTGTATCCCACTGATAGGCTATTACGAAGGGATTCAGCATCTTTGGGTTTGGTGGCAAAACTTTTTGCGGGGGGGGGGGGGGGTGGGGCGGAGGAAAAAAGCAATTCTTGTCACCTTCGCTTTAACCAAGATCTAATCAACTTGTTCTTGTCAACTATCCAACTCATCCCCCAAGTTTCTACCAAATCCGTCCACAACTTTTTGAATCATCCTCTATATCTATCTGTATTATATATATATATATATATATATATATATATATATATATATATATATATATATATATATATATATATATATATATATATACACACACACACACACACACACACACACACATGTATATCGTGCACACCAAGCACACTTATTCCACTTTTGGCATAATGGACTGTCCCATTGCTTCTTTTCCACAATCACAATCACATTTATATGCCTGGTGTTGACTTAATGGTTAGGGTGGTGGGCTTGGGATCCTAGGATCCCGAGTTCAAATCTTTCCTTGCTATTGAATTAATACCAGGTGGGGTTGACTAAGCCTGCCATCCTTCCGAGTTCGGCAAAATGAGTACCAGCTTGCTGGGATTATTGAGCCATTCAAGTATCTTGTGTCGGAGTGGTAACCCATCCAGGATTGTTCCCAAGAGCCTAGGAGACTGCTTTGGCAGCACTGACGCTCTGTCCAGAGTATGTAGTGGGGAAACTTAGCTAAATATAGCATAACAATTGTGCATTTTGTGAGGCCAGCACCAAATTTGGCACACTAGTAGCCTAACATATTATGAACAGATTAGGATATTGGGCCATCTCAAACTCAGCCGCTGATTGCTGTGGCAGCCATTTTCCACTGCCATCAAAAATTTTGAGATGGCCCAATATCCAAATCTGTTCATCATATGATCGGCTACTAGTGTGCCAAATTTGGTGCTTTCCTCACAAAATGCACAATTGTTATGCTAAGTTTCCCCACTAATGGTCCTAATGGATGGATGCAAGGATGGGTCCATCTCTCAATGAAGAAGAATCACTTAAAAAAATTCTCTTATCTGGATCCGGATTGAGAGCTGCAGCAAAATCGAATCAATTCGTCCTTGTCACACACCCAATCTGCCCACCAAGTTTTGGCCGAATCTGTCCATAATTTTTGAGATATCCTGCTCACAGACAAACAAGACAGGTGTGAAAACATAACCTCCGTCAAAATTCGGTGATGGAGTTATTTATGTATTGAAGGACAAAAATAACCTCTCCTTTAATAAGTGAAAAATAAATTGTTTTGCATCGAATCAGACTATCAATAATTTTCAGATTCAGACAAGGAAATATAAGTAATATCAGAGTGGAGATCAGCTTTTACTGCTTTACCATTATGTACAATATTGGTTGGAGGATGATGGGTTGGGAAATGGGAACTGATGACCCAACTGTCAAAGCGTCCAGGCTAATATCCAGCAACGTTGAGTGTGCTATTACAAAGGGAAAAATGAAGAGGAGATTTCGTTATGAGAAGGCTGGAAGTGTCATCACTTTAAAAGATGATGACAGGTCGATATCTTACCCCTTTAACATATGGCCCAGTGTGTCACACTTTTATCTGAAAATGTGGATTGAGGTTGTATATTACAAGCTGACTCTCATATTACTGTCATGTGACCTTTGGTCGAGATGCCCACATGGTGTTTGGAAGGCTAAGTTACACCCTCTTCGAAAACATAATGCAACTACATTCATTAAGCTGACACCAAACCTATGATAATGAGGCTTTTTGGATTGGTCAAATGGCCAAATAAACTATGTTGAATGAAATAAGAGGCTAAATTCTGAGCTGCCTGGCCTGGGTTTGAATCTAGACCCAACTGTAAACTATCACCCTGGTGTTTTGCATGCTATGGGCTATGGGGTGCCCAGTCATTTGCGGTACCCAGGGCAACGGGGTGGTTTCTGAAGAGCTGCCGCAAGAAAGTGATGGTATCACCAGCTCTTTGCAGGGATGTACCATCCTACAAAAACCAGGTCATGCTGAGCTGCTTTTGGGTGACCCTTTGGGCTAGATCATGATGGAAATTCTGGAGCACGGCTCAGTGGCACTCACCGTTGATCATCACCATCCTGCTGTTGTCATTTTCAAACCAGTAAGGCCCTAGCATTCCCCATCTGGCAGTGAAAGTGCAGAGGCATGTGACCTTAGGCCATTTCAGGTACCTCTCAGTTATCTCAGGTGGTTTTTCCCCCCAGAAAATGTTGTTGTTGTTGTTGTTTATGGCACCGTTCAAGTGTAAATGGGCTTCATTACTGAACCAGATCAGGTTGATCCAGTTTGGGTACCGCTCCATCCTGTCACTGAGCCAATTGCACATATCAAGTCTCCTTCTCATGTCATCCTAGCTCAGTTTATGCCCAATAGAGATGATGTATGGGAAAAGTTTCAGCTCCTCAATGAGGATATGCCAGATTGATGTTGGTTTAATGCCTAGTTCCCAGGAACGCCGGCGGTGGGACTTCTTGGGACTGTCCACTGCAGAATCCCGCACGGCGTCGATGTTGGCTTGACTCTTGGTTACTGGTGCTGGCCTGCTACTGTTGTCCTTGCTCTGGTTGTGTACTGTACCCTTGTGCTAAAAATGTTTCACAATATTTTGAATGGCACAATTTGTGGGTCCATCACCTGTTCTGAGGTCGTATTCCCGGCAGAACCTCCTGCAGGTGTCTCCATGATTGTCTCATACCATAGAGCCACCACCTTTGTCTGTCAAGGGCGTAGTTGAGTTACAGAGCTAGAAATCCCAGGGAACAAACATCACAATAACACCACCTAACCTTGAAAAGGAAAACGGTGTCAGTAAAAAAATCAAAGAAATGGCAGGAAGTCAAAGTTGTTTCAATCCACTTGAAACATCCCGTTTCATCCGCTTCACAGCAGTCTTCCTCAGGCCAATAGGAAGCCTGCTGTGAAGCGAGTGAAATTTCGTCTGAGACCAGATCTGCTCTTGCTTATTGCTCAAATTAGTGGAGTAGATCTAGTTTACCTTTTGTTGGAAGTGCTTTCTTCTCAAAAAATGCATAATCCCAATCACCCTAATCTTACACGACATACAAAAACGATATATGGGCATATATATATATATATATATATATATATACATACATACATACATACATACATACATAATACATACATACATACACAGACACATGAGATTGATCTCAATATTGTATTCGTTCTCTAGTTCCTTCATATCATGACTGAATTCTGGTGACATTCATCATCAGATTTCTCCAAACATTCCTAGCTTGCACTGCTTGCTTCCCGATGCTCTGCAAGAGACAGCTTGGTTGCATCCTTTACCCCATCCATTCAGAACATGCATAGTCTGTGTCTTCCTCCTCTTCCTTTACCCATTTACAGCATGGTTTACACTGCTCCTGACTTTTTTCTGCATAATACATCTATAGACCCAATTATGTCTCTCACCTGTAATTTGACAGGACAGCAAATCAGCTCTCACCTAACTGGCTGGGATATTTATACCGAGCAGGTGGATTATTTATATATATATATATATATATATATATTTGTGTATATTTCTCAAGGGAACTTGGGGCTAGGTGAAGGCCCACCTGAGTCAGCTTGGACCATATGGAAAAGAGCCGTCAGAGCCTTGAGCTTCCAATTCGTCCACCAGACGGCGCTGCCATGAATCGGGCTTTCTCACACTCTCTTACATCTGTGGCTGATTTTGTTTTGTTTTATCAGGAGTAAAGAATGCTTGTATATTACCTTCTATACATTTCATCTTTTTTGACCTCAACCTGTCGTTGACATTGCATAGTTTTCGTGTACAGTTGGATGGCATTTTTTTTAAAGCCTTTTTACTTACTTGGGTGGCGAAAAGTTATACTAACGAGGAATGCACATTACTTCAACACATGACAATAAGGTAGAACGAGGTATCTATACAGTATTGGAAGTAATTATAGAAACAGAGGTGTAAAACGCAAATGGTGCATGCTAGAATCACATCTCAAGTGAGGAGTCTATTCTGTCGGATGATGGTCAGTGGTTCCCAAAGGTATTGTGTGGCCATGCATTGTGGGCTGGGATGGATGTGTTTGTTTGTTCCTGTATGTTTCTTCTAAACATCTGGATGGAATGAGTTGAAATCTGGTGGTGGTATTTGGGGTGTGCATGAGAAGCTTCTTGGTGATAACAAAAAGATCATAGGCTGAAGGGGGAAGGGGATGGAGGGGGGGGGGAGCACCCCAATTTTCTCCATGTAACTATTTATTGTGTAATCCAGCTCCTGGTAGGGTTATTACAAATCATCTATACGTAATTCTGCAAGATTTAATCCACCCATAAGGACGTGTTCTTTGCTCGTATTGTAAAAAAAAAAAAAACTAGAAGGGCATTCGGTAGAGCGCATACATCCGCCACAGAATGCCTGATCCACGAGAACATATCGGGCTCAATACATTTTTGAAATATGCTATACAGTACTATATCGTTTTTGGCCCTATCTCTCAATGGTGAAGAATCTATATATTAATACTGAAGGACCAATTTTGTGCTCCTCCGAGCGGTCGCGTCACCTTTTTCTCGGTACTGTGACCTGGACTGAAAGAAACCGTACCTGTAAGAGTGCATCGCACATAGTGGCAATAGTCAACTTTCAACTCTGAAGCAGAATAAACACTTTTCGTTGAGATGGGGGCGAGAAGTGAAGAGGCGGGAGCGGGGGATGAAGAGACGGGGGCAGGGAGTGAAGAGGCGGGGGCAAGGTAAGCAAATTTTTGGGCGGAGGTAAGCAAATTGAAAGCGGGAGACAGGGGGAAATGGGGCGGGGCTGGGTTGAATGAGGCGGAGTTGAGTGTGAGGGGGTGGACGGGGGTGGAGGCCCGGGGGCAAGTGGGGCGGGGAATCAAAAGACAGGGGGTGGGGAGTGAAGAGGCGGGGCTGGGGTAATTACATTTTTGGGCGGGGTAAGCAGATTGAATGAGGAAAGGGCGGGGGATGAGTAGGTGGGGGCAAGCACACCCTGTCCAGTCCATGTCCCTGGAGTGTGTGTGAGCTGGTGAGGGTGGTTGAATGAACGGAATCCGTCTGTGACGGGGTTTCAGCTAGTCACTTAAAAATTCTAGTGGTCGGATCCTGATCTGGATCTTCACCAAAATCTAATCAGTTCGTCCTTGTCATACACCGAACCTGTCCACAAAATTTCATCCGGATCTGTCCACAACTTTTTGAGATATCCTGCACAAACATACAAACAAACAGACAGAAAAAAAAATTGGAAACAGAGTCTCGGCTTGTGGAAGAGCTCGAACACAGAACGAATCTGGACACACCAGAACAAAAGTAACAGCAGAAAGAGAAGGGGGAAATGCCAAACAGCATAGCAAACCTGTTGTGCATTTTGTGATACAAGCATCAAATTTAGCACAAATGTACATTAATATGTTGCGAACATTTTCAGATATTGGGCCACTTGAAATTCTCTCTTTATATCCGCCATATTGGATTTCAAAATGGCCACCACTTGAAATCTACATTTGCTATTATCTCTGAACGTAATGCAGCTATTGACTTAATTCTGGTATCTAAATGTATGTTTTTGGGGGCAAGGAATCCAATGGTACCATTTTCAACTTAATATTATCTATCACAGTCTGTAATATAATTTTATTTGGAAATTATCTTGGCAAATATTGGATTCAACACAATACTTTGAAAAGAATGTCTTAGTTCTGTAAATGTCTGAGGTATAATACTGACATGCTACATGGTCTAGTATTTGAGGCTAGGTATATACCGGTACTGAAGATACGTGTACATAAACAGTGACATGTTAACAAGTTCAGCATTGCCACAAGTACATGTATGTTGTTGACTCATCGTCATGTGCAGTCCCCTTCACACACACACACACAGAGGGCTGTGCACTGAAGGGCAGCCTTTTTACACTTGCAGCGCCTCACACACCCTTTCTTGCACTTGCAAGAAACCTGTGAGCAGCTGTGAGCTGCCTCAGTTAGCCTGGTCCAGTAAGGTGTGTACTGTCCTTCTCCAGTCCTTGACCAACCCCAGCTGGTTGGTGGAGGAAGCTCTGGTGCTGGCAGCAGTATCTGACCCCCACACATGTCCACCTTGATACATTGCCCTCTTGACATGTTCCTCCAGAGCTGCCTTCGTTGGAGGGATGAGCTGCACATTGTTCTTCCTTGCGAAGAGTTTCCTCCTGGCCTTGTCAATGTCTGTGCATTTGCTGGTTCGATCATACAACAGTATCACGAACCTCTCGATGATGCGCATTGCATCATCTGGTATGTCACGAGGTGCAGAGGACAGCAGCAGCAGCGCCTCAGTGAGTTCTGGCAGTACCGTCCAGACTGCTCACGCAGTCTTCTTGCCATGTCTATGAAAACTAGACAGAGTGTCGCATCCAGTTAGAGCGTGGAACATTGGCAGTGCACGAGCCTTCTCTCGTCCCAATCCAGCTGCTATTTCGTGTGCTGCCAGGTATCGGAAACTCTGGCCTGTTCCGAATGCCAGCCACAGTTTGTCTTCTGGTTGCAACTCCTGTGCCAGGGACACTGCCAGCACCACAACATCGGTGTCTACAGTCCGGATGAGTATTGCATGGTGTCCATGCTGGACTGCGTGAGATGCATGCAGTAACATCCGACTGTCAGCTTCTTCATGGTTACATGGGGTGAGTGAGTTCAGATCTGGCAGTAGTGGCTTGCTGAGCACTGCCTTCATCAGTAATGACGAGTTGCTTGTCCTCCTGGTCAAACCATTCCATGAGAGCTGCTGAGAGGAACCTGAACAGCTCGGTCTTGTTGCTGTCCACTCGTAGGAAGTTCTGCCAGTTTCTTGGTATGGCTGCGGCAGCCACCACACGTCTCCGCACACCTTGTCCCCGCTTTGCACGTGTACTACCTTTCAGTGAATCAGCAAGGTAAGTATCCCAGACCAGATCCAGGCGTGACACCGTTTGCAGCTTCGTGGACATATATGTGATGAAGATCTGTTGTGCATACTCTTCAAAGGTCTTTGATGCAGCCGGCTTCAGCATCTGGATGATTGCTGCTCCATCAAGCACAATACAGGTCATGACAGGAGTCTCTGTCTTTGCGTCGGAGACTTCTTCCAAGCATGTGAGGAGATCACTCTTGGTACCAGTGCAGAGGCTTCCACCATCAGACAATGCAGGAGGACATGCCTGATTCTCGTGACAAAAGAACTCCTCAAGGTTTCCATCCCTCGTCTGGCAGCCAATATACAGGCGTGCGAAGAGTTCACGGTCATTCTTGATGGAGGCGAGCTGTTGCTGACCTATGCTCTGGCTTCTTGGAGTGGAAGTGCTGAGCACCTTCAGCTTGTTACGAGGAATGGGTGCGTCCACTGCCTTTGTTCTGTCCAACAGACACTCTCTGGTGAAAGCCTCGAACTGCTCTTGGCCAATCCTCTTGGCATTCATCACGGTCTCCACAGCAGCAGGATCTGCGATCTCCTTTGTGTCCAGTTTGACTACATCCTGACTCTCCTCCTCGAATGGGTTGCCCATCTCCTCTAAGACACTGACGAGAGAGCGAACATCTTTCACAAATGAGGCTTGTACACTTGGCGTCTGATCATGATGACGTGTGTCTGCTGTTTGCCGTCTCCAGTGTTGGTTCCCATCCTGGAATTCTTCGATCAACCTGGCAACTTCTGGTCCCGCAACCATCCAGCGACGTAGGGCACTGGGGTTGTCAGTGAGCTCAACTGCTCCACCGTCTCCTTTGATGCAGGCATTATTCTGCTCATGTGCCTGGCAAATCGGGATTGAAGAGAACACCCTCTGTGTTTTCTGAACAGTGAAGTGGCTTTCCCTGAATTTCCTGGCTATATCTGGGTGTTTGATGGTGAGTTCGGCCATGTCCTTCAGGTGCACTGGTATCCACCTAGCACAGTGGGTGTGATCCAGTACATGGAACCAGGGGACCAGCTCTGTCAGAGCATCGAGGTACATCATTAACGATCCCTGCCTGAGAGAACGCACATACACTAGAACCAACAGTTCTAGTTCCAGCACGGTTGCCCAGTACTGAAACTGGGGGATGTCTTCTCCTCAGGTGTCGTCCACCAGACGGCGGTCTCCTTGGGTTAACCTGAGGCGGTCCCTTCGGGTGGGTGCCCGGAATGTCCTATCCCTAAGAGAGGATGATCACCTGTCTCTGTTATCATCTGAGCTCAAGCGTTTGGACATCAGGATTGCAGCACTTTCTGAGGTTCGGAGACCAGATTGCGGCGAGATAATGGTGGGTGGTTACACCTACTATTGGTCTGGTCGCTCTGATGGTTACCATACCCAAGGAGTTGCTGTAGCTATGTCCAATAAGCTGACCCCAATGATAATTGAGGTAACACCGGTCAACGAGCGTATTATGAGATTAAGGATTCGTCACTCCTTAGGTGTCATTTCCCTGGTCTCTGTTTATGCTCCGACTGAGGCGAGTGATCTCACCGTGAAGGATGTATTCTATGCCACACTCGAGTCTGTGGTTGATCAGTGCCCCAGACGAGATACACTTCTAGTCTTGGGGGATTTCAATGCATCGACTGGAACTGATAGGGACAGTTATGAGGTGTGTGTTGGTCCCCATGGGTCAGGAACTATGAACCAGAATGGCACTAAGTTCCTTGACTTTGCAAGAAGTCATGGACTTAGGGTGGCTGGTTCATGGTTTCAGCACCCACAAGCTCATCGCTGGACTTGGTATTCCAACGCTGGCGGTGTGGCAAAGGAGATTGACCATGTCCTCATTGACGGTCGTTGGAGGATGATCCAGAACTGCAGGGTCTACCGGAGTGCTCAGTTCCTCAATACTGACCACAGGCTTGTTGTAGCAACTCTAAAGCTGCACCTTAAATCCTGGAGAATGGTACCATCCCAGCCGAGGCTGGATGTTGCCAAGCTCAGGGATGAGAGAGTAGCTGAGGAGTTTGCGAACAGGCTGAGTGGACACTTGGGGGTCTGGGTGCTTTGGGGGGTCCTGAAGAGTTGTGGAGCGCCTTCAAGACCACCGTCCTTGATGTTGCCGGTGGATGCCTTGGAGCTCACCACAGGGCAAAGAAGAATTTTGTCTCTCAAGGGACACTGGATACCATTGACCAGAGTCGCAGGGCCAGGCTGAATGGCAGAGCTGAGCTGTTCAGGGAGCTGAGGCGTAAAACTGTACGTGCACTGAGGGTGGACAAGGAGGCCTATGTGCGAGGAATCTGTGAGGGGGTAGAGCATCACCTGTGGACAGGTGATTCTCGTCCCGCTTACAGGGGAATTCGCGCATTACGTTCATCCAAGCCCATCCCTCGGAGCACTACAGTTCGAGCAGAGAGTGGTAGGCTCTTGACAGAGGAGTCTGAAGTGAAGGGCCGCTGGGCCGGTTACTTTGAGCGGTTGTATCAGGCTGATCCCCCAACTGTCGAGTTGGACGTCAAGGGTGTTACAATCCCTGTTGCTGACCCTCGAATCAAGTGTGGTCCACCTACGCTTGTGGAAACACGGGCTGCGGTGAACCAGTTGAAACGGGGCAAAGCTCCAGGGATCTGTGGCATCCATGCCGAACTTCTCAAGGCTGGTGGAAATGCTGCACTCGTGTCGTTGCATGCAGTTTTGTGCTCTGCCTGGAACACAGGCATCATCCCAACTGACTGGAAGAGGGGCCTTGTTGTCCCTCTCTGGAAAGGAAAGGGTGATCGCCAAGACTGCAACAACTACCGAGGGGTGACGCTGCTCTCAGTGCCGGGCAAGGTCTTTGCTCGGATAATTCTCGACAGGGTTCGCCACCATCTGCTTGAGCACCAGCGTCCAGAGCAGTCAGGCTTTACACCAAAGAGGTCAACGATTGACCGTATCCTTGCACTTCGTGTACTCACCGAACGCAGACGAGAGTTTCGGCAGGGGCTGCTTGCAGCCTATGTTGATCTCTGTAAAGCGTTAGATTCAGTGAATCGGGATGTCCTCTGGAGGATTCTTGGTCTTCGTGGAGTGCCACCAAAACTGATCGATCTGATGTCTGAACTCTACTCTGGAAATGAGAGTGCTGTGAAGTGTGGTGGTACCATCTTTGACTTATTTCCAGTTGTTACTGGAGTTCGTCAGGGATGTGTACTTGCCCCCACACTTTTCAGCACTTGTATGGACTGGATTCTAGGGAGGATGTCGGAGAGATCAAGTTGCGGTGTGTCATTTGGGAATGTCAAGATCTCGGACCTTGACTTTGCAGATGATGCAGTCATCTTTGCGGAGACTTTAGACATCCTCTTGGGGGCCCTTGAGGTGCTGAATGAGGAGTCGGAGCCGTTGGGATTACAGGTTTCTTGGGTCAAAACTAAGATCCAGGCTTTCGGTGACATCTTGGAAGCTGCTGTCCTGTCTGTGTCTGTTTGTGGTGAGGATGTTGAGGTCGTGGAGAGATTCACTTACCTTGGCAGTGATATTCATGTCTCTGCTGGCTGCGAGTCAGAGGTCAATAGACGTCTGGGTCGGGCCTGGGGAGTCATGGATTCACTGGATCATGGGGTGTGGCGCTGCCGGTACCTGTGCGGGAGGACGAAAGTCCGAGTCTTCAGGTCCTTGGTACTTCCAGTCTTGCTCTATGGGTGCGAGACTTGGACTCTGACCAAGGATCTGAGACGGAGACTTAATTCCTTTGGTACCAGGTCTCTTCGGAGAATCCTTGGCTATCGCTGGTCGGATTTTGTGTCCAACGAGCGGTTGCTGAGAGAGACTCGGATGAGATTTGTTACCTGCATAGTCCGTGAGCGTCAGTTGCGGCTGTATGGACATGTGGCTTGTTTTCCTGACTCTGATCCTGCTCACCAGATTCTCTCAGCGAGGGAGTCTCATGAGTGGAGGAGGCCAGTGGGTCGACCACGTGCCTCATGGTTGCAACAGGTTGACCATCATCTCAAGGAGATGGGGATGGGCCTGGCATCTGCCTGGGGGATGGCCAGACGGAGGCCCCTGAAGTACCGGCGGAAAGTGGACGCAGCGACGTGCTGTTCTGGCACATGCTCCCATACCTGACCTGACCTGACCTTCTCCTCTCTGGCAACACCAGTCTTCAAACTCCGGAAGGTCTTCTGCATCCCTGGTTTCTCCCAGACAGTCGTGGTTGTAGGCACGGTGTTGCAGGATGTACAGTGCTGCTGCAGTCACTTGATGTGAATTTATATTTTAGACTGCCAGTATATATATATATATATGAGCTTGTCTGAGTTGTTACTAGTGATTTAGTATAGGTTTTTTTTAAAATTTATATTTACAGAACTAAGACATTCTTTTCAAAGTATTGTGTTTAATCCAATATTTGCCAAGATAATTTCCAAATAAAATTATATAACAGACTCTGATAGATAATATTAAGTTGAAAATGGTACCATTGGATTCGTTGCCCCCAAAAACATACATTTAGATTACAGAATCAAGTCAATAGCTGCATTACGTCCAGAGATAATAGCAAATGTAGATTTCAAGTGGCGGCCATTTTGAAATCCAATATGGCGGACATAAAGAGAGAATTTCAAGTGGCCCAATATCTGAAAATGTTCGCAACATATTAATGTACATTTGTGCCAAATTTGGTGCTTGTATCACAAAATGCACAATTCTTTTGAATATTTGGGCTAAGCCGCCCCACTAAACAGCAGGGCCGACGGACAAAACAAATGGAGACAGACAACAAGGGATGTTTCAGGTATGGATGAGGGGTAGTAGAAAATGCAGGGGGTGGATAAGATGGATACAGAAACAAAATTTGAAGGTGGGAGGTGGTTTAACAGGTGTAGAAAAGTTCATGGATTTGGATGGGGATGGTGTTGAGATGGTGTTGAACTGTCTTGAAGACCTGGAGGGAAGAATGACAATGAAGAGAATGTGGAAGTTGGTTCCACAGACATGGAAAAAGAGTACCAAATGAGTGGAGGTGAGCAGTGATTGTGGATTTTGGGAATGTCCCCAGAAGGGGGTTGTTGCTGGACTGTGTGTGCCCTGCAGAAACATTCGGGAGGGGAAGGGACAAAGCATGGAGAGAGTAGTGGAGGTAAGAGCAGAAAGGAGGTGGAAGAAGACAGAAACTCCACAGGCCTATCTGCATTGGCAAAGTGATAGGCCCATAGACTCAACTTCATCGTGGAATATTCCAAAGGTTTTTCATGGCATCAAGCTGAGTAAGGTGTGAGGCAGGGGTGCCAGCTCAGAAGGGAGAGAAGTATTCCATCAAGCTGTGAAAGAAAGCCTTGGAGGTGGATAAGAGTTCAGTTGTGCCAAGGAAGGAGTTTACATGACGGAGGATGCCTAGTTGGTGACTGGTTTTGAAGGCCAACTTTGAAATTGGGTTTTCTCAAGGAAGGTAATGGCTCAGTGAGACCAAAGCATTTGAGTGACTGAATTTTTTATTCGAGGTTTGTTAAGAAAGTAGATAGGAGGGTGTTTGGAGAGAGAGAGAAAGAGAGAGAATCTGAGCATTAAAATGACATATCCCAAGTGTTTCACGATTTAGTTATTTTTTTTTCTCCAAGGTCTGAAGAGAAGGAAGGGGTTGCTGCCTGCCTCTCTGAAGGGTGGGGGATATCATGGCAGAGGGTGGAGTCATGAGAGTGGAGGAAGTAAGGAACCCAAAAGTGGAATTTTCCTTGGATGTCATAGGCAGAGAGTTTGGAAAACAAGGTGGGTTGCCAGACTGTATCAAAAGCTCAAGATATGTGTGGAGAGACAGCCTGATCTCATGTCTGTCATTGAGTGCCTTCCTCCATTGTTGGGTGATTATAAGCAGCTTGTCAATAGTAGAGTGACATGGTCTGAATTCAAATTGATGATCTGATGAGATCATTGGAGAAGAGGAATTATTTTATGTCAACTGTGATGATGGATTCCATGACCTTGCTGATGATTGGAAGTGAGCTAATATGTCAGGAGTTAAGGGGATCAGATTTTGCACCGTTTTTTTTTTCTTTTCGTAATGCAGTGATGTTGGCTGACTTCCAAGCAGATGGAATATGGAAGATGGAAATTTGTCGAAATCAGATCCAGAAGAGATGGAGTACCATTGGTTGAGATCTGGGTTGGGAAATTGACCGATTGAGTCAGTCCCAATGAGTCGCAGAAACCTTTTGCTGAAGTGCCATGACAGGTGAGAGAGATACCCACACCTAGCCAACTGGCATGATGACAATTGAAGTCACCACATATGAGGAAGAGAGAGTTTAGATGAGAAGATAGAAGTTGTCCATGTTTTTGGATAGTGAGGTGTAAATCGAGTCATCACTGTTTGGTGGATGGTACAGTACACATATAAACATGAGGTGGGAGTGGAGGGGAAGCCGTAGCCAGAGGTATTCCTGGGGGTGTGGGGGAGTGAGGACAGTGCACGGAGAGTGAGGAATAGAGTCTTTGATGAAGAGAGCACCTCCTCCACCAGGATGAGGCTCAGGTCTGTCATACCGGAGGAGGGAGTAACCAGGGAGAGATACTTGGGAGTCAGAGACGTCTTGAGGGAGGAAAGCTTCTGTTGGGCAGATGATGTCTGGTTTGTCAGTGGCAGCCTGTATGGAAAGATCTGTAAGGTTTGAGCGAAGGCCCTGGGTATTTGAGGTCGACACTGTTAATGAAGAGGGAGGGGAGGAGGCTTTGGGTGCAGGGGATGGGAGGGGAGGAGGAGGGTAGGACAAGGGAGGAGGGGGGGGGAAGTAAGGAGAGTTGTTGAAAGAGTGTGGGGGATTTCAGAATAGCTAGGGGAGGGGGCCGGATGAGGAAGAGAAAAGGCTCTGTGGTGCTGGGGAAGAGGGGGTGCAAGAGAGGGGCAGAAGCTAGTTGAGGATTTGAGGAGGTGGAGTGATGTGATGCCGGTGAGAGGGCAGGGGATGGAGGTAGCTTTGTGGATGTGGGTGGGGGACTTTTAGAAGGGTGAGTGAGGGCGGTGAATGGTGGGAGAAGGGTGAGTGGTGAGAGTTGAGGGAGAAAGGTGAAGGAGGGGTTTGAGAAAGGTGAGAGGAAGGCTTGGAGGGAGAAGAGTGGGATGGTTGCCTTGAGAGTGAGGGGTGAGTGGCGTGAGTTGGCACTGAAGTTGGAAAAAAAAGAATGGTTGATGGAAAGCGAACATTTGTAGCAAACTGGGTTTTTTTTAATATTTTGGTCAGAGATGCGATTAAAGACATTTCTTGATGGATGCAATAAAGGAGATTTAAGAGAATGGAGAGAAGAAAACACTGTAACAGTTGGATTTTTTAGGCAAAGTATGAACGAAAGGTCAAATTGAGAGCAGTCTGTTGAAATAGAAGAGTAGTGCATTATGATACAGTAAAGAGTACCACACGTGTGAAATAGGAAGATGAAACATTATAAGAGATCGTTTTTACTATTATTATTATTATTATTATTATTATTATTTATTTATTTATTTTTGAGAGTTTTTTTCAGATTAGGTAATGGAAAGTTGTAGAAAAAATCGTGAGGTGAATGGTGAATTTAGATCGGTAAACGCAGAGGGTGGAAACAGATCATGTGGTTACAGGAAAAGCATGTGGCTATGGGAGGTGTATAGTCAAAAGTGAATTTATTTAATTATTTATTTTAAATAAGGATGGCATAACATTCGGAAAAGAGAAGGTTGAAGTAAAATAGTGGAGGTGTATGGTGAATTTGGTACGGTAAACGCAGAGTGAAGCTGATGGATCGATGAAAAGTATCAGGAAGAGTGGAGAGACATGTGGTTACTGGAGGTATATAGACAGAAAGGATACAAGGAAGACTATTATTTTTGATGTATTTTTGAAGAATAGGTAATATTCGGGAATGGAAGGTTGTGGGAAGAAATCGTGAAGGTAATGGCGAGAGTGGGTCAGCTCAAGTAGAATGAAGATGGTGTGCCGACAGAAGGAGGAAGAAGAAGAAGAAGAAGAAGAAGAAGAAGAAGAAGAAGAAGGGGAAGAAGGATCGGGACTCAGGGGTATGCAGGGAGAAAGGTCGTTTTTTTGTTGTTTTGAATTTAACACAAGAAACAGAGTGTTTTGTTCGGAGGGATGGGGGTGTTGGGAAAGTGGGGAAAATAGGAATTGAAGGTAATAGGGAGAGAATACAAATAAAAACATTCGGATGGGTAAGTCTCAAGGTAAGACAAGGTCGACGAAAACTCACAAAATAGCATGACTTTTGAAAGAAAACCGAAGTAGGAACACACAGAGACATGTCGGTGAGAAAATAAACAGTTAAAACAGGACAGCTAATGACCAGAAACTTAGCTTTGAGAAAGTCGGCAGAGACCTCTGTGAGAAACCTGCCATTGCTGCAAACCCAGAACCGGAAGTGACTTCAGTGCTAACTTCAGTTGCCGCGGCATATTCCATGGAGGGTGGCTTTCATACTCAGGTTTCCTCACTTTCCTCTTCTTTGAAATATATGGCTGTGCAAATTAGAAATGGGAGCAAACTTGTCATGCATAAAGTAACCACTCAGCATGACAAGATAGGTGTTAGAGTCACTCGTCTGAATGTTGGTACGATGCGTGGTTGAGCTGGTGAGATAGCAGAAACTTTGAGCCACAGAAGAGTGGATGTATGCTGTGTGCAAGAACAACGGTGGAGGGAAGGTACTGCAAGAATGGAATTTTCACAGGTAGAAATGAGAGGGACAAATTATTTTGGATAGGTGGTGACGAACTGGTGGTATTGGGATTATGGTAGCTGAGAAGTGGGTGGAGAAGGTGTTGGATGTTAGGAGGGTAAATACAAGAGTTGTAGTCATAAAGCTGTTGTTTGATAAGCATATATTAACAGTAGTATCAACATAGTCCCCACAGATAGGATTAAGTGAGCAGGAGAAGGGTGAGTTTTGAGACACACTTGTGCATGTTGTTTCAGGGATGAGTGAGAGCGAAGTTGTAATTGGAGGGGTTTTTAATGGACATGTTGGACGGTTGGCAGAAGGATATGAGGGTGTGCATGGTGGGTCAGGTTTCGGAGTTAGAAACACTGAAGGTGTAAGAATACTTGAGTTTTGGGATGCTTTAGATATGGTCGTCTGCAACACAATATTTAAGAAGAGGCCGAGCAGACTGATCACTTATGAGTCAGGAGGTATAAAGAGCCAGATAGACTACTTTCTAGTTCGGAGATTAAGGCGCTGTCACACCTTGACGTTTTAGCCAGCAATGGCAACGTATAAAAATGTATGTAAAACGTTGGCGTACGCCAAAGTTTTGAGGTTTTTAAAAAAGTTTTGGTCGTATTCATAACGTGTTGGTCGTATGCATAACATATTAGTAACGGGCACAGAACGGAACGTTATTAGTTACGGCCCTAACCACGAAGACAACACTAGGCTGCCACTAGTTGATTCAAGATAAAAGAAGACTGTTTAGGATTTGGAAAAAGGGAGGGGATAAGGAGGAATACTTAGTGGCTGAATGTCGGACAAGAAGGGAAGTTTACTAGGCTAAAATTAGTACAGAATTCACTTTCAGATGTGATAAAGAATGCCGATAGTAGTGGAGAGATATTTAGGATAGCAAAGCAAATGATCAGTCAAAATAAGGATCTCATAGGAGAACAATGTGTGAAGGATGATATGGGAAATGTACTGGTTGAACATGGGGAGATTAGAAATGCTTGGAGGAGTTACTATGAGCACCTGCTAAATGAGGAGTTATAATGGTGAATATTTATAAATGGAAGGGTGATGCCTTAGTTTGGAGCAACTATAGGGGTCTTAATCTGCTGGACCATGGAATGAAAGTGGTGGAGAGAGTCATGGATAAATTGATGATAGAGTGTAAATATACATGAAATGCAATTTGGTTTCATGCCAGGAGGAAGAGGACATTGGGACCATACTCTGTGCAGAGTGTTGGTGCTGCTTAAGCAGTCTCCTTAGCTATCGGGCACAATCCTGGACAGGTCGCCACTCTGACACAGTATACCAGCATGCTGGCACTCATTTTGCTGACCTCGGAAGGATGACAGGTCAAGTTAACCCCACCTGGTATTAATGCAACAGCTGAGCGGGATTTGAACTGAGGACCCGAGGATCCAAAGCCCACCACCCTAACCATTAAGCCAACACCAGGCATTTGGAAGGTGAAGTCACTTCAAAAATTCTAGGATCTGGATCCTCACCAAAATCTAATCAATTCGTCCTTGGCACACACCCAACATGTCCAACCAAGTTTCGTACAAATCCATTAATAACTTTTTTTTTAAAGATATCTTGCTCACAGACAAACAACCAACCAGACAGACAGACAAACATGGTTGAAAACTTCACCTCCTCCACTTTTGGTGGTGGAGGTAACAAACATGTGAAATAAATATAAATTGCCTTTCTGATAAAGTCTCCTGCTGCGTTGAAGCAGATTAAACGTAGCCCCCTCCCTTGTGTAATGTGTCTAAACCCCCACCATTCCTCCCTTATCAATGTCTTAAATTGTTTCCTTTTGTGATCTGTTGATGTGTATCTTTTACAAATCGCTCTGTGTATTGTGGTGTGGGCCCCTCGTGTGTAGCATCACAATGCCCAGAGCTCCCTGCCCATGAGATGACTCGGCCGAGAGCATGGTCAATGAGTGAGCCATGGTGACGTCATGGGTTATAAAATCCAATGGCAACCCATGCTGTGCCAGAACAGTCGAGTCTCCCAGAGAATTGGAATGTGACTGCATGCTGCGCCATTCTTAGACCATGTGGAGGTACTCGCTATTACCTTCAGAAAATGATTTCCGTTGTGCAGATCACCAATCTGAAAGAAATTTGGCATACTTAAAGAATTTTAGACGCTGAGTCCAAATCCACTTGTTTCCACGTCGAGGATGTGACACAATTGGTCATTTTTGGCAAGTAAAGATAGACCGAACATTAAAACACGATTTTGACACAGAAATGAAGAATCAAGGTTAGACTGACATGCACGTCAAAGAAAACTTTTGTGAGGTCTTAAAATAATACAATATGTTTATACAGAGCCCTATTCACTGTTATTAAAGATGTTTATAATTAAAGGTCGTAAACTGAAGCAGTTACATATTTTGACCGGCCGAAAACGTCTGGACCAACCAGACAGGCCTTCGAGTTGACCAAGGCAACTTTTTACTTAAAAGGCAGCCACACTGGCTATTAAAGGTAGTTACATTGACTATTAAAGGCAGTAACAGCACCTATTAAAGACAGTTACATTGGCTATTACGGATTAAATCAAAGACAAAGAGACTGCGCGACTCAGCCTGATGAAAAGTGGAACCGCCACAAGAGGATTACTGTATTAGAACTCCAGTATTTCTTGCACTGAAGTGGTTGCTGAACTAGGCTCTTGACTGCTGCTATTACAAAACTCAAGTCCACTGTTGCATGCGAACCAACCTGAATACTACTGTGTAGTCGATCACCACAGCAAAAGCAGTGTGACACCCGCATTCACAGTTCGTTGTCGGAATCATCGTCGGTTCTGCTTTCATCATCCATAAGTTCTATTTCTGCACGGGTCTGTACATCGTTGGCACAGTTTTGACACCCACAGCACTCTGTGCAGGATAGTCCTTTTGACCGGCAAGAACACTGGTTGGTCTCGCATTTCGTCTTCTTGCAATTACATTTCGTCTCCTCCAACAGTTCCTTCGGCGCTGGTGGTTTGTTCAGCCAGTGAACACTCAGTGCTCCGTTGCGTTCCATCCATCCGTGAAATGTAGGAGAAGGGGCTTCTATAAACCTCTCAGTCGCGCGGTGGTGGATCGC
The DNA here is from genome assembly GCF_056783735.1 of Eptatretus burgeri. Lineage (NCBI taxonomy): Eukaryota > Metazoa > Chordata > Myxini > Myxiniformes > Myxinidae > Eptatretus > Eptatretus burgeri. The sequence goes on from NC_140968.1 coordinate 55,575,654, forward strand.
AGACTGATAGTTCACTCTTTTGCAATGCAGCATCAGAGCGTCACTTGTAGGCGGCAACTTCTGTTCTCCCAGCGACTGGCTGTAGAATAGCTTGTAGCGAGCCTCATCCACACTCTTCATGGTCGGCTGATTGTACATGGCGCAGACGATTTGTTCCAGGTCGTGAATGATATTCTGATCTAGCATGAATTCTCGACCAATACTCCTGAAACAGGTGATGAGATGGGGGATCCTTCATCATCAAATCAAATGGCCTTGTTTTGCCCTTACCGTGGAATGCACTGGTGGTATCACTTCCCGTGAAATTGTGCAAACCTATCAACGCATCGCAGACAGAACTTTCCCGGGCATTACTCAGCTTCCTAATGTCAATGACGATAATGTCCTTGGGACTTCCTGTGACCAGATGGAAATTTCGCGCCAGAATCGACTTCGAGTGAGCCAATGCCAACACAAACACATCGGTGTCGAAACTCTCTAAGCGCACCGACTCTTCATTCTGTCCCGCGTGAGCGGCATGTAGCAGGAGCTTCGTGTCAGCTTCCTCATGGTCACATTCAAGTTCAGGTACTGACGACACAGTCATGACACCATTCGATGCCTTGATTTTCTCACATTTGCCAGCATGACTGACATACAACAGCATGTCACCCAGTTTTGATGGAGAGATGTTTCTTGTGCACGATTCGACGATTAACTCTATCAACGCCTCCTTGTTGGCTCCGCTCAGGAGATAATTGGCCCACTGTTTTGGAAGGGCTTGATCACGTCCAGAGATGGTTCCCACCTGAAGATCGCCCGCCCTGCCCACTCGTCTGGCGTGCTCCAGGCACTTGATGCTGATACTTGGGTAAGTATCAAACACCACGTCCAGTCTCGAAGATTGGTTATGTCGTGCTTTGGCCACTACGATGTTCAGCACCATCTCTTCCAGTTTGCCAAAAGTGATAGGCAGTGAACCAGCCTTTATCGCCTGAATAACAGCCATTCCATCCAAAATTGTTGCACCTTGGATAGGCCAAGCGTCCACACGGCAATCGGGCCACAGTTTCAGTATATGGTTGCGGAGTTTGGCTTTGTCTGTCTTAGCAATCGAACCATCACCGGATGCCAGCGGGAAAGATATGTTCGCCAGTGGGTACGCGAGCAGATAGTGGAGTGTTACATTGCTTTTCTCACCAATCAACAGCAGTCGTGTGAAAAGACGACGTTCATTCGCAATTTCAACCTTCGGCGTCTGCTGGTGGAGAGTCGCCGACTTGCCTCTCGCCTTCGAGAAAGTTGCCAATTTGGCCTTCAAAATCGGACTGAAGAATGGGACCTCACCCGAGAGAAGCCGATAACGCAAAAATTGCACGACAGCATTCTCTCCCTTGAAATACGCGTTCATCAAGTCGGCGGAAGTGGCTGGCGGTGCGATGACACCTGAACTAATGTTGATGAGTTCAAGGTGAGCGCCGGAGAAAGGGTTAATCATTTGAAGTACTGTGTCCATCACTTGTACCACCACTGCTTCGTTCTTCTTTGAGCTCGACACATCCAAATCCTTTCTTGTTCGGGGCTTGTTGTGGATACCTGCCATGGACTCACATTTCCTTGCGATTTCCGCACGTGCTGGTTGGGACAGGATCCACTTCTTTACAGCTGTGTTTTTCTGAGTGTAACCAATGATTCCTCCACTGGTCTTGCTGCCCCTATTTAAAGTCTGCTCTATGATCTGATCACACGCAACACTACTAAATCCATAACGAGTATGCCGTTGAGCAGTCCATTTGCCATCCATGCATGCTTGATAAGTGTCTGGGTGGGAGTGCTCTAGCCCGGCCATTTCCAGCCAGTAAACGGGTAAGTTCCTTGCATAGTTTAGGTGATCGTACGAAAGTACCAGGGCATTGATGCTCTCGTGCTAGCTCTACCATTTCCAAGTAGGAGCACCAGAATGTGAATGTTTTGCTCGCTGTACATTGCTGCTGTCTGAAGTCGCTGTGGCGTGTGAACATTTCTGTGACCTCTTCCGATGACAGTAACTGTTCGAACAACGGAGACGGAAACGTTTCCTGGAGACACTCTATACACCTCTGGAATCGCACACGCGTCTCCTCTGCGAGGGAGTCCATGAAGGCCTGGAAGCATAGTCTTCCTCGCGCTGCGTAGACAAGCTTGTGACAGCGCAGACTCCTGTTATAGTGGTGGCCGTTTATTACTGAATTTGCAGAATGCTGAGCGACAATACCAGACTCTATTATGAGGTCTAGCAGACCTGCGTCTCTGAATCTTTTGCCAATCATGCCTAGGAAGCTCATGAGTTTGTGGAATTCGCCGAGATGAATTACCAACCTTTCTGTCAACTCCGGGTGCAACCAACGAATCTCATGCGCCTTACTGTCAATCGCAAGGTCGAAGACTAGAACTACTTCTTCACGTTCCAGTTTATCAGCCATATCGATGCTTTGGCGTAGGACCGTGTAAACGGTGTCCAGTTCCGTGGGTGATGCCTCGATCACGGGAAGGTAGATGATGGCTGACTTGGTCAACTCTTCATCCCGATGAAGGAGGGTGTTTACCCAGTCCATGTCGGCAACCGCCCGTCCGTTTTCTGGACCGTTTCCATTGTGTAATAGAGCACATCCAGCGATAGGCTGTCCTCTTGTGATGGACTGATGTCAATGTCACAACTGTAAAAGGCTGTGGTCCCTTGCCTTTTCCCGCCACCATACTTGAGAATGGGTGGCGTGTTACCAACTAATGACCGCTGACGACGGCTAATTGGAGTCACTGGACGAGCGTGTTGAATTGGCTCAGAGGGTTCGTCTTGTATCATCAATCCATTGGTGTGGTGAGTGGTCCCATGACCGGTGAGGGTCTCTCACTGAAATCGATGTTATCGTGCACAAATATTGTCGGTACATTTCTGAGGAAGTTTGAGGGCAGTTTTCCCTCCTGATCAATCTGCAACAGTGCCAAAGCAGTTTCCAACGCCTGTGTAGTACTGACTGAGACACAATGCCCAGGCTTGTTGAGCAGTCCTAACAGTCGAGTAGAACCAGTCCAATGTTTCACAGTCAGGCCCAATGCATAGGACTTCGGAGTAAACGTCTGACCCCTTGACGCTATAGAAACAACGTCTTGAAGAACAGAGAGCATTTTCAGATGAATATGCCGTGGGAGTTCCACAAATTTCTCCAGGGTTGGCTCGTCTGACAGGCCCGCTATCCATGCAACAAGGTTGTACAATGCAACAGGGATGGCTCTTTCAGCATTTGAAATGTCGAAGTCAGGAGCAAGTGGTGGCCATGTAATGTCCACACTTTGGTGTTTGTTCAGGTCATCCCTCACCATGAGTGCTCCCGAGTATAGAACATGTAAATTGAGGCCTGAGTCACCCTGCTGTGGACCCTGGCTGGCTTCATCCTCTGTAGTTGACTCTGTTTCTGTTGTAGAGCTACTGTCTACAACAGCAGCCTGAGCAATGGAACCAATATCAATGTCCTTCATGTACACCACTTCGCTCTCAGACATTTTTGGTGGACGATAGAAAATCATGTCTGGGTACCGTTCCTGCAGTCTTTTCTTCAGTCTTGTTGCCTGGTAGTTGGTCTTATCCTGACCTTCACATACTCTGAGTAGGTCATTGAACATCTCGCACAACTTCTTCATATGTATAGATTGCTTTCCATCAATGAGTCTTACCTGGATTACTTTATCACAGAAAATGTCACATGTTGAGTCATAGTTCACTTTCTGAGTTTGGAGTTTACTTTCACTCTGTCTCTGGTATGTGTCATTCACATACTCATAATAACATTTACGGTGATAACAAACTTCCAGCGCCACACAGTCTTTATCCTTTATAGTTGTCATTATTCTCATATCACGTTCATCTCTCCTCTGCTCAGCAGTTTCCCTCAGCTTTCCTCCATCCTGTGTTTCTGCCAGGGACAACTGATCACGTTGAGATTTTCCTTTGACACGGATGAATTTGTCTTTTTCTGGCATATGATACAAATTCTTGGCAGTACACCAGCTGATTTGCCACCCTTTCTACAGAGGTTCTGAGGGATTTTCTATGTATTTTGTGGTACGAGTGCCCCTCTTCTTCGAGTCCACCCACCACCTGACTGGCTCTAGCAGAAACTGCAGTAGTGCTGGCTTCTGATTTCCTTTTCCTGGCTTCAGTGCATTTTATATGATCCTTGTTACAAAACGACGCATAGCAGAACCGGTGACAGCCGGCATCCGCAGGAGGATCAGTCATTGGCAGCAGTTTCATTATTTGATCAGCCAGCAAACGGCATTTGTTGATAGTTTCACTATCTGTGGCATCGCACCAAGCCTTCGCACACTCGTAGACCTTACACCAGCTCTTATCCGTGAATTGCGTCACTTTCTCATCATCCTCCCCACCCAAGTGTATGAAACAACGCATATTTGGTTGTTGAAAGACCAAAAATCACTCAAAATCACACGACAACCATGGGCACCGCCATCTTGATTTGTTGTTTCCTGGTCGTTTCCTCCGCGATTACAAGCACGCCACGCCCACTTCACGGCGGTAATTTCAAATGGTAATAACTGTTAGTTATTGTTAGTTATTGCTAATTGTGAGGAAACCATTAGGGGGTGGGATGAGGGGTTATCTGAGAGGTGGAGGGATGAGTGGTGGTTGATGCACATTACAGCACAATAAATAAAGTTACATAACATCTACATGATGAAAACAATGGCAAATGTTAGGTAATAACTGTAAGTTAACAAATGGTAATAAATAATCACGGCATATGGAAACAAGTAGGAATTTCAAAGGTGTGTTTTCATGAATGTACAGGGTGAATTTCGTTTAGATTGGTGATCTGCACAACTAAACTGAACGAACCGACCCACCTCCACATGACCTATCTGGGAAGGAATCTCTATGCTGTGCCATTCAGGGGAGAAAGTGTGTGTTTGCAACCAGTACTAGAGTCTGCTCTCTGAGCAGTGTGGAGAGTTCAGCCAGCTTGGGGTTGCACCGAAATGAGCACACCTCCACTCCTGACCAGCTCGCTTTCAGCCGATGAGATTCAGCCGGTACTGCAGACACCGTGCCATCCCACGGTGCCTCACACTGAGGAAGGCCAACCTTCATCTGCCCCCATCTTCCTTCTTCTATTCTTTCTTGCATCCTGTACTTTTGTGAGAGACTGTCTTTAAGTTTAGTTTTAAGTCAGTGAAGCCATATTTTTGACTATTTCAAGTGGGTACTGTCAGATTCTTCTTGTTTTAATTATTTGTGATACCCTTCCCTGTTAAGATTAATTAAACCATTATTTTTCATCCACTTGCATGGTAACTTTGTTTCGTATATCATTGTTCGAGAATATAATCAAATGGAAGACCAAATACTGCCTTGGAGTCATCAGAAGGAACCTGAATAAGCAAAGAGCAAAGATTGAGTCTTCAGAAAGTACTTGGATAGGATTTGGGTTTCAGCTGCAACTCCATGACCCTCAAACCCATACAGGTGCTGCCAAGTGAGCCTTACAGAAAATTTTCTGCGAGAATTCACTTCTCCTTTGACAGATAAAGAAAGAGAAATAAAGAAAAAGCAAGAATTAGAATGAATAAAGAGAAATGTGAAAAAGTAGAAAGAAGTGTGGAAGGAACAAATAACAGAGGTCAGGAAGAACCCAGATGGATGGATTTCAGCAGTTACTCCCCAGGCTCAAACGCAGCAACAGGTACAAGCTACTAGAAGTCCATCAGCAAGGAAGCACAGTCCACACAGCATCAGGATATGATGGTACAAACATAATCAAACGGAAGACCAAACACTGCATTGGAGTCATCGGAAGGGACCAAGAGCAAGGTTGAGGGACAATAGAGGGGGAATCTTGGACAAATAAGGGATGTGTGGAGGAATGAGTGGTAGGGGAGCTTGCATAGGGTGGCCAACATGGATGCAGAAGAAAGAAAAATGGGAATTTTGAAAGAGGTGGGGGATGGATGGCCAGGAGGGTGGGGGGGGGTTGATGGCGAAAATTGTGAGGAAACCATTAGGGGGTGGGATGAGGGGTTATCTGAGAGGTGGAGGGATGAGTGGTAGTTGATGCACATTACAGCACAATAAATAAAGTTACGTAACATCTACATGATGAAAACAATGGCAAATTGTTTTCTTGTCCCTAACAGAAACTTTCCTCTCCCAAGACGTGTCTGACTCCCAAGTATCTCTCCCTGGTTACTCCCTCTTACGGTATGACAGACCTGAGCCTCGTCCTGGTGGAGGTGTTGCTCTCTTCATCAAAGACTCTATTCCTCACTCTCCATGCACTGCTCTCACTCCCCCACACCCCCAGGAATACCTCTGGCTTCGGCTTCCCCTCCACTCCCACCTCATGTTTATATGTGTACTGTACCGTCCACCGAACAGTGATGACTCCATCTACACCTCACTATCCGAAAACATGGACCATCTTCTATCTTCTCATCCAAACTCTCTCTTCCTCTTATGTGGTGACTTCAATTGTCATCACGCCAGTTGGCGAGGTGTGGGTACCTCTCTCACCTGTCATGGCACCTCAGCAAAAGCTTTCTGTGACTCATTGGGACTGACTCAATCGGTCAACTTCCCGACCCGGATCTCAACCAATGGTACTCCATCTCTTCTGGATCTGATTTTGACAAATTTCCCTGACAATATCTGCTGCTCTTCCTTCGCTCCAATTGGTTCTTCTGACCACGTCCTTGTCAAAGTGGACATCTCTCTGGCTGTTATCAGAGAACCACCTCACCGCCGTCGAGTCTGGCATTTCACTCAAGCCGACTGGCAGGGTCTCCGAGCAGCCATCAAACTTACAGACTGGTCTCCTATCACTACTTTCTCAAACATCAACTCATCCTGGGAATTCTTTCAAAGAAACTTGCTCTCCCTCATGCACAGATTTATCCCCTCTCGTGTTCAGTTGTCTTACCCTTCCTCCCACCCTTGGTTTACTGAAGCTTGTGGCGAGGCAGTTGTCCTGAAACAACTTGCCTTTGCCTCATGGAAAGCAAACCCAACTGAGGGCAATCTCAGTTCTTTCCACAAAGCTCGGAACAAGTGTGTATCTACCCTCAGGAGAGCCAGAAAACAACATCTTTCTCATCTCAAGTCTGAACTCTCAAACCTCTCTCCCTCCTCAAAATCCTGGTGGCATTTAATCAAATCTGTTTCTGGTGTATGTTCCCGCTCGATCCCCTCCCTTACCTCAAAATGGCCGCACTGCTGATTCCACACGTGATAAAGCTGAATGTCTAAACTCGGTGTTTGCAGCTAAATCTTGTGTCCTAAACCCATCACTATCTCTACCCACTTTACCCAGTCGCACCCAACTGTCCCTGGACTCTGTATCCTTTTCTCCTGACAAGGTGGAGAGCTTGCTTTCAAACCTCGAGTCAGATTCTGCAACCGGTCCAGACGGCATCAGCCCACGTGTCCTCAAAGCCTGCTCTTCTGCTCTTGCTCACCCTCTCTCTGTTCTATTCACCCTCTCATTTGCCCAAGGTCATCTGCCATCTGCTTGGAAATCTGCTAACATCACTGCCCTGAATAAAAAGGTGCAAAAACAGATCCCTGTAACTACAGACCAATCAGCCTTCTCCCAATCATCAGCAAGGTGATGGAATCCATCATCGCTTCAGACATGAAATCCTTCCTCTTCTCCAATGGCTTGATTTCCAATCATCAATTTGGTTTCAGACCAGGTCACTCTACCCTGGATATGCTGCTTCTGCTCTCCCATCAATGGATGGAGGTCCTCAATGCCAGACAGGAAATCCGAGCCGTATCCCTGGACATATCACGTGCTTTTGACACAGTCTGGCACCCTGCCCTACTCACCAAACTCTCTTCCCATGGTATTCAAGGCCATCTCCACTCATGGCTCGCAGACTTCCTCTCCTGTCGCAGTCAACGTGTGGCCCTAAATGGAGTTCTTTCATCCCCTCTTCCTGTGCAGGCTGGAGTTCCTCAAGGTAGCGTTCTGGGCCCTGTTCTTTTTCTGGTTTTCATCAATGATCTCTCGGACTCTCTGGAAAATCCTCTATTTCTCTTTGCCGACGACTCCACCCTCTGCCGTACCATCTGTCATCCCTCAGACCGGCAAGCAGCAGCTTCTTCGCTCATTGCAGATCTGGATAAAATCACAAACTGGTCCAACACGTGGAACATGTCTTTCAATCCAGACAAATCTCACACTCTCACTATGTCTCTTCGAAAGGACCATTTACAAACCCCCCCCATCCACTTTCTCAACAATCCTCTGGAAGAAGTCTTTTCTTTCAAGCTTCTAGGTCTCACTATCTGCCATGACCTTTCCTGGGAAAGTCACATTTCCAAACTCGCCTCAAAAGCCAGTCGCCGACTGGGAATCCTCCATCGTGCTAAGTCCTTCCTCGGCCCTCTTGAGCTCCTGACCACTTACAAAGCTTTTGTCCTTAGCCTGATGGAGTACTGCTCTCCCCTCTGGGCTGGTGCTCCTGCCTCCCACCTTTCTCGGCTTCACGCTGTCGAAACCAGGGCATTTAAGATCATCGGCATCTCCCGCAATGAAGCTGAGTCTTTGGGCCTCTCACTCAATCACCGCAGGTTGGTCGGTGGTCTTTCTGTCTTCTACCGACTCCTCTCCAGCCTTGCCCCCCTGCTCTCTCTGCGATTTGTCCCCACCACATTTCCACAGGGCGCTCAAGGTCCGCCAACAACCCCCTTCTGGTAAAACTACCAAAATCACGAATCACTGCTCATCTTCACTCTTTCATTCCTCTTTTTCCTGCCTTTGGAATAAACTTCCTCACTCTATTCTTTCCCATTCTTCCCTCCAGGCTTTCAAAACAGCTGTTCACCACCACCTCTTATCTTCCCCCATCCAAATCCTCGATCTTTTCTACCCCCGATAATCCACCCAAGCCCACTTCCTTCATTTCCCCTGCTTTCCTTCCTGAAAGTCCCTGAAATGTCCATCTTCTCTTCGCCATGTTCCCCGTCCCATCCCCATCCCTCTCCCTTCCACAGTTCACCGAATGTGTCTGTTCCCCACTGTTTTGTCCCTTCCACTCCAGCCCCTCTTGTCTCATGCCTCCTTGCTGTGAGTTGTGTGTTAGCTCTCATACGAGCCTCGACCAAGGTATACAAAAAAAAATAAAAAAAAATAAAAAATGTTCACAACCCAGCATACATGTGGTCAGAAAATGATGTTATGTTGTTTGACCTACACATCGAGGTGTGTATAATGGCAAAAAATGAGACCAATTATATGACTTTGAGCAAATGTTACAGGTGTAATTCCTCCACCTGTGTTGTTTCTGTAAAAACCCCGGCTTTTATATATTTTGGGATTGCCAAACAAAATTATTGAAAGGCTGGTTCTCGGTTTTGTTGTGCACCTCCCAGTTGCCATTATTTTCCTCCACCGGTCTGAAGTTCCAAAAGTGATGTAATAAGAAGCTCTTTTCTAAATCTCCTGACATTCATAACTGTGTCCTGATATTGATTGCCAGCACACTGGTCAAATTCCTAATTCTTGCCATTTTCATTCAAGTATCCTGTGGTGGAGTGGCAATCTGTCCAGGATGGGTTCAACTTGTATTGAAGGCCCAAAGCTCTGTCAAGAGTTTCACTTGGCAGTGTTTAAAAGGGTTTTGTTAAAAACACGTCGACTTCATATCCATTTTGAAATCGGACCTGAGCATGAAGGTGTACAAAATGGCATAATCACAGGCACGCATAAAATAATTCCAACGTTGCTGTCTTAAAAACGCATCATGAAAATATAATGCGAGTGGAGGCTCTTTAACATATCTATCCCACAATTGTTAATTTCATTCCACTGCCTCCTGTTAAATTAACCACATCTTGTTCCAGAGAAAACATGATTATGTCCACAAACTCTCCACTGTTTAAACCCCTCTTTTTTCCCACTCCATTTATGTGTGCATTGTGCCTGCCTTTTTTCACAACATTGTTATCACCTGTCACCTCATTAGATGCTCCACACATTGGTTGTCCCACAAGGTGCTCATGGCCAGACAATCCCTCCTGGTTACCATCTCTATATCTGATCTGCAGAGTCAACAGGAGGAAGCAGACAGCCCATGGGGCTCCCTAACTATACCTAACGAGCCAGGCACACTTCCGCTTTTTACACAGACTGAAAGGGCATTTCTCTGCAAATACCATCGCTTTGTACAGCTGAGATTTGGTGACCATCCACATGTCCTGCCATCGGGTTTGTTCATCATTTAAACCTCGGGTTTTCTCTCGAGGGTCACGCAGCAGTACAGCATTTGCGAGCATTAAAAATATCCTCCCTGTTTTTCTGGACCACACAACTTATTTTTGCCATAATGTATTCATTTTTTCAGTCCAACCTATTCAAATGGGGACCCATTGAGTCATTCAGTTACATAAGCAGAACATTCCATGTCTACAAGGGAATGAGAAAATGCTTTATTTCGACCTCTCCAGTTTACCAACTGGGTGGACGAGATGAGGTTGCAGGGGTTGCAGGAAGAGGTTGAATGGGATGGAATTTGAACAAGGAATTTAAATATTTTGACCTTCTGTCCTTACGTGTGATCTTACAGGCTGTTACTTAGTCCCTTTTGAAAGACTCCAGAAGCAATCCTTTGACCAACTGTTTTGAAAATTAATTTATGCTGAGCTTCTCAATGGGGCTTTAGCACTGCAGAATTTAAATATGCACAAGTTAAATTTAATTTCTTTTTATTGAAACAGTGCCTTCAGAAAGAATTCACACCTCTGGACTTTTCCCCCATTTTGTTGCGTTACAGCCTGAATTTAAAACATTAAATTTCAATTTTTTGTCACCACTCTACACAATATACCTCATAATGACAAAGTGAAAACATGTTTTTAGAATTTTTAAAAAAAAATTAATTAAAAAGTAAAAAGATGAAATGTCTTGCATCGATAAATATTCAACCCCTTTGCTATGATACTCCAAATTGAGCTCAGATGTATCCAATTTCCTTTGATCATCCTTGAGATGTCTCCACAAATTGATTGGAGTCCACCTGTAGCGAAGTCACTTGATTGGACATCATTTAGAAAGAAACACCTTTCTATATAAGGTCCCACAGTTGACAGTGCATGTCAGAGCAGAAATTCTACCATGAAGTCCAAGGAACTGTCCGGAGAAATCGGAGATAGAATTGTTAGGAGGCATAGATCCGGAGAAGGGTAGAAAACATTTCCTCGAGTATTGAAAGTTCCCAAGAAAAGTGAGCTCCATCATTAGGAAATAGAAAGAATATGGAATGACCCAGACTCTTCCTTAAGCTGGCCGTCCAACCAAACTCAGCAACTGGGCAAGAAGGACCTTGGCCAGGGAGGTGACCAAGAACCCATTGACCACTCTGACAGAACTATAGAGTTCTTTGGCTGATATGGAAGAACCTGCCGGAAGGACAACAGTTTCTACAGAACTTCACAAATATAGACTTTATGGGAGAGTGGCCAGATGGAAGCCAGTCCTGAGAAAAAGGGTACATGACAGCATGCCTGGAGTTTGCTAAAAGGCACATGAAAGACTGAGAAAATGAGGCAAAAGATTCTGTGGTTTAATGACACGAAAATTAAACTCTTTGGCCTGACTGCTAAGTGCTACGTTTGGCAGAAACCAAGCACAGCTCATCACCCGTCTAACACCATTCCTACCGTGAAGCATGGTGGTGGAAACATCATCCTCTGGGGATGCTTTTCAGCAGCAAGGACTGGGGGACTTGTAATGATAGAGGGAACAATGAATGGAGTCAAATACAAGGAAATCCTTGAGGAGAACGTGCTTCAGAATGCAAAAGACCTTAGACTGCGGTGAAGATTTACATTCTAACAGGGCAATGACCCCAATAAAACAGCCAAAGCAACACTGGAATGAATGACTTCAGAACAAGAAAGTGAAAGTCCTTGAGAAGCCCAACCAAAGCCCAGACTGGAATCCCATTGAGAATCTGTGAAAAGACTTGAAGATTGCTGTCCGCTAATGCTCCCCATCCAACTTGACAGAGCTTGAGCAGCTCTGCAAGGAAGATTGGGAGAAAATCCCCAAATCCAGATGTGCAAAGTTGATACAGACTTACGCAAGAAGGCTCAAAACTAAGCATTGCCAAAGGCACTTCTATGTAGTATTAACTTGGGTTGAACACTTATTGATGCAAGACATTTCAGCTTTTTATTTTAAATGAATTTTTTTTAATTTCTAAAAACATGTTTTCACTTTGTCATTATGGGGTATTTTGTGTCGATCTGTGTCAATTTTTTTTATATTCAATCCATTTTAAATTCAGGCTATGACACAACAAAATGTGACAAAAGTCCAGGGGTGTGAATACCTTCTGTAGGCACTGTAAGTGCTCACAGTTAACTCGATGCATTGATCATGAATTAATCTAGATTGACAGAAACAAATCGATAATTAATATTTTCCTATAATGTGCAACTACTGTTGATAAGAAGTCGTCTATATTCCAGAAGTTTATCTCGGAGATCTACAGGATTTAGTAAGGAGTGAAATTTACAAGTATTTCAAACAAATTTGATCACCAACAGTTAATGCTAACTAAATGTCCAGGAAACTCATCAGTCAAAACTTTTCTGCTCCTTGGCGGTCGCAGGTACACTGTAGATCACAGAAGCAAATATCATCTGGCATTCGAGCTCACTTTGAGTAGTAGCATCAAACTCGTGCCACAGTAAAAAAATATTTAAGCAACTGTTCACCCCCAAAGCAAAAGTCTTCCTTTGGAATAGTTCCCAGTGTAATCTGTCACTCGTATCTTCCAATTTTTCTTCTTCTAACTTTCCATGCATACTAAGGAAACTCAAAGGAAGTGCATGAGTGAAATTTGGGTGTTTTGGTTAATTAAAACACCCCTTTTGAGGATAATTAACGGTTATTTAATTATATCCTTTTTTCAGGTGCTCCTTGGCCACCTCGCTCTGTGGGGTCTGAAGGCGTATCCTGGGTTACCTAACTGGGGTCAGAAGCTGCCATGTTTTTTGGCCTGCTCAACCATGCCTTGACTTGGAATAGGCTGCATCAATTTCTGAACGGTAAAGTGTTTTTTTCACTTTCCTCACTCATATTATCAAATGCGTGTTCTTCATAGCTACGGATAGCTGAGTACATTGCAATGCTTATAAACGCTTGGAGACTGCAGCATTCGTAGCTTCATTTCATTTCCGCACATGTGGTAACTGTCCTCGAGAAGCTCTTAAATGAAGCTCAATTACAAAATTTAAGCTCCAGAATCGAACTTGGCAGCAGTTCTGACTCTTAAAAAAAAAGAGTTCATTTGTCCAATTCGGACATATTTGACATTTTGGGCATCTCAGAGAGGTGTTAGTTTAATATGACGGTTCGGTGATTGCTAATCGTGTGCCAAGTCAGCCGTTTATCAACCATTTCATTTGAGTGCTTAAGCCACTTGGCGAGCGCTCTATAATATTCGCACTTTCACTGAATACTATATCGATTGACTTGAACAAAGTTTAGGGGCTACTCGTGTGTGTTGGCTATGTGTTGTTCTGCGGAGCAGTAGGTGGTGGCTGACTCACTGAAAATGTGAAATTTTATTTTCCATGACATTTCCTCTTTTTTGGCGTTCTTTCATGATATGAGCCGTCACTTCGGCACAGATAAATACAAATACAAATTAAAAGTTTCGTTTTTAAAAAAAAGTTTCTTCAACTGTTTCGTGGATTGCTTGGTGAAGCCGCTTGGCACGTGTTCTTCAAGCTTCAATCAATGGCGACACCATGGTTCCATACCGGAGGTAGAAAGGCAAAATAAATTACATAATCACGAGTAAAAAATGTTTTCAGTTGTTATGAAGTAATGAATCGCCACATCGTGGCAGGAAAGCCGAGAGGTATGCATACTCACTCTAAGCTGTGTAGCCTGGGTTTGAATCCCGACCCAGCTATAACCTGTCATCTCGGTGTTTCACAGGCAGGGTAATTCATCTCTCGGATGGACGTTAAACTGTGCGTCTCATCTGCCAAAATCCCTTTCTCCCTCTCCTCTCCCTCACCTCTCCCTCTCTCACTCCTCTGCTTCTCTCACCCTCTGCCTCTCTCACCCCTATCCCACCCCTCCCTCTCCCTCCCAACCCTCTCCCTCTTTCTGACCCTGCCCTCTTTCTACCCAAGCCTCCCTTCTTCCCCTGCTGCACCCCTCCTCCTCTATTGAGGGGAATGTAATATGTGCGAATCGGATTTGGAGTGAGCTGATGGGAGGGGTACAAAGATTGCTGCATGTAGGAGCATGGCAGATCTTTTCCAGGTAGACAGTGTGGGTTTTAAATGCTCCCACCCCAGGTCTCTAAAGTATGTGTGTGTGTGTGTGTGTGTGTGTGTGTGTGTGTGTGTGTGTGTGTGTGTGTGTGTGTGTGTGTGTGTGTGTGTGTGTGTGTTCGTTATCTCACATGTGGGTTTCAGAAGGTGGAACTGAGTCCTCCCAGAACTCAAAGTGTCCCCCTCCGTTTTGGTGAGGCAGTCACAAATCGTGGACCAAGGTGAGAAGTTTTGTTCCGAGGGCTTTTTTGAGGATGGTCACTGAGCCTCAGACTGCTTCCGACTATAGTTCGTTTGTAGTAATATTCCCAGGGATGGTTAAGATCTCTGTAAGGTTCTTCTTCATCATTCCTGTTGCTTCAATGAACACTGGTACGATTTTGGATCACTTAAACCTCCAGGGTCTTTACACCTCTTTTTGGAATCTTGGTATTCGGTCATTTTCTTGATTTCTACGTTGTTTAGGCCAAACTCACTGGGTACTGAAACCCCATTGTGTGTATGTGTTCGGGCATTAAGAATAACACCATTCTCCTTGCTCACCCCACCCTCCTCCCGTCACCTTTCTCTCTCTCGCTCTCTGTCCCCTCATCCCCCCCTCCCCCCGGTTTAATATAATGCAGCACTCTCCTCCCCATATCTCTCTCTCTCTCTCTCTCTCTCTCTCTCTCTCTCTCTCTCTCTCTCTCTCTCTCTCTCTCTCTCTCTCTCTCTCTCTCTCTCTCTCTCTCTCTCTCTCTCTCTCTCTCTCTCCCTCTTTCTCTCCTCATCTTTAATATTCCCGTCAGCAAAGTGACAGGTTGTATTTGCTTGTATAATATAATTTAAAGAATCGCTGTAAATGATGTTAATTTCACAATATTCTATATTCAACATCTTTTAAATTGTCAACGTCAAAACATAGTTCCCTTACCTAAAGTAACAAGGACAAATGTGTCCAAGAGCCGTGTACTAATGGCAATAACAACAACTTCCGATATGTCGTCACGTGCCTTGATGGAGCCAATCGCGAGACCCGTCATGGAGGTTCCTGTTCATGACGAGAAAATCATGCATTTACGAAATTACAACACATTAAATGGAATAATCTTTAAATAGTAACGTGAAGTTTTCGGAACTTTAAAGCAAATGTCCTAATCTATTTAAAAGTTGATGATAGACGCTCTCAAAAGGCACCGTCAATACGAGGATGTGTACAGGTATTTTGTATTGAAGGAGATCTGGATCCCGTATATAAAGGAGCCAAGTCCTAAAGGTTTTGTCTTCACAAGAAGAAGAAGAAGAAGAAGAAGAAGAAGAAGAAGAAGAAGAAGAAGAAGAAGAAGAAGAAGAAGAAGAAGAAGAAGAAGAAGAAGAAGAAGAAGAAGAAGAAGAAGAAGAAGAAGAAGAAGAAGAAGAAGAAGAAGAAGAAGAAGAAGAAGAAGAAGAAGAAGAAGAGGAAGAACGCGGAGCTCTCTTAGAGCCACGTTCGCTACGCGAGACACGGCAAAAAATCTTAACCTGAAAGCAATTGACTGGTTTACCGACCATACGGTCATCAGCTGGGCACTGTTCTTCATCGAAGTTTCGATCCTTTCATTTCAGGACCTCTCCAAATTGCGGATCCACAACCTTGGTCCTGGATCCACATCAGATTACTTACATCAATATATCCACCACCTTAGTTACTTCCAGATAGTCATTCAACCCATCAATGCAATATCACTATTCAAACTCTAATCGCTCCCGGATTTAATGTATTGTGACCGATGTCACCTCAAGATCGCGACGAGAGGATGGCATGTCTTTAAGAGACCACAATCACCAGTTGCCCCAGAACTTCCCGCGGGATCCCACGTCCCAAGTCGTGTTGCAATATGCAAAAGCCCAAGTGTGAGCCCTGGCAGTTACGCAACAGACAGTCAATCGGCCGAGCGGACACTGCATAACCGCATCTGCGATCTATTCTTAGATAATTAACCAACCGGTGCTGGCCAAACACTTCAGCAATCTTTTGCTGCCATCAGACCAGACAATAAATCAGGGCACAGTTTCTTGAGGAAATGGCTTTCAGTGGCAGTAATCAAAATGCAAGTATTTACAAGGACAGAAAAAAAATGAAATGACATATCTTCTTCTTCTTCTTCTTCTTCTTTCGGCTGCTCCCGTGAGGGGTCGCCACAGCGGATCATCCGTATGATCTGCATAGTGATTTGGCACGTTTTACGCCGGATGCCCTTCCGGATGCAACCCTGGTCGCCTCTTACGACACAGGGATAAAATGACATATATATATATATATATATATATATATATATATATATATATACATACATACAGTATATATATGTACAATAATTAATCACAATATATATATATATATATATATATATATATATATATATATATATATATATATATATATATATATATATATATATACTTTCCCAAATTGTCCCCTATGTGACACACACGCCTTTTGGAATTTTACCAGTGACTTAACACGCTAGAGTACAGTATTCCGGCATGATGCATCCAATGTGGAATGAAGAGATGAGTGATTGGTAAGGAAGATGAGATGAGGACAGAAAGAGATAGATGGGAACATGATGGACCCCTGCACCCCTCACAATTGTTGATCGTGGTCCCACGTCATGACTGAAACGAGAACCCTCTGTTCTGCTGCTCCTCTTGCAGCCACAGCTCCGGCGTTTCCCCATGGACCAGTGACATCACTTGCTGCACATATCTAACGCATCTCTTGGCAGGATGCACGGGTGATGTAGCTGAGGCGGAGGGTCCAGCGACGCAGCTCGTGGATTGCGGACGTGAGCATGTGAAGGCGAAGAAGTACAAGGGCGGAAGGCAAAGACATGAGGAAGAGAGTGAAAGGGCAGAGACAGAAGATGCAGGAAAGAATGAATAATGAAGAACGAGTGGTGTGGCGAGCAATAAATAGACAAAGCGTGAAGGAGAGTGAAAGAAAGAAACACGAGCGAGCAAGCAAAGACAAAGGAATGACAGAGAAGGACGAAAGGAGAGAAGGACGAGAGAACCCTCTTTGACATTCATTGGGACCTGTAGGGGACATGTATTGCAAAGCAAGTGTCGGTCTTGTTGCCCTTGCCAAAGAAGAGGGTATTGCATTTGGGTCCATTTGTTTGCGTTTGTTTGTTGGCTGCTCTTAGAGCACCCTTATTCTGGACATTTCCATCTGTCTGTCCACGAAACTTTGGTCAAGCCGAGGGGCTAAACCACTCAACCGATTCCAATGAAATTTGGTAGGTTGGACCAATATTTTTGGGAATCGTGTGCTTTCGAATATGGGACCCCAGGCCCTAACAACGGCATAGCAACGGCCCTTTAAAGTGGTCAAAAAATCGAAAAAAAAATATAAACAAAATATCGTAAAATCGAAGCTTAGAGTTCTGTGCGCAATCAATCTAGCTCCCTTCATGCCAACTTGCAGCCCTAACAAAAAATATTTGTTTTTTTTGGAGATAAGTTTTGGGATAAGATACAAGGAGATAAGTTTTGGGCGAGTACATGTCGAACATTTCAGAAATGGTAAATTGCGAATATCTCTGAGAGAAAGTTTGATTTTGATGAAACTTGGGTGAAATCTATCTATAATTCCAGCAATCTCTGTGTGTGTCTGTCTGTCTGTCTGTCTGTCTGCGACCACCGTTTCTCAACAACCACTGGTCCGATCTGATTGAAACTTCCCAGGAATATTGCCGGGGACCCGGGGATGTGCCTTTTCAAGGTTTGATATGAATCGGACAAGCGGTTCCCAAGTTACGGCCATTTATCTGTCGACCAATGACAAGACACGGTGCTATGACGTCACAAATGACGTCGCAATTAATGTTTATTTATTTACTCTTTTTATTTTTTATATTTTGCACGATCGACGGTCCGATCTGATTGAAACTTGCCAGGAATATTGCCGGGGCCCCGCGGATGTGCTTTTCAAGGTTTGATATTAATCGGACGAACGGTTCCCAAGTTACGGCCATTTATCTGTCGACCAATGACAGGGCACGGTGCTATGACATCACAATTCATGTTTATTTATTTATTTATTTTTTTATTATTTCTTTTGCACGAGTGAAACTTGCCAGGAATATTGCTGGGGACCCACAGATGTGCCTTTTCGAGGTTTGATATCGATCGGACGAGCGATTCCCAAGTTGCGGCCATTTTATTGCTTTTTCAGTGTTGAAAAGGTGTATAGATGGAAGCTGAAGGTGTCGTTCCACCTTCTCACCTTATCATGCCAATTTTTTCTCAGAATAATGATAACAGCATATTAATAATAATAATAGCACAATAATTGGCAGTACACAATAATAGCACAATAATTGAATAAAAAGAATAACGTGATACAATGACCAATGTCTGTCAACCAATAACGACCTATATATTGTCTGTCAACCAGACAGGACACGGTGCTATGACATCACGAATGACGTCACAATTAATGTTTATTTATTTTTTATTATTATTTTTTTTTGCACGATTGACGGTCCGATCTTATTGAAACTTGCCAGGAATATTGCTGGGGACCCACGGATGTGCCTTTTCAAGGTTTGATATTAATCGGATAAGCAGTTCCCAAGTTACGGCCATTTTCTGTCGACCAATGACAAGACACGGTGATATGACGTCACGAATGACGTCACAATTAATGTTTATTTATTTATTTATTTATTTATTTGCACGATTGACGGTCCGATCTGATTGAAACTTGCCAGGATAATTGCTGGGGACCTGCGGATGTGCCTTTACGAGGTTTGATATTAATCGGACGAGCGGTTTCCAAGTTACGGCCATTTATCTGTTGACCAATATCTGCGAGAGGGGGACGGGAGAGGGGAGGATGAGAGTGGGGGCGAGAGAGGAGGGGGGAGAGAGGAAGGGCGACACTAGGGGGAGAGGGGGGCAAGAGAGGGGAGTGAGAGAGGGGGACGGGAGAGGGGGTGTGAGAGGGGCGAGAGAGGATGGGGGAGAGAGGAGGGGTGAGACTAGGGGTGAGAGAGGGGGAGAGAGGGGAGAGAGAGGGGGAGAGAGTGAGGGGGAGAGAGAGAGGGGCGAGAGTAAGGGGGGGTGAGAGTGAGTGGGAGAGAGAGGAGGGTGAGAAAGGGGGGCGAGAGGGGGCGAGAGAGAGGGGCGAGTGAAAGGGGGCGAGAGAGGGCTGCACATACTGGCACTCACCTACGGGCCTGCCCCTACGGGCCCATACTAGTGTGTACAATGTGGCTAGCATGTACAGAAAAATGAATGGTTGCTATGCACACCGTTGCTTTGCAACAGCTAAAATACTTTATCGTACATCGTACACTTATTGTGGACTGTACAAAAAAATCAATACCTCCGAAACTGGACCTCCAAGGGACCTGTTTTTTTGTGCCCAAGGAGAATGTCTTACAGCATCAAATAAAAAAATAAAATCTTTAGCGAATAGATAAATGGAATTACCAGGGCTGCCATTTGTTAGAGTCTCTGTTTGAGCCATGTCGCCGACCGGCTTGTTTGTCTGTCTGTTTGTCCGCACAGAACTTTCATGTTTCTCTCCACAAACGCTTGTCGTATTAAGACAAAATTTTCACCATTGGTGCAACTACTCCTGAAGAATGCTGTAATGATAATTATGATGTCATATGTCACGTGGTGTGGCAACCATATTGGAAAAACTGAAAAACTTTGGACCTCTGTGTCTCTGAAACCACACAAAGAAAAAAAATTGAAACTTGGCAGATGGCAAGTACTCCTCATGAGTTTGATTTTTATGACGTTATATGTGCCTCGTTATTACGTCATAATTGCATACATAGAACACTACATCCGATCAGTATGAAAAATTTTGAGGGTCATCTTGGGATAAAATGGTCCACAGAATAAAAATTCATGACGTCATCGGTTACGTGATTCGACAGCCATATTGTTTTAAAAAACAAACCTCAAAAATTCTTCTTTGAAGTGGCTGAAGAGATCGAGGTGAAACTTTACACGTATGACCGCGTGTCCATGAGGAACAAAAGGTTCACGCATATGATATCATAGGTCACATGGTTGGCAGCCATAGGGGATTTACCCTGAAACCTATAAAAAAAATGCACCACTCAAAAGAAGTCCTGGTGAAGGTCTGTAATCTCTGCATTGCTCTTTTTCTTGTTATTAACGTGATGGATATACTTTTATTAATGTGGTTGATATACTGTTATTAATGTGATGGATATACTTTTATTAATGTGGTGGATATACTGTTATTAATGTGGTGGATTACAGGTTTGGAATGATCAATGATGCAGAATTTCTTAATACCAGCATAAAACCTCACCTTTTCAGGGTAGGTTTGAAGCATTTATAACACACACACACACACACACACACACACACACACACACACACACACACACACACACACACACACACACACACACACACACACACACACACACACACACACACACACACACACACACACACACACACACACACACACACACACACAGACATTTATCCTTTTAATAACAGATTTTGATGTGAACACACAAATGTCAATCTTTGCCAGCTGGTTTCTGGAAAAATTGAGCCAATTCCACATGCTATATTGAGCTGCCAACCTCAATTGATGGGACACCATATATGAATGTCCCCCTAAATAATTTTAAAGGCTCCTCCAAAAACTATTCACATGACAAGTGAGCATGATCCAGGAAGCACCTTTGAATGGCGAAACGCCACTAAGGACCAATCTGAAACTTCCCCGAAAGAACACCTTGTTCATATCCAAATGTTGATCCTTCTGACGCGTTTTGACCTCAGAACCATCTTGATGTATTTTCAGAACATGGTTCTTACTTTTCAGGTAGAACATTGTTGAGTTCCATTATCCCTCTGTGAGGAGTTGCTTATGCTCTCACCATTTGAGACCAACTGCGTTTTCATATTACAACGAGCAATGTAAATGCTTCACAATTTTGAACACGAATTGAACTTTTAAAGTGTACAATCACACGATCGCTAAATAAAACAAGACTCGAATGTAACATTTGGCAAAAATCGGTTTACTCCCTAATCAGTGACATCAAATGATATCGACACATTCAGGTCAAAGCAAACGCGAATGTTATTTGACACAAGAATGGAAGACATTGCTTCCATGCTGTCAAGCTCTTTAAACAGCAGTTGAGTGCGGAAAGATTCAGATTCAAAGAGGCATTTTGAAGTTTCTTACGATGAATAGTACATCAATTGTAGAAAGTCATTTGTACATGCTCAACTCAGGTTATTATTTATTTTCAGAGCAGTATAGTATGTTAGACTCATAATAATAGAAACGGACCTCTGCTTGAATTACCCCAAAACAACAACCCTCAAGCCAAGGAAGCGTATAACCTTTCTAAGCATCGTTCTCGGAGGCATGTTTCTGCTTTTCGGCTTCATCAGCAAAACAAACACAGAGCTTGCAAGCAACTTACATATTGTTTCATAGTGCATATTGGTACGAGGAAGGAAAGTCAAGCAGGATGCCCCATTTGCCCAACTCAACATCTGAAGCCCTTTTCACATCAATACTCCGGATCATATTCCAGAACTGCAATGGAGTGGCTCTCCGTCGTAAACCCATTCACATCGCCTTAAAAACAGCTTATCAAACTCGTGAAATGTCAGCATCAAATTCGTTGGGACCCATTCGCATCGACCGGACCATCTCTGTACTTGCCACTAGGTTAAGGCCCAGTCACACCTTGACGTTTGAGCCAGCAATGGCAATGTATTAAAATGTATGTAAAACGCTGGCCTACGTTGAACTTTTGATGTTTTTTTAAAAGATTCGGACGTATTCATAACGAGTTGGTCATATGCATAACATATTGGTAACGGACACAGAACGTTTCCTTGTGTTATAGCTAACTTATACCAACGAATGCTGAGCCTGTTGTTGGCCTTCCCAACCTATGCCCAACAATAGTCTAACTTATGCATAGCGCGCTGCACGTATCGCCGGCGATGACGTGACGTAGCCTATTAAAAGGCTGCCGCACAACGATTCAAATCATAACCGCCGCAGAAATGGAAGTGTCAACATCGCAGTCACACCTTGGCGATCTTGCCAGCGTATGCCGACCTCTGAAAAATGCATCTAAAACGCTGGCGCACGTCGAATACGGTATGGGTAAGTTTGGTATGTGTGAATAAAATGCAAAAGTATGCTATCATACGTCGTATTAAGTGGAGTACGTCTTGTAATTATTAACGTGTTAAACATTTTACGACGTACTTGTCGTATGACACATGTTCCGCATGCGATGGGAACAAGTTGTACGCACGATATGCGATTGTTGACACACGTCGACAAAAGTTACTTATAAGGTGCCCATAAGTCGAAACACTCAAGGTAATGGTTAGCGTCAGTGTTCCAGACTCCCTGTTTTTTATTTTTATTTTTTTTTTTCTTCGGTATGACGGTGATGTCGACACTTCGATTTCTAGTGCAGTTATGATTTAAATTGTTGAGCGGCAGCCTTTTAATGAAATTATATTATAATCGCACCAGAAATCGAAGTGTCGACATCACTGCCATACCGAAGAAGAAGAAAAAAAACCCCAGGGAGTCTGGAACATGACGCTAACCTTACCTTGACGTGTTTCGACTTATGAGTAACTTACAAGTAACGTGTGTCGACGTGTGTCAACGATCGCGTAACGTGGCTACAACTTATGGCCAGCGTTATGCGGAACGTGTGAGTCATACGCTGGCATAAGTCTTAAAATTTCAAGCATGGAAAATTTGAGGACAACCGAAAAGTACAATGTTTAAAGCCAGCGTACTACGACGTATGGCAGTGTTTTTCAGCGTGCTCTCCATGTTATCAAAACTTACCCATAACGTATTCGACGTGTACCAGTGCTTTACACAAATTTTCCAAAAATCGGCATAAGCTGGCTAAAACATCAAGGTTTGACTGGGTCTTTACCAGCTACGCGTAGCTCGCAGGATATCACCATGCTAATGGCATCTGGATCGGTGTACATTGAACTCTGACCTTTTCACTCTGTATAAAATGTATGCATTAAATCGAGGAGTCATTCACATGGCGGATAAAAACAGACAGAGCAGATAAAACGTTGTTAAAACAGAGCGGATAATGGCATGAACCACTCTGTTCGTCGACAGTCTCTTCACATTAATGACACTCTGATGCTGATATGGACATTTCTGTTGATGTGAAGGGGGGTTAAAAGAGATATAATATACTGTTACGTGGAAAGGGTGGGGAGGGGTCCACAGCTAGATTGTGGTGAGTGTTCTATGGTGTTTGTGTTTTGAATAAGTGAGATTGTCGTGTAATAGGGACCTGTCAGAGTAAGTAGTTTTGTTACTTGTGATGCTGAAGAGGCAGCATATGCAATTTATAGACAGGATAGTCAGGGTAAAAAAAAAATCATGTGCATAAGCACATCTTGTTTGTGGGCAAGGCCAGGTGAGGACTTCTCATCACAAAAAGGCACACGTGTCACACTTCAAAAAGGCTGTCACAATCTGTCTGGCCAGTGTGTGCTAGCCATGGTGGCATAATGCGCTGTAATGCCTGGAAGCAGGTTATTGATTTATTTTTATTGGGGCCGCCCCATGGGCAGGACAGCCTGGAGGATGACTCCTCCCAGAAGCAGGAGGGGGGGGCAAGAGAACGGACACACCTGGCCTGGAGGAGGACATAAGAAAGACAAAGAAGGGTTGGTTTGAGAGAGGGGGGGAGGTCAAGAAGAATCACCTTGAGGATAAGTAGAGAAAGAGCACATCAGAGCTGCACTTCTTGGCCAAAAGTATGTGAACACCTGCTCGTCCAACATTTCATTCCAAAATCATGAGCATTAATATGGAGTTGGTCCCCCCTTTGCTGCAATCACAGCCTCCACTCTTCTGGTTAGGCTTTCCTTTAAATGTTGGAACATTGCTGTGGGGTTTTGCTTCCATTCAGCCACAAGAGCATCAATGAGGTCGGGCACTGTTGTTGGGCGATTAGGTCTGGCTCGCAGGTGGCGTTCCAATGCATCCTAAAGGTGTTTGATTTGGTTGAGGTCAGGACTCTGTGCAGGGCAGTCAAGTTCTTCCACTCCGATCTCGCCAAACCATTTCTGTATGGACCTCACTTTGTGGACGAGGGCACTGTGCATAACCACATCCACAGAAATGAAACTGTTTCCAGGGAAGCAACTAGTTCAAGAGGAGGTAGCAACTAGCAACAAGTTGCTTCCTTCGAAACAGTTTTATTTATGAAGCTTCTCTGTGTCATAATTCAAGATAAGCTGAAGTAGAATCACCAGGTTGAGCACATGGTTAGCAATGCTTCAGGACATTTGTTCGTCTTGTGCTACTACAACAAACAGCTAGTTCAAGAGGTTTGTGGGGAAAAAAAAGATATCTGTGTTATCCTACATTTCTCCGGCTTAGGCATCATGTGATTGTCACCACATCATTCATTCAGTCCAGGAAGGCTGTTGGATAGATGGGAGAAGTGAGGAATAAGAGTTGAAGTGTGCTTAAACTGGCCTGAAAATTGCTAGATAGCCTGGAATTTTTACAGAGGACAAGGTGTACAAACCTTGATTGAAGGACCTTTGTGGAATCACTGTTGATGATGCCATATTGTGTCCCAGTAGATTGGCAATCCTATGGCACATTGAGAGTATCTTGGTGGGCCACTACTTGAAGGTGATCGACATGAGCTCCTACAAATGGTTTGGACAGAAATTTGGAATTTTACCAAGGTACCAGCACACAATGGCCTATACCTGTGAAAGACACCATCCACCAGCAAATACCGATGTAATGGATCCCTGCTTAATGTCCCATCTCGTTGGGGAGGAGTGGGGTTGGTGTGTGTGTGGGGGGTGGGGGGGGGAGGTGGAGGTGCTGTGCCATCGATTCAATGTCCTGCCTGCAAATCACCAGAGTGGCAGTTTATAATCGATTTGGAAATCGAACCCAGGTTAGACGGCTTAAATGTGAGGGTGCAACCCTGAGCTATATCCTGCAAGTGCTAAGTGGAAGACTTTAGACTACTGTATTGCCGTATTTTTTCATTGCTATGCTTGTAGTCACTGCTAAAAACTGACCAGAAGTTCGGAATTTTTCCTTTTTTGCTCAAAAAAACCTCATGCTGTGAGTATTTCATTTAATTTGAGTCCTGCCCTACCGCCAGATTGCCAGCTGTTGTTCGAGCCAAATTATACCCTTGTGTGCGAAGGAATTTGGCAAGGCAACCACCACAGGCGAAAAGTTTTTGCCTCATGCATATATGTCAATCTCACATGAATCTAACAAATAAAATCATCCTTCCCCCAAATTTCGTCATTTTCATGTACACTTCTATTGGACGAAGCAAGCAAAATGATGAATGAGAAAAGGAAGGAAATGTACGATTGAGGAAACCAAGGTACACGAGGAGGACATCTGGCCCATAATACCTGTGCCGTATCCATACCCGTTCATTTAATCTATCAGTGGATTTATGTTCGATGTACTAATTCCATTCTCCACATCCCTTTGCAATTAGCTTGTCAAAGCAGGAAATTTGGCCAGCGTACAGAAATGCAATGGCATATTCCTTCTAAGAGATACCGCGAGATCTTTAACGTCCACAACCTAAATGCAGATAGGACAGCCGGCTTTTGCCCCATATAAAGGATGGTATGCTATGAGTTACAGAAACTCCTGTTGATGCTCCACCAGGACTGCAGTCTTCTCTTTTTTGTCGGATTCGACCCCAAGGGGGAACAAATCCTTGGCCAGATAGCTCAAGGCCGATCACTCTACCAACTAGACTCTCCGACTGTCCCTTAGCCAAACATACCTAGACACATAGACGCAGGCTGTTGGGTTTTTCGGTTCCCATCTGAGCATGTGGCTTATGATGCTGGAATACCAAGTTCAAATAAAATACTCAGCTTACCACGAAGGTCTAACATGTACCATCGAAGTATTAACAAGATATGATTCGCTTATGCATCTGAGATCTGGTGCATTTAAGCTTGTAAGTTATAGGGGTAAAAATGAATACCTTTGCTTTGTTCTTTATGTTGAAGTTTTTACTTTTGTAAAACAAAGTATAAAAGCTCAAAGTTACAAGGATTATTGGGATTGAAAGCGATAAGAATTTGAAGTGAAAATAAAATGTAGATTTTAAGGCTAGAGGAACCACACACAGCAATGCTTGATCTCGAGGTCTGGAAGTTGAGGTACAATGTCATCCGAATCCCTCCTTCGAGAAGATTTAAGCAAAAGAAGAAGAAAGCTAGTAAAAGGTCTGAAATGTCGACATTACAGCTGGTAAAGATAATACATGCTGCAATCTTTTTTTTGTTTTGCAAACTCACTTTCTGAGCCCGTAAACCTCTCATGAGACCGGTAAAGGACAATACCTCATCATCAGTCCTGCTTTTGCAGCCACTGATGTATTTATGTACACAGACCCGAAACCCAGACCAGTCTGTACACCTCATATGTGCCTCTCCCTCTCCTTCCTTTACTCATATCTCCCATCAACCTCGTTTCCCTTCTCGAAATACTCCTCTCACATTCCCTTACTCTCCCATCTCTGTCTTATCCTCCTTCTTATTTATTTATTTCTACAAAAGCAAGGTTAAATTGACGATATGGTAGCAGGGCAAAAATTTGAGAGGGAGAGAGGGAGGGAGAGAGAGAGAGACGCAGAGAGAGAGAGAGAGAGAGAGAGAGAGAGAGAGAGAGAGAGAGAGAGAGAGAGAGAGAGAGAGAGAGAGAGAGAGGGAGAGAGAGAGAGAGAGAGAGAGAGAGAGAGAGACAGAGAGAGAGAGAGAGAGAGAGAGAGAGAGAGAGAGAGAGAGAGAGAGAGAGAGAGAGAGAGAGAGAGAGAGAGAGAGAGAGAGAGAGAGAGAGAGAGAGAGAGAGAGAGAGAGAGAGAGAGAGAGAGAGATATATATATATATATATATATATATATATATATATATATATATATATATATATATATATATATCTGCAATTAAGAGGGTTGTGTTCGGTATGTTTAATTGTTGTCGAAAAGATCGCTGGTATATGGTGATATACCGTTGGTTGAAACTCTGAAGGGAAGAGTGGAACTGAAGTACCTGGAAGATAGTTCCATAAATGTGAGGAAAGAGGAACAAAAGGATGGAAGTTTGTGGTAGGCCTGGATAACTGGAAGAACGTGTGTATCCTGGAGGAGCCAAGGTGGATTTGGAGGGCTGAGAGAGCAGAGAGAGAGAGAGAGAGAGAGAGAGAGAGAGAGAGAGAGAGAGAGAGAGAGAGAGAGAGAGAGAGAGAGAGAGAGAGAGAGAGAGAGAGAGAGAGAGAGAGAGAGAGCCCGACTGGAGGAGAGGCAGTAAAAATACCACCGATGTGAATGTACAGTCTTTCCTTACTGTTTATACAAATGATACATTGATAAAATACAAAAGGTGACTTTTCTTGGACTATTGTGTCTTGTTCCAATCACCTTTTGGTGTGTGTGTGTGTGTGTGTGTGTGTGTGTGTGTGTGTGTGTGTGCGTGTGTGTGTGTGTGTGTGTGCGCGTGTGCGTGTGCGCGCGCGCATCTGCACCCCCACCTCCAGCAGCATTTCATTACAAGGTGTCTTCAGCGTACATTAATTTTTAAAAAGTGATATATTCCAAGGAGGAATTGTAATTTTTGTAGGTTATGAATATGAATGTAGCATTCAGCACAAGTGTTCACCTAACTACTCTCTGGTATCAAGGACTATAAACTTGTTAAAACTGCTGGTGAATTTCTTCTTCTTTTTGATATTTAGAATGCATAGCATTTGACTCAAAGTTTGTTAAACTCATAAATGCCAGGCATGCAGTTTGAAATGCGAAGTTACGGTCTGAACTGTTCCTCAGATTTGCCCAGATCATTCAAATAAACCCCCCAAAACTTGACTAACCTCAACGTGACATAAGTATGAGCAGAGCTTGAGCCGTCGTCTCGTAAATCCCACGTGTTCCCAACTTGATGGAGAAAATATCCGTCTCGAGCGATGGCCTGTCTCCACTTTCGTAACATGGCAGCACCGAGACCTTATACGAGTTGTTGGCTGTTGCTCAGATCTTGTTCACCGAGCCTGAACACTGATGTTAAGTAAACGCTGAATCTCACTTCTGGCAGAACACCTGTGTGGGTGAGTTCAACCTGGAAATGCTTTCAGTGGTAGTTTTATTGCAAATCCGAGAAGTTTCACCTGCGGGCAGCATGGGAGGAATTAAAGCACAAGTTGTAGGTATTTTTTGTGACTTAAGACCGTAAAATAGATGCATATGTACTTGTTGATCCATTCCTTCATTTTATCTGCCATCCAGTCTTGCTTCCCCCCCCCCCCCATTCCTCCTCCCCCTAACACCCACCCCCATCTCCTTTGGCTCTGCTTCTGTTTTGTGAATGAGTGTAACATACCTTGTGTAGTTTTGCATTGATGCAGAAATACGTATCTGCCAAGCAGGTGAACGATACTTTGGGTGGAAACACTCACAAGGTCTGGCCCATGCGTGGTTAGGTTTTTGTTTGGAATTGATCAACGACCATCATTTGAAAAGTCCAAACAAAGAGAATTTCAATTTTTTTCTCTGATTCATTGGGTCTCATGGTAATAACATAATACTGTGCCAAGGGGTCTTTTCGAAAGTGAAGTTGGGTAGTTCGATCATAAATTCCTATCTGCATGCAATGGCCAAATGCAGGCCCCTGCAGTATTTGCGGTACACTCTGTTTTTAACTTCAAACAGTAATGGGAATTATTAGCGAGCACTTGGGTTTCGAGCACAAAGCAACAGTTAAAGAACGGTTACATGACAGGAGAACCCAGCTAAGGCGGAACACCGGATGCTTGCGAGGCAGCATCCTTTTCGCAGCGAGGACCTGCCAGCAACAAACGGGAAACATATGTATTTGTTCCTTTCTCATTGTTGGCCTAAACACATGTAGAGGCACTGACATAA
Organism: Eptatretus burgeri; assembly: GCF_056783735.1. Taxonomy (NCBI): domain Eukaryota; kingdom Metazoa; phylum Chordata; class Myxini; order Myxiniformes; family Myxinidae; genus Eptatretus; species Eptatretus burgeri. Next base: position 55,604,970 of record NC_140968.1, read on the forward strand.
CCATACAGCATGTACATAAAACCAACAGAACAGTTGACAGGTTGCGATTAAGCCAATTATATAGTTCGGACCACTTTGACCATGACATAAAACCCCAAGCAGGTACCATTGAAAAATCAAAAGAATTGAGGAACCTGCAATGCAGCACCCTCCACACACAAACACTTATTTAATTTCTTTGTCTCTATTATTTGTTTCACTGGTCGGTCAGATCATTGAATCCCATGTGAGGATCAAAGACCTGTGCAGGGATCTTCTTTCTTGTCTTTAATAGCACTTCGAGTTCCTCGGTCAACATTCTCACACCTTGGTGCTAATATTATCACTATTTCATAGGTGGAGTCATAAGTGAGATGTAGAATGAGGGGACTTTCATGCGCAGCGAGCAATGACCCCTTTGCTGTGCACACCCGAGCTGGCCATGAATCTGGTGAATCGAGGAAATGAGAAGCAAGAACTCGGTTTGCACTTAAGGCATCTTATGTGACTTCATTTTGGCCAGAACCTCAGACTCTTGGAGCTTTCCACTACGTGATAAACCAAGAGTGAAATGAAACAATATTGCGTTCGGTCTGAACCGTCAAATTACAACCTATGGAGAATTGCAAATGTGAAAAGGTCCAACAGTCCGTGGCGGGGTTTGCTGTTAGTAAGTGCACTGGGGTATTCTCAAGCTGCTCAGGTGCAGTCTTACAAAGCTTCCAAACAAAAGGCCTTTGCAAAGGAGGGCAGTTTTCATGACAAAGTAAATATTGAAAAGTTACTGTTTTCATTGTCACTCAGAGCAGGTGATCATAAACATCATATTAAAATGATCCTCCCACTTGTCGTGTGGTTTCCGGATTCCAAGGCAAGGTGTAAGCTGAACTTCATTGACATAAGCAGCGAACATTCATAGGCAGAAAGCTCTGACAGCACCTTTCACTTGCTGGCAATTGCGATGGATGTAAAGCGTGGCGAGCAAATGGTGGGAACATGTTGTGCCACGTGCGCTTGCGCTCCCACAGCCTCGCCATTGTGTGCGATATTGCTCCTGACATTCCCACCGCACACACCTGTTTCCCACCCGCAGTGGCCACTGTCCACCTGATTTGAGTTTTCACCGCCCGTCCGATAGACACACATCAGTCGGTGCTTATATACGAGGTTCCTGCATTATTTCCTGCACCCCTTACCCCACCCATAGCTTATTCCAGTCCATTGCAAGATTAAGACCTCCTTTATCTCAGGTTGAGAAGAACAAGAACAAGAAGAATCGCGATTCTTTGGATACATCGGGCTGCCGATGCAGTCTTTCCTTGACTAGGTGGTGCAATCCCGGACAGGTCTCCATTCCGAGGCAGGATACTTGAATGGTTCTTTTCCCCCAAAAAGCTGGTACTCATTTTGCTGACCTCAGAAGGATGATCGGCTGAGTCAACCCACGTGGTGTTATCTTAATGGTGTGACAGGCTGAAACTCACGACCTTAAGAACTTAAGCGAGCCACCTTTATAACCGTTAAGTCAACACCAAGTTTCATGTTGAGAGGTGTTTGTCACAGGCTGGTTGGTGGAAATGTGTAAACAATTGGAATGAAACCCACACGATACAGCAAATGGAGAAAGGAACAAGTCACTTGTTGGGGAGTATTCCGGGTTGACCCATTAGGGTTTCCATATGGATGCCCTGCAGGCTCGTGATGCGGGGAACGCGGGTTCAAATCGCAGATACCATATGTTTGTCCATCGTCTACTCTCGTCCTTGTAATGGACATTCAAGTACACTGATGTCTACTACTGCCCTACATGTGATCATGTACAAGCTACTGCATGACCTTTAGATCAGTTGGAAAAAAAAATATATTCTTTAACGATTCCATCAACTAGCCAGCGTTTCCTGTTTACCTTAAAATAATCGGTCAGAGTGTTAATGCAGACAGAATTTCATGATATGTGCAAGAGACAGGATTGCAGTCAAAATCTCGAGATAAAATACAAATACGTGATTTTTCAAAGATCGAGGCAAAGTCGATCCAACTGAGGAGTTCGGACAAGACGTGCTTGGCATCATTGTAAACACACCATGTTCATGACTGTCATCTCCTGTTTTGTAGCTCCAGGTCGATTTTTATTTTTTTCTGATAGAGGTCTACATAGTTTGGGCTCGTGGAAGAGCTAGTTACAGCTAGTACTAGTTGCAAATGAACCATGCACAACATAAATATGGGAACTTTATAAATGAGTTAAATAGAACTTCAATCTGCCTGTTCTCATTACTTCAGAATAACCGGCTGAAGATGGTTTAGACATCAGTTATCAGAAACAGAAAAGCAGACCTTCAGATTTACCCAGATACTGTAGATTATCTCCGATGCAAGGCTATGTACAGGCTGTCTGCTTTTTTATGAGGTTTTTTTTTTTTTTCATCTGTAGAACATCTTGTGCTCCACTAAAGTATTGTCCTCCTCCTCTTGTCAAAAGGTTCCCCCCTCCCCCATGCCAGAAGAATGTGTTGGTCTCGGTCTGTTTTTGACTTGTAGCAGTTTGAATTTAGTGGCAGCCAATCATGACCAGAGGCACAGGATTTTCGAAGGGAGAGATGTGATGAAATTGGCGAAAGAATGCCTGATTTGTGCCGGACATAGTCATTTTACATTATTGTGTTCATGAGAACGCAAATGACTTTCCATCACGATGCTCATCATGATTTATTATTATTTTTTCCCATCCATCATTAGAGCGAGAAAACAATTCAAAGATTACAAAGAAATGATGCATGGGAGGAGGCCATTCGACCCATCATGCCTGCACCACACCAATCTCCACCACATCAATACCAGATTTAATAAATCCATCAATACCCCTTCCCTTCATGTGCAGCCTTTTGGCTGCGACACTGGTACTCATTTCGCCAACCTCGGAAGAATGACAGACTGAGTCAACCACCTGGTGCTAATTCATTGGAGACGGGGCTTGAACTCAGAACCCGAGGATCCCAAGCCACTCCAAGCCACCACCCTAACCGCTAAGCCAACACCAGATTAAATTCGTCTTCATTGAGATGGTGACTCAGGACCCCAAGATCCCAAGCCTTCCTGTTGCTCCAATTATCACTGGTACAATTTTGGCACTCTTCAGCTTCCTAGATATTTTCACTTCATTCATGAGATCTTGATATTTTGTCATTTTCTTGATTTCTGCATTATTTAAACCAAAATTACTGGGTACTGAAACTTGAAATGGCAATTCCTTCTTTGCCTTTTTGGATCTGAGCACGATGTCCAGTCGCAGTGCTTTCTTTTCGATGTTCACGCTGAATGAGATCATCAGGTCGTACGTGAGCATTATGTCCTTGTTTTCAATTATTGCTTTTGTTTCATGTTTCCATGAGTTTTGTGAAACTGGAATATTGAAATTTTGGCAGATGTGCCAATGGATTACTCTACATACCTTGTTGTGCCTTTATGTGTGCAGCTGTTTTGACATGAGTTTTTTTACATCCCGATAGGAGGTGATTCATGCTTTCTGTTTGTACCTTGTGGAACCTACACTTGTCCGATTGGCTCAGTCCTGCTTTTTTAAAATTTAAAGTCATTCATGTCGTGTCCTTGGTCTTGGGTATTAATAATGATTCATTCTCTGTCCCAATTGAGCTGATCTCTTCTTCGCCATTCTCGTGATCCTTCTTTGTCTATCCCCAATCTGTCCAACTCTTTTTAAAAAATATTTCCCTGCACTTTTGTCTTTCTCCCAGTTGCCACAATATATCTGTTGATATTTGGTCTTGTATTTTATTTTGTCTTTTTTTGCAATTGTTGAGGCTGTATTTGTTGCTGTTTCTATTTGGTGTGTGACATCTTATATTTGCACCTGTTTTTGGAAGTTTTTTGCAAGGTGAGTGAAAGATACCTTTTCTGATTTGTTGTGCTCATGCTTGTACACAAATTGAATTCGGTAATCCGTTGAACTTTTGTGTACTTTGCTAATCCTATTGTCGTCGCTCTGTGCACTTGATTGAGTTCCGTCAGGCCACCACCTTTTTCTTTCCTCAGCAGGTACATTCTCGGGATGCGCTGATTTTTGTAGAACATTTTGTGGATGGTGAGGAGTTATCTTGTTTTGATGTCTACTTTGTCAATTTCTGCTTGTGGCCAGTTGACTATTCTGCAGCTGTATTGGAACACTGGTATTGCAAGTTGGTTTATGGCTTTGATTTTGGGGAGAGGTATGTTTACAGGATCAGCGTTGTTCAACACAGTATTCTTTGGTAATTGTTTGCACATTGTTTGTGACATATTTGGTGGCCCTTTTCTACTCCAAGAAGTAAGTGAAGTATCCACCTTCATTTCAGTGAATGACCCCGGTTCATGGGTTAATTTGCGAAGTCATGTTATTCTCGGAATTTTGTTCCAAGGGCTCTTTTCACGATCATTATTGAGCCCTGGACAGCCTCCAACTGTAGTTCTTTTGGAGTAATTGTCCCGGGGATGGTTTGTAGGGTCTTTGTAAGGTGTTTGGAATTTATTCATGGCATCGGTGATAGCTCGTCGATCCTTCACAAAAGATACCGTGGGATCATTAACATCCCAGATGGGATGCCAGTTCAATGTACACACACACACACACACACACACACACACACACACACACACACACACACACACACACACACACACACAATGAGAAACAATAGGCAAATATCTTATGTAATACATATTGTTGCGGCTCTGCAAAGCTGGCACTCCTCTGGGGCAATGGCACCCAACATATAGCGATCTTGAGAGTTATTTCATTAGTATTCGTTTAGTTAGCCACTTTCCACGACGCACCATAAACCAACTGATGCCTCATCTCAGACCTCAGAATGCTCATCATAATGCTAGAACCTTCACCATAATTCTCACAACGCCTTCTAAAAATCCCCAAAACAACCTGTGCTCGGTCTTCTCACCACAATCACCTCATATTCTTCAGTCTCCTCATCGCAACTGCTTCAACCATTCCCAGCATTTCCTCCACCTCACAACACCACTACAAACTGCCCCAACCACAGTTAGCTCCCTGGATGCTCACTACAATCTCTGAGGATACCGGGGGAATTAAGGACATTATGAGCTGGGGTATTTTGGCATGCAACTTGAATCGCACATATGTGCTGGGGCTCGTTCAATGACGTCTGGGTAGCCCTTGTGCTCCGCTCGAGAACAACGCTCAAACAGAGTTAAGCGCATGTTCGTGGCTGGGGAGCAGTCCTGAAAACCCTCAGCCAATGTAAATTACGGAGTTGGGTTGCATGAACAGGCTGTAGTGCAACTGAAGCTATTTTTAGCTCTTTAGTCTGGTGGGGCATGGCTGCAGCTCGAGGTGACATATATGCGCCAATGGGGGAGCTTGGAAGCGCCTACAGGCTTTTTGATGCACTTTTTGACTACTTCACTCCAGGCTCAATAAAACGAGAGCAAATAAGAGTCATTCAGTGGAGTCTCTTCATCCTTCGTCCAGAGCCTTTGCTGAGCCAAGCATCATCTGAGCTGAGAGGGCAGCGCAACTGTGCGAAATGAGCAAGGTTGAGCGAGCAATGCCGGGCTTGTTGCCGGGTCATCGGCGCTTTGCTTTGATGGTGTTCCGCAGTTGTTAACCATGCATTTACAGATTCTCTTGCACGTGTCCTGCTGTGTTTCACGCATCCTCTCTCCCATCTAATTGTCTCGTCCAGTGTGGACGCATGAACTGAAGGAGCATTACCGATTCACACCTCTTGCATCACACTGCATCACATTTTGCACTTGCCACTCATGCACAGCAAAACACTCGCAGTTTTCTTTCCTCCTCCCCCTTCCGAAGCAATTGGGTTGCGAAGGTCCATCGACCATGCCAGGTACAACGAGGTCATCTACACTTAAACTGCTTCTCTTTCTGAACTCTTTCACTTCCTCGGGTGTGTGTGTGTGTGTGTGTGTGTGTGTGTGTGTGTGTGTGTGTGTGTGTGTGTGTGTGTGTGTGTGTGTGTGTGTGTGTGTGTGAGTGAGAGAGATAGCGCCTGTTATGTGTAACATAAGTAAAGATTGTAGCAGCAATTATCGGTTTAACTCTGCACTGTGTCTCTTTTATAAATGACTGCATTTCTTTTGCCGCACCCACAATTCCATGCCTTCCCCTGCTGCACATTTT
>NC_140968.1:55613620-55631120 GCF_056783735.1 Eptatretus burgeri
ATATATATATATATATATATATATATATATATATATATATATATATATATATATGTGTGTATACATAGTGTTACGGATTTGGAAACCATTTGCATTCAACATACAGGTCCCAAAAGTCAGTTATCCCGTTAAGTACATGTGTAGTCAGATCCCTTTTCTTTTGTCGAGTGGGAGAATTAAAAACGTGCGTTGCGACTTCTTTTATTTAGGTTATTAAATCTTTACATCTAACAACCAACAAGCCATCTGCATGACCCCTCGGCTCGTCATGATCCACCGCCAACCGGCTGCACCACCAACGTACCTTTGCAACGTTGATACTGTTGCTCGTCGATTGTGGGCCCGCGTGGAAAACTGGCTGGGGATTCCCGGGAGGGCCGTTGCAGTGTTATACTGTTACTCATCAAGTTTGACCCCGCGTGGAAAGAGCAGTTGGGTTTCCCGGCAGGGGCCAAGGCCACGCCCCAGAAAGGTGGGCCAGAGGACCCTGTGCAATGAGGGGCGGACAGTGAGGCGTTTTTTGCCAAGAGCCCCTCCCCGTGGTGGGAGGAGATATATCTCCGAGACTCTCTGAGTCAGGAAGAGTTTTTCACGGTGGTTGGGTCAGGCAGTTTTTGGTTCAGGGTGGCTGTGAGCAGTCTGGTTCGTTCTTCACCGTGGCTGTTACGGGGAGAGGAGTTCTGTCGACCCCGACTATTCGCCACGCAAGCTCTGCCACGAGCCATGAATCCCACACGTGCGACTGGGACCAAACTGACGACCTTTGGCAGGTGCCACACCACAGAGCACCCTTTCCCTCCGACGACCAGGTACCCACCGAACTCTGACCCCCAGCTTGTCTCTCTTCACGGCTGCGAGGGTCAAATAAAGACTCTGGGGTTTCTTTTCTTTTTGTGTGTGTGTCTGCGTGTGGGCCCGTCTTTAAGGAGAACTGAGTAAGTGTTTTTGCTTATTGTAAATATTTCCCTGCTTGCATATTCTCACCAAGTCTTGCCATTGTCTTTATTTTACTGTCAATAAATTTCGAAGAAATGTTCCCAGTCCGTTTCTGTCCCTTCTTACATTGGTCTAGCATGGTCTTCGTCTGAGTAAAAGCGGCGTTTCATCCCCGTTAATCGGTCTATCATAGCCGGGACGTCCTGGGCAGGCACTGCTCGACTGCTACGAGCCGGAAAGGTAGGTGGCAAAGCGGTAGTCGGTCGTGTGAATCAACCGCTGCCGGTCGAGTAAATCCGGTTCGACCAGGAGTTCCGAGGGCGTGGCTTCCCCGGTAGTTTAAATCGCTTGTCTACTTCGGTAAATTGGTTTTAGACAAACAGATCGGATGCTACGCGGTTGAGATATTGGCGTCTACGGTTGGTTCAGCGACCCGCCAGCTCACGGAATTATCCGGAGCGATGGCCTACAATTCCGGGGAGTCTGGTGGAGACGATGTAGCTTCCCCCACCTAGCGGTCGTTCTAGCCACCGACCCCCGTCCCGCAACAACATGTATGTGTGTATATACATATCTATGTTTATGTTTATATATGTATATATATATATATATATATATATATATATATATATATATATATATATATATATATATATATATATATATATATATATATATATATATACATATATATTCATATATGTAATACATACAGATATATATATATATATATATATATATATATATATATATATATATATATATATATATATATATACATATACATACATACAGATGATGAGCCGACCAATGGGGGTTCGGATTAACCGTGACGTCATTACGGCTGAACCAATCAGCGTCTACCTTATTGAGACCTGGAAAAAAAAGCACATGCCTTCACTTCCTTCTTCACTTGCTGCGATTTTTACCCTGAGGAGTGCAGCACGAAAAGCTTCGGTCACTATGTCGTGTTTATTTGTATCCATATATATATATATATATATATATATATATATATATATATATATATATATATATATATATATATATATATATATATATATTTATATATATATATATATATATATATTTATGTATATATTTATTCATATATATATATATGTATATATATATATATATATATATATATATATATATATATATATATATATATATATATATATATATATATATATCTTCTTCTTCTTTCGGCTGCTCCTGTTAGGGGTCGCCACAGCGGATCATCCATTATGATCCGCATAGTGATTTGGCACATGTTTTACGCCGGATGCCCTTCCTGACGCAACCCTGGTCGCCTCTTACGACACAGGGATATGGTACACCTATTTTAACCGGGGTATACACCGGCCCAGTATACTGGTACTCATTTCGCCGACCTCGGAAGGATGACAGGCTGAGTCAACCCCCTGGTGTATTAATTCAGTGGCTCAACGGGGCTTGAACTCAGGACCTCTTGGATCCCAAGCCGCTGTCCTAACCACTGCGAAAGGCGATACTCACCTTTCGCAGCCACGCTCCCAGCCCGTCAACAGGGCTCCTGCACCCCTCCAAACGGGTTTCGAGCCTACTTTCCCACCAACAACAAAACGACTTCCATTTTTGTCAATTTGACTTTCCCCCGAACTCACTTTACACTGATCCTGGGGTCCCTTGGGCGGGAGTCACTCCTCCCCCCAATCACTCATCGCACCATGCATTCCATATTCACTCCATACACACAGGCTTGCTGGCCTCACTCACTCAACATGTTTCCATTCTCTTCAACACACCCATCGCTGAACTCTGCCATCCTGCTCACGACATCCCCTAGCTAACTCGTGCTCCCACGTCGTCCCTTAAAATACAGCACGTTCCTTTTAACACTACGAAACTAAGCTACGTCCCCTCTACACATTCAAAGTCGGTCTCTGTCCTCTAATCCAAATATCCCCTTTTCCATCCTAAATCTAAACTGCAATCCCTCTAACTAATCAATTCCACGGGCTCCATGAGGACTTACCCCTGCCCCATGGAGCCGGTCTAGCTAAGCTAACCCTTCCCCCAAGCTAGATCCATCCTGTGCCCAGGCCAAGGGGATCTTCCACCCTTGCCTGGGAATCCTGTTCACCCGAAAGCGAGGCTTTTTTTTTTTTTTTTGCAATTACGCGCAGCACCAGCATGGCAACTCGCAACCTGTGCACTTTGCCCATGATGTCATGGCAGCTGTTCGCGTCCCTCGTCCCTCTTGGATGGTACCATCCGGCAGGGATTCACCCTCCTGCCGGATTCCAACCCTACACGCAGCCATGACGTCACCCGGCGCATAAAAAACAAGCCCCGCACTTTGAGGGGTTCCCCAAGCAAACACATGTGCTCTGCCTGTTGGAGCTGAACACAAGCTCGCGTGGAGAGCCCGTCCGGTCAAAATCCATATCCTGCCTTAACTTTGTCCGTCCGCGGGATCGGCAACATCCACCACTGGCGTTTCCGGACCGGGTTTCACTCCCGCAAGCGCGCACGTGGCGGCCTCGTGCGTACCACAGCACGGACCTCGTGCTCGCTGCTGGGCAAACCCGGTGCGGTCCCCAATCCAACTACGGCCGCTACTTGGCCTCTGTCCCTCATATGTCGCCGTCGTCGTCTCCATTCGATCCACGTACACCTGCATGTCACGACACTCACACACCACTCCATGACATTCACCCCGGGAGACGCGGCTGCATGTTCGCACATGCCCACCGTCATCTCCCTTACGTACCGCTCTCTTACACACACTGTCTCTCTCATATGGACCCTCTCACTCAAACAGGGGTCTCACTCGCACAATGCGTGCCGGAAAGCACGCATCTCCGCACACTCGCAAACACACACACCTGCACAACCACACTGGGGATTCGTGTCCCCACAAGGGTTCCCGGGGCTTCTATACCCCCCAAGCTGCACGTGCACCCGTGCACAGCACTCGCCCCCTCAAAGTCGCTTGACACGACCAAACCCATCTGGTCGTAATCAGCTTCAAGGGAGCATAGCCTCTCCCTCCGTTCCCGAAGGAGGCTATCCAGCTGCTTGCACCGGGTCCCAACACGTTCCGCGAGCTCGCCCCCATTATCCTCCACTACCTCAGTGTGTGTGTGTGTGTGTGTGTGTGTGTGTGTGTGTGTGTGTTCCGTTCCTTTAACCCCGTCTTCATCATGCAGTCTCTCCTCTATTTTTTCTATCTCCCGCGTCTCTATACATTCTATTTCTATTGTCTCTTCGTGTCTATTAGTTTTTTCCTGGATCCTCGTCTCTGTTTCCTCCTTCGTTCCATTAAATTTTTCTCGACTCGGTCTATCTCCCGTGACTCTGGCAATACTTCTACTTCCTTCTTTGTCTCTGTTGCTTCCCTCTTCTCCATTTTGATTTGTGTCTCTTTTATTAGGGTAGGTCCTAACTGTTCCTTCATCCGACGAGTGGTGTCGATCAAGTCCTGCACCACCGATATTGCTCCTTGTGGTGCTGTCACACATCCCACCTTATTACGTTGTTCTACCCTCTTCTCTATTTTTATTTGTGTCTCCTTTATTAGGGTTGGTCCTAACTGTTCCTTCATCCGACGAGTGGTGTCGATCAAATCCTGCAACACCGATATTGCTCCTTGTGGTGCTGTCACACATCCCACCTTATTACGTTGTTCTACCCTCTTCTCTATTTTTATTTGTGTCTCCTTTATTAGGGTTGGTCCTAACTGTTCCTTCATCCGACGAGTGGTGTCGATCAAATCCTGCAACACCGACATTGCTCCTTGTGGTGCTGTCACACATCCCACCTTATTGCGTTGTTCTACTTCCTGGCTCCTTCTGAGTCGTTCCTCCTTTCGGAACTTCCTGAGTTCTTCGTTCTCCCTCCGGAGTTTTTCAATCTCCGTGGACTCCAATCTTGCTCCTCGTTTTAGTTGTTCAATTTCAAACTCACATTGTTTTTGTTTTCTACCCCGCAGTTTCTCCTGCTCTTCATTTTCCAATCTCATCGTTTCTCTCAATTGGCTCATTTCCTTCCTGTGCTTCATTCGCTGTTCTCTCATTACTCTTCCTTGTTTCCTCTCCTATCCTTCCTTCTCCAGTTTCATGGTTTGCTTCATTTGGTTAATCTCCTTTTTGTGTTTCATTTGCTGCTGTCTCATTACTCTTCCTTGTTTCCTCTCCTGTCCTTCCTTCCCCAGTTTCGTGGTTTTCTTCATTTGGTTAATTTCCCTTTTGTGTTTCATTCGCTGTTCTTTGTCTATCTCCTCGCACTCCAGCCTCGCCTTTTCTTTTAATTGGTCAATCTCAAATTCATGTTCTTTTCGTTTTCTATCCCATTGTTCCTCTCGTTCTTCCCTCTCCAATCTCGTTGTGTCCTTCAATCTCCTGATTTCTCCTTCCTCCTTCATTCGTTCTTCCTACATTACTCTTTCTTGCATCTCATTCTGCAATCTCGTCATTTCTTTCAACTGACTGATTTCTTTCTCCTGTCTTATTCCTTGTTCTTTCAGTACTCTTTCTTGTATCTCATTCTTTAATCTGGCCTTCGCTTCCAGCTGTTCGATCTGTACAGTGTGGTTCCTTAACGTTTCATTCTCTGCCGTCGTTCTTTCTTCTCTCACCATCCTCAACTCGTTTTGTAATTCTCTCTCTTTGTTTTGGTGTTTCTGTAACTCCGAAGCTTTCTTTTCTAATTCCTTTCTCATCTCTGCACACTCCGACCTTGCTTTGGCTTCTAACTGTTTGATCTGTTTAGTGTGGTTCCTTGACGTTTCATTCTCCGTTCTCGTTCTTCCCTCTCTCAAGATCCTCAGCTCATTTTGTAGTTCTGTCTCTTTGTTTTGGTGTTCCAGTAACTCAGAAACTTTTCCTATAATTCCTCTCCCAATTTGCTTGCTTCCTCCCTGCTTTCCCTACCAATTTCCAATGCTTCCACCCTCAATTTGTCCATTTTGTTACCGTATTCCTCTAGTTTTTCCTGCCATTCCTCTCTCAATTTTATCGTCCCTTCCAGGGTTTCTCTTTTAATCTGGCCTTTTCTTACCTCTTCCTTCATTTCTCCCTGCAGTTCTTCCAACTGTTCTGACTTTTCCAGCAATTCCTCCGTCCTTTCCTCCAGCTGTCTCTCTCCTCTTTTTATCTTCCGTTCTAGGCTTTCTCTTTCCTGATTGCCTGTTCTTATCTCTTCCTTCAATTGCTTTATTTCCAAATCGTGTTCGCATTCTCTTTCTTCCAACTTTTTTTTCCCATTCTACTTCCATGTGCTTTCTGTCCCGGGAGTTACCAATTCGCTCCTCCTCCATTCTCTTGCTTAGCTCACTTGTCCCTTGTTCCCACTTATGGATCCTCAATTCGATTTCCCCCACTTTTCCCTCGAGGTCCTTGGCCTGTCTTGACTTGTCCAATAGTTCTTTCTTTAATTGTTTTACTTCCAGCTCGTGTTTCTGTTTTTCTTTTTCGAGCTCAGTCCTCCATTCTTCCTTCAATTCTTTCCAAAGCCCGCCAATGTCCGCCTGCCTCGCCTGCCATGCCCACGTGGTTTGAAACGGCTGTTGGAAGCGCTCGCCTCGTGTCACGCCATTCGCAGCGCCATAAATAGCCGCTCGCTCCGTGCTGCGCTGTGGTGCGATTGCGCCGCCTATATGTGACTCAGTTTACCGGTAAAGTCCGTGCTCAGTAAATGGGGTTGAGCTTCCCCACGGATTGTAATTACAAGTAGTACCATCCCGGTACTACTTTCTGTCAGGTCAGGTTCGATCTGTGACCTGCGACAGGTACCATGTAAACCTGCACTAACCTGTTCCATGGTCGGGTTGTCGGCGACTAAACCGTCTCCCCCACCAGGTTTTCTGGTGAGGAGGGTGTTTGGATATGGACACCAAGCAGGATTAAAAACAAAACCTGTCAAAGGGCGGAGGAGCTCCTTGTGAGCCAACGGCCATCCATATCTAGTGCCCAACTGTGTCTGCGGACGTCCTCCTGCAGTTGGGTCACTTCTTATTAGGAGGCTGGTGGCAGGATTGCACTCCGGCTACCGTAAAACCCTTCATTCCGCGAAACGCAAAAACGCAAAAAAATCTGAAAACCCACTCCGTGGGAGTACCTCCTGTGCAGCTTCCCTTCGCAGGGAACCTCACCGGATGACGGGATTGGAGCAAAGCCTTCGGGACCCCCAATCTTTGATGATAGGAGGGAAACCACGGGGTAACATCCCTGGGTCAGATTGCGGGAGAGTGTGTCGGAGTGGTGCTGAGGTGTCGTCCACCAGACGGCGGTCTCCTTGGGTTAACCTGAGGCGGTCCCTTCGGGTGGGTGCCTGGAATGTCCTATCCCTAAGAGAGGATGATCACCTGTCTCTGTTATCATCTGAGCTCAAGCGTTTGGACATCGGGATTGCAGCTCTCTCTGAGGTTCGGAGACCGGATTGCGGCGAGATAATGGTGCGTGGTTACACCTACTATTGGTCTGGTCGCTCTGATGGTTACCATACCCAAGGAGTTGCTGTAGCTGTGTCCAATAAGCTGACCCCAATGATAATTGAGGTAACACCGGTCAACGAGCGTATTATGAGATTAAGGATTCGTCACTCCTTAGGTGTCATTTCCTTGGTCTCTGTTTATGCTCCGACTGAGGCGAGTGATCTCACCGTGAAGGATGCATTCTACGCCACACTCGAGTCTGTGGTTGATCAGTGCCCCAGACGAGATACACTTCTAGTCTTGGGGGATTTCAATGCATCGACTGGAACTGATAGGGATGGTTATGAGGTGTGTGTTGGTCCCCATGGGTCAGGAACTATGAACCAGAATGGCAATAAGTTCCGTGACTTTGCAAGAAGTCATGGACTTAGGGTGGCTGGTTCATGGTTTCAGCGCCCACAAGCTTATCGCTGGACTTGGTATTCCAACGCTGGCGGTGTGGCAAAGGAGATTGACCATGTCCTCATTGACGGTCGTTGGAGGATGATCCAGAACTTCAGGGTCTACCGGAGTGCTCAGTTCCTCAATACTGACCACAGGCTTGTTGTAGCAACTCTAAAGCTGCACCTTAAATCCTGGAGAATGGTACCATCCCAGCCTAGGCTGGATGTTGCCAAGCTCAGGGATGAGAGAGTAGCTGAGGAGTTTGCGAACAGGCTGAGTGGACACTTGGGGGGTCTGGGTGCTTTGGGGGGTCCTGAAGAGTTGTGAAGCGCCTTCAAGACCACCGTCCTTGATGTTGCCGGTGGATGCCTTGGAGCTCACTGCAGGGCAAAGAAGAATTTTGTCTCTCAAGGGACACTGGATACCATTGACCAGAGTCGCAGGGCCAGGCTGAATGGCAGAGCTGAGCTGTTCAGGCAGCTGAGGCGTAAAACTGTACGTGCACTGAGGGTGGACAAGGAGGCCTATGTGCGAGGAATCTGTGAGGGGGTAGAGCATCACCTGTGGACAGGTGATTCTCGTCCCGCTTACAGGGGAATTCGCGCATTACGTTCATCCAAGCCCATCCCTCGGAGCACTACAGTTCGAGCAGAGAGTGGTAGGCTCTTGACAGAGGAGTCTGAAGTGAAGGCCCGCTGGGCCGGTTACTTCGAGCGGTTGTACCAGGTTGATCCCCCAACTGTCGAGTTGGATGTGAAGGGTGTTACAATCCCTGTTGCTGACCCTCGAATCAACTGTAGTCCACCTTCCCTTGTGAAAACACGGGCTGCAGTGAACCAGTTGAAACGGGGCAAAGCTCCAGGGATCTGTGGCATCCATGCCGAACTTCTCAAGGCTGGTGGAAATACTGCACTCGTGTCGTTGCATGCAGTTTTGTGCTCTGCCTGGAACACAGGCATCATCCCAACTGACTGGAAGAGGGGCCTTGTTGTCCCTCTCTGGAAAGGGAAGGGTGATCGCCAAGACTGCAACAACTACCGAGGGGTGACGCTGCTCTCAGTGCCGGGCAAGGTCTTTGCTCGGATAATTCTTGATAGGGTTCGCCACCATCTGCTTGAGCACCAGCGTCCAGAGCAGTCAGGCTTTACACCAAAGAGGTCAACGATTGACCGTATCCTTGCACTTCGTGTCCTCACCGAACGCAGACGAGACTTTCGGCAGGGGCTGCTTGCAGACTATGTTGATCTCTGTAAAGCGTTCCATTCAGTGAATCGGGATGTCCTCTGGAGGATTCTTGGTCTTCGTGGGGTACCACCAAAACTGATCGATCTGATGTCTGAACTCTACTCTGGTACTCGGACCTTGATTTCACAGATGATGTAGTCATCTTTGCGGAGACTTTAGACATCCTCTTGGGGGCCCTCGAGGTGCTGAATGAGGAGTCGGAGCCGTTGGGATTACGGGTTTCTTGGGTCAAAACTAAGATCCAGGCTTTCGGTGACATCTTGGATGCTGCTGTCCTGTCTGTGTCTGTTTGTGGTGAGAATGTTGAGGTCGTGGAGAGATTCACTTACCTTGGCAGTGATATTCATGTCTCTGCTGGCTGCGAGTCAGAGGTCAATAGACGTCTGGGTCGGGCCTGGGGAGTCATGGATTCACTGGATCATGGGGTGTGGCGTTGCCGGTACCTGTGCAGGAGGACGAAGGTCCGAGTCTTCAGGTGCTTGGTACTTCCAGTCTTGCTCTATGGATGCAAGACTTGGACTCTGACCAAGGATCTGAGATGGAGACTTAATTCCTTTGGTACCAGGTCTCATCGGAGAATCCTTGGCTATCGCTGGTCGGATTTTGTGTCCAACGAGCGGTTGCTGAGAGAGACTCGGATGAGATTTGTTACCTGCATAGTCCGTGAGTGTCAGTTGCGGCTGTATGGACATGTGGCTCGTTTTCCTGACTCTGATCCGGCTCACCAGATTCTCTCAGCGAGGGAGTTTCATGAGTGGAGGAGGCCAGTGGGCCGACCACGTGCCTCATGGTTGCAACAGGTTGACCATCATCTCAAGGAGATGGGGATGGGCCTGGCATCTGCCTGGGGGATGGCCAGACGGAGGCCCCTGGAGTACCGGCGGAAAGTGGACGCAGCGACGCGCTGTTCTGGCACATGCTCCCATACCCGACCTGACCTGACCTGACCATCCCGGGCCATGGATCCTACATTACTACACATATACATTTCTACCCCCGGCACCCGCTCGCCTTGAAACGCCATCTTATTTCACGTAAGAGATTAATTTAAAAAGCTTGTAATTTGGAGGGAACGGGGGAGGGGGGGGCGGAGGGGGTGTCGCTTCGCACACCCCTGGTCCGTTCCCGTGAATTTAGCTGGAGACGGGAGAGTTTGTTTCCCGCTCGCTGACACTAGTGTTGCGAATTCGCGCCCGCCGGCATGCGATCGGCCGCGTAACTCGAATCGCGACACATCGCCCACCGGACGGACAATTCAGTCGTGACACTCCGGGAACGACCGCCCGGAGCCAGTCACGGGTGGGGGTTTAACCTCACCACGATCGTGCCAATTGCCCACCAGCACAGGATAGGGTTTCTCGCCAAATTCGACCCACCTAAGTACCTGCGCGAGTGGTCGACCGGGCGATCGTACCGCACCACAGGCCGACTCCGGACATGAATCGCTTAAGCGGTGCGTTCCATATTACAGGGATAACCGAGCAGAGTTATCGTCAGCCTTGGCGGTTCCGATTAATTACCAGGCGTTTTAAACCCACTATCAATCCCTTACGTGATGCAAGATGGAGATTCAATAAAAGGAAAAGACGAAGTGAAACGGGAAAACAGTTAACACAATGCACTTTATTTACACACACAGACAAGCACGTATATACAGCCATACAGCCATACAGCCATACAGTCATGCAACAAAAGCAAATGCAAAAGAAAGAGTTACACCGAATAAAAGGGGCAATGTACAGGCACAGACACTAAAGCAGTTCTACTTATTGGACACGGCGCCACAGCATGCATTCAACCCGAAAGAAAGAAAGCCACCCTCATAGGCAAGGAGGCATATAGGTCCGTAGACCAAATGTACGTGGATCCTGGAGGATCGGCCAGGTCCACGAGACCGGGGAGGTCTTACCCGTGTCCTCGTGACGCGATGGCGGGCAAACCGCAATGTTCGCGCAGCTGCGCCCTGACTCCTTGGCTCTGGCGTGGTCGGCGAGTCCTCTCCAGCGTGCTCTGCGCGAGCGGTCTTGTTGGCACCATGTTTAGGGTGGGGGAGGAACGGGGGCCCCCCCGGCACTATCTCAGCGTGAATGGGGGGGGGGAAATCGCTGATGCTCAGGGAGAGAGTATGGCTGGCTGGCTTGGATCCAGTGACGAGACGAGCGACCCCCACACCGTGACCTCGTTGCCGTCCACCGTTTCCCCTGCAACTCCTCCGCAACTCCTCCGCAACTTCTCTCCAACTCTTCTCGAACTCCTCCCAGCTCAACTCCACACTTAACTTCCCTCAAACTCCTCCCAGCTCAACTCCGCACTCAACTTCTTCTGCAACTCCTCGCACTCAACTTCCCCCCGAGTTCCACTCAGCTTCACCAGTTCCACTCTCCACACGAGTCACCTTGCGCTCGCATCTTTATAGGTCTCAGGAGGAGCCCATATGTAAATATTCAGATCCAAATGCGATTGGAGGGGGGGGGCATGCCACCCTCTGTTCAGCCATTGGTCGGGCAGAAAGGGGGCGTGAAGCATTCCTGATCCGAATTCTGCTCGTGGAGAGTCCACGTTCATCGTGCTTGGAGACGGGGCCATACGAACCGACGCTTGCCCATTGGATGGAGAAAAGGGGCGTGAAGCCTTCTGGATCCGAATTCTCCCTCAGAAAGGCCGCCATTCGCGCTCGCGGCTCGATGCGTTTGGCACAGATCGCCGAACGGGCCCTCGATAGCCCGACGTTCAGTGTTCACAGGTGGTGCTCTTGGTAGTTGGGGTGGTCGTGGTTGTTGTGATGGTGGCACGGTTGGCGTTGTGGTTAAGGTGGTTGTTGTAATGGTGGTTGAGACGTGGTTGGTTCAAAATAACGACAAAAAAGAAAAAAACGGCTATCTCAAAGCGTCGCAGCCCAGATGAATCACACAAAAACCCTCGATACAACCGGTTTGGGATAACTACACATGGACTTATCGATATACCTCACCTGAGGACTCTTTGTGGTGTAATGCGATTTTCCACAACCGGAACACAATATATATATATATATATATATATATATATATATATATATATATATATATATATATATATATATATACATATACATATACATCATAATATTTTGAAGCATGTTTGGCAAAATATATGGAGGTATATATGAAAAGATAATACATATATATATATATATATATATGTATGTATATATGTATGTGTATATATATATATATATATATATATATATATATATATATGTATGTATATATGTATGTGTATATATATATATATATATATATATATATATATATATATATATATATATGTATGTATATATATATGTATGTATATATGTGTATATATATATATATATATATATATATATATATGTATGTGTATATGTGTATATATATATATATATATATATATATATATATATATATATATATATATATATATATATATATATATATATATATATATATATATATATATATATATATATGGATAGATACTACCGGTCAAAAGTTTTAGAACACCCCTATTTTTCAGTTTTTACTGAAATTTAAGCAGTTCAAGCCCAGTGAATAACCTGAAATGGTACAAAGCAAAGTGGTAAACTGCTCGAGATTACAAAAAATAGTTTAGGTCACCAAAAACTGAAAAATAATGTAAATTTCAGTGTTGTGAAAAAGGCCCTTTTCAGGGAACAAGTAATGGGTTAGCAACTCCAGCTGTTCTGCAGCAATGGAAGGAAATTAAGCCTTGAAAGTTGATGCAAACAATTCCTCGAGGTGTCCCAACTTTTGTTGATTAGTTGCAAACCCTCTGTCTGTATAAAAGCAGTGTTGGAATAGACTGTGTTGCAACACCCTCTGAAGCATTATTTGGACAATATTACACTGCTGGAAGTAGTATATTGCAAACATAATGGTGAGAAAAATGACAATTAATTAAGGAAGACAGACAGACAGACCATTATAACCCTTAAAAGTCTTTCCTTTGGAGAAATTGCAAAGCAAGCCAAGGTGTCAGTGTGTACAGCTTCCTGTACCATCAAAAGGCATTTGGAAACTGGATGAAACTCTGACAGGAAGAGGTCTGGCAGACCCAAAGCCACAACACAATCAGAAGACAAGTTTCTGAGAGTCAACAGCTTGCATGATAGGCGGCTCACAGTACAGCAGCTTCAAGCACAGTGTAACACTGGTTGAAGTAAGGAAGTCTCAGTTCCAACTGTGAAGAGAAGACTTCGAGCTGCAGGTTTGACAGGTCGAGTGGCAGTAACAAAGCCATTGCTCAGATGGCAAAATAAGAAAGAGGCTTGCCTGGGCCATGAAGCACCACCAGTGGACTACTGAAAACAGGAAGAAGGTCCTATGGACCGATGAATCAAGATTTGAAAACTTCGGTTCATCACACAGGGTTTTTGTACGCCATCGAGTCGGCGAAAGGATGGTTTCTCAGTGTGTGACACCAACTCTCAAACATGGATGGGGAAGCATGATAATCTGGGGCTCTTTTGCTGGATCCAGATTCGGCGACTTGCACAGAGTGACTGACACCCTGAACCAAAAGGGCGACCACAGCATTTTGCAGCGCCATGCAATACCCTCTGGTCGACACCTAGTTAGTCAGGGGTTCATGCTACAGCAAGATAACGACCCAAAACATACCTCCAGGCTATGTCAGAACTACCTTTGAAGAAAAGAACAAGACGGTGGGCTTCAAATCATGGAATGGCCAGCACAGTCTCCAGACTTAAACCCATCAAGCTGGTTTGGGATGAAATGGACAGAAGGGTGAAAGCAAAGCAACCTACAAGTACAACATATTTGTGGGAACTTCTGCAACAGTGTTGGGAAGAACTTTCCAACAAATATTTGATTTCCATTGCAGAAAGAATGCCACGAGTATGTTCTTTTGTTATAGCTGCAAAAGGTGACTACTATCATGAGTCAAAAATTTAGATTAAATTTGTTCAACAAAACAATTCCATGATTTCTTTTTTATTTGCAATTGTTTATTTGTTCTATGCTTTAATTTCAGTGTACATTGAAACATTAAACTGCTTAAATCTCAGTAACAACTCGAAAAATGGGGGTGTTCTAAATTTTTTGACCAGTTGTGTTCATGTATATATATATATATATATATATATATATATATATATATATATATATATATATATATATATATGTATATATATTCTTCTTTCGGCTGCTCCCTTTAGTGGTCGCCACAGCGGATCATCCGTTATAATCCGCATAATGATTTGGCATAGGTTTTTACCCTGGATGCCCTTCCTGACGCAACCCTGGTCGCCTCTTACGACACACAGGGATATGGTATATATGTATGTATGTGTATATATATATATATATATATATATATATATATATATATATATATATATATATATATATATATATATATATCTTCTTCTTTCGGCTGCTCCCGTTCGGGGTCGCCACAGCGGATCATGCGTATGATCCGCATAGTGATTTGGCACATGTTTTACGCCGGATGCCCTTCCTGACGCAACCATGGTCGCCTCTTACGACACAGGGATATGGTACACCTATTTTAACCGGGGTATACACCGGCCCAGTACACTGGTACTCATTTCGCCGACCTCGGAAGGATGACAGGCTGAGTCAACCCCCTGGTGTATTAATTCAGTGGCTCAACGGGGCTTGAACTCAGGACCTTTTCGATCCCAAGCTGCTGCCCTAACCACTGCGCCAACACCAGGATATATATATATATATATATATATGTGTATATATATATATATATATATATATATATATATATATATATATATATATATATATATATATATATATATATATATATATATATATATATATATATATATGAATGTATGTTTATATATATATATATATATGTATATATTCACATATATATATATATATATATATTCACATACATACATATACATATATATATATATATATATATATATTCACATACATACATATATATATATACATATATATATACATATATATTCACATATATATTCACATACATATATATATATATATATATATATATATATATATATATATATATATATTGTGACGTCCACGGGACTTGAACAGTCCCGCCAACGTAGAATGAGCCGAAACGATGGAGGCGGTTTATTTATTTATAACCCAAACATGGCGGTTCTAATCGCTCTACCGCAAACGGGACAAGGAAGGTGGCACGAGTCACTTTTCACTGAGTTGATGATGTTTATTTGTTTTTTCTAATTATTACCAGAAATAACAAGACTCGGCAAGAAGAGGGATCCGGGGCGATTCGACGGGATGGTGTGGGATCGGGCGTGGGGAAAAACACAGACAATTCCAATGAATATACAGTTCTCAATCCCTTTAAGGCGCCAAGCACACACACACATACACATACACATACACATACACATACACATACACATACACACACACACACACACAAAACGTAGCTATTTCTGGTGGTCAGGCTGGACCGTGGTGTGGACGCAACTGTCCCTGGATCGGCGTCGGACGAGCTGGCCTTGCTCTCCTCAGGGGGGCAGGAGAAACCGTGGTGCTGTCGACCTCCTGTTCTTGGCCCAAGTCTGCTCACAGCCGCCAGGGAACCAGTTCTGGCACCAAGTTGCGAGCAGGACGGGGAGGCAGGTCTGCCCGCCGTTCGACCCCGTACTCCGAGTCAGCAGAACCCCAGAGCCAACCAAGGTGAGGCACGAGGCTCAGCAAGGCTCCAAGACACGATCAAGAACACGATCGTGTCAGCACAACAACAAGGACGCTCCTCGCGCAACAGCCTCCCCACCAAAAAAACCACGATCTTTTGGTTGTAATCTTCTTCCTCTTCCTTTTCTATCCCGAACAGAACCTTTTTATCCTTCTGTCCTCGTCACTTCCAATCGAGCCGTTTATTGGCCCACCGCCATCGCCTTCTGCCAATCGTGATCACGGGGCGGAGCCATCCGCTGCACTGTCCTGTGACGTCACGGCCAGTCTCCAGAGAATACCAAAAAGGGGTTTACGCAGACACACTTACCCTATCCCGTGTCCCTATCTAATTACGTGACAATTATCATCTCCCCCCTTGAAGAAATAAACATTTACTAGACAACTTATCACCACTGAATTGCTACTTATTACATTGAGATCCTGGTAAACTCGAACAGCATGGCATACCTAATTAAACATCCTAATTACCCTTTGAATGCATACCCCCCCCTCAAACGTAACAATATATATATATATATATATATATACATATATATATATATATTAACATACATACATATATATATATATATATGTATGTATATATATTCACATACATATATATATATATATATATATATATATATATATATATATATATATATATATATATATATATAATCACATTTATACATATATATATATATATATATATATATATATATATATATATATATTCACATATATACATTTATATATATTCATATATATATATATATATATATATATATATATATATATATATATATATCCACAATATACATACATTCGCAGGTATGCTTATACATTGTGTCAGCATACACACCGTGCTTCCACCATTGTCTCAGATCGCTCACCTGCATTTGATTTTTCATTTATATATGTTTTCATTTCCGGATGCTTTCTGATGGTTCTGTGATTTTTCTTGGTGTATCTGTCAGCTTTCATGTCCGTCAGCACACAAAATTACCCTGCTTCCTTGTTGTCACGGGTCGCTCACCTGCATTTTTTTCATTTTTTATGTTTCATTTTTTTTCCGCCATTTATATATGTTTTCTGATGATTCCCTGATTTTTCCAGGTGTATCAGCTTCGTTGTCCACCTGCATACAAAATTTCAGCTTTCGACGTGACCTGGAACGTACTGATATTTAATATCAGTCAGTGAGTGAGTCAGTGGCTAGAAAGACCCTTATTTAATATATGCATATATATATATATATATATATATATATATATATATATATATATATATATATATATATATATATATATATATATATATATATATATATATATATATATATATATATATATATATTGTTGTGGGCGGGGGGTCGGTGGCGAGAACGATCACAAGGTGGGCAAAGCTACGTCGTCTCCCACCAATCTTCCCGGAATTGTAGGCCGTCGCTCGGATAACTCCGCGAGCCGGCGGGTCGATTAACCGACCGTGGCCGCCAATATCTCAACCGCGTTGCATAGGGTCTATTTGTATAACCAATTTACCTAATTAACGATGCGATTTCGACGACCGGGGAAACCACGCCCTCGGCACGTCTTGGTCGAACCGGGTCACTCCCGACTGCGGTGGAGTTCCAACTACCGACTACCAACTCCGGTTCGGGTGCAGCCGAGCGGAAACTGCCAAAGCCGTGCTGGCTGGAATGAACGGATTATCGGGGATA
>NC_140968.1:55636120-55638620 GCF_056783735.1 Eptatretus burgeri
TATGCTGACACATTGTATGCAATAACAAAGTGTGTCTCCCCATCGGCTCTGGTTGCTCACCTTCAGTGAGCACAACATGGCTAAACTTATTTTTGGATATTTTCATTTGCAGACGCTTTCTGATGGTTCTGTGATTTTTCTTGGTGTATTGGTTTTGATGTCTATTGCTGCGTGAAATCTTAGCTTTATAAGTCACTCGGAAGGTACCGAACATTAATCGCAGTCAGTGAGTCTATCATTGAGTGGTTCAAATGAGTATGTATGCACGTATATATGTGTATATGTATATATATATATATATATATATATATATATATATATATATATATATATATGTATATATATATATATATATATATATATATATATATATATATATGTATGTATATGCACACAGCAGATTTTGGATAATAAGCGTATCCTTGAATTGAAGCGCATATGACAAATAAGCGCACACGGGCCTCCCTATTTTATTTCTCCATTAAATAAAAGCATAATCGTAAGGCTTTGAATACTGAAAATATTATTAACTCAAACACGACAGTTTTTCGTGTTTGATTGGTACATAAGTTTTAAGTCCGAATTTCTTACACATTTGGGACTGATACTTACAAGAGTTGCAAGTTCAAAACAATGTAGTACATCAAGGTTCGTAAAAGGGTGTTTTTCGACAATGGTCGTAAAGGGGTATTTTACGATACTTTATGATGGAGTTGTAAAACAACGTTTTTCATCACAATCAAAACAGGCACGGTGTCCATAGTGTGGGAGTCAGAGGTGCGAGTGTCGTGTAGCGTGTCGTGCAGCATGGTGTAAGAGGTAAGTGTGAGAGGTGCGAGTCAGTAAAGTTACTCTGAAAAGAAGGGTTGTTCTTTTCAGAGCGACTTTTCAGAACAACTGTTCTTTTCTTTTCAGACTAGAGTGCTTTTTAAAAAAATAAATAAAAAATCACAATTGTTAGACAACATCCACAAATGAAAATATAAATAAATGAAGAAAAAAATGCAGGTGAGTGATCCGAGACAATGGGGAAGCATGGTAATTTTGTCTGCTGGCGGACATCGAAGTTGATACACCAGGAAAAATCACAGAACCGTCGGAAAACATCCTTAAATGAAAATATTAAAAAATGAAGAAAAAAAAAATATATATATGTATGTTGTTGCGTTTCTGCAAAACTGGATGCCTCAAAGGCAATTGCACCTAACATATAGTGATTCCCAGGCAGTTATTTCATTAGTATTCGTGTAGTAAATCGTCGCCTCACGTCTAGTGGGTAAGCGAGACAAAGTGTGTTGCGTGGGACTCGTAGTTCGGTCAAATTAATATCTCCTTGATTCATACTCTGACCACAACTCTTACCGTTTCCTTTTAGTCATAGTATACAACAAGCATGCAAACACATGCACCATTCAATAGCCAATTGTTTAATAAGCACACCATGACACCTCCCGTAGTTTGGATCATCCCGTTGCACACAAGACAACCTGCCCCGGGAATTTGCGCGCCATTTTCCATTCAAATTTGTGTGCCTTCCAACCAGCACCGCACCTTCCTCTGCACCCTGCTCACCAAATTTCACCAATTTGACCATACTCCTGCACTCCTTCGTATCACTCTGCATCGCAACAATCTGCCACTCTATTTTGAGCACTGCGCAGCATCGGCCATTGTCCTTGGCACTGCATGATGCGCGACCATGCAATAGACGCGATATCGCTCCACCGCATCTCACTTGGAATGTCCCGGGTGAGTGCCTGGAATTGTTACAGCCCTCATCCAGTTGCAAGACCGTAGGCAACAAAGAGGGGTCGCGGGAAGGATGATCCGGGAGTTTGGTTCGAGTCCCGGGTATGCATTTTGGCTTGTGGAAGGAGCGCGTGGGTGGCGAAGAAGTCTGCTACCATCCAACATACAGACTACACTCGGTGCATGTTCGTGGCCGGGTTGCCGGCTGAGGGAGCATGCTCCCCATATTAAGTCAGGAACTCCGAACCTTCCCAAAGCTGGTGGGTATCTGAGCCGGATGCTGGTCCCGGAGTCTGGAGAGGCATGGCTCGGGCCGCTGTGGCCAATAGAGGAGCAGGATTTGGGCCACAGTACATCTCTTTCCTGTCAACGCCCCACCCTTCACCTGAGGCTTATAAATGGGGGTAGCGCGGAGCCGTAAAAAGAGCTTCTTCTTTGAGAACATCATCCATGTGCAACTGCTGTCCTTCGAGAGCATACAGTGGACTCCCTGCCATGTTGTCATCGTCCCGCCACCCCGTCAAAGCCAGACAGACTCATAGCCGGCCACGGATGGCGGACCAGTGTGGAGTGCACGCTGCCACGAGCTGCGGCATATAAATAGGGGATAACGCACCATATCACGAGCCGGGAAGGCTCAGGCAGAGCGTCCCATGGAGGTACATGTTCCACATACAGACCTTTACATGGCTAGGTTATGGATCTTCCTTCTCATGCTTCTATTCTCCTCTCTCTCTATACACCACTCAAT
>NC_140968.1:55646120-55676120 GCF_056783735.1 Eptatretus burgeri
TCCTCAAATCAATAACGGTTAAAGCATACTTGTACCCCTTATCATTATTGAGTTCAATCAAATCAGCAGACCAGATATAATCAACTTCCTTGGAAAAAAACTTTCCTTCTCTGAAACTTTGTGAATATTGGTTTATGTAATTCATCAGCTAATTGCTCTTCAGTCTTAATGACATCATTAGAGCCTATAAGTTTTTTGAATTTCCAAGTCCAAGTTTCAATTTAGCACTGATCATCTTCTTCACAATGAAACGATCAACCTTTTCTCTCAAGGTTGGATTTTGTATCAGAGACAAATTATACAACATTTCTCTATCGGCTTCATGCTTTTCTTCCAACGTTGTGGTATTCCCATTATCAATATCGTGTCTCATGCACACTTCATCAACTCTATTGATAGGCTTACTCCAGAATTTAGGATTGTCTGCCTCATCTAATCTTTTATTCAAGTTTGTGCCTGGACCACAGAAAGAATACCCTGGAAGATGTAATTCCCCTGGTATTCCAGTAGTTGTAAATTTACTTCCTGATAAAAACTTTTGTATATCTCCTCCTCGTTTGTGTTTGGAGATAAATTGATTTTTTTTTGAACCACACACCGAACATATACCTTTTTGTATAACCCTGTTATTTTTACTTTTAATATATGAAATATTTTTAGTATTAGTTTTCTTTTTACATTTGAGACAATAACTCATTTATTTTTGTGAAAAATTCCTGCAGAGTGCAAAAACCTTTTTAGTTTCCAACATGCACATTTGAATCTTAATTTTTAAAACATAAAGAATCCTTAGAAATGCCTTCACTCTCTCCTCCATTTATTTAAGAAAAAAAATAAAAATGAAAAACTTGAATTAAAATGAATATCTTGTCGATGTCAATATTCTTGTCGAAAGTATTCCAAATAGACTTGTCAATTCTTTGTTTTCCTCCTCGGTGGGTTGAGTAATTTTCTGTAATACCACCAATCTTTTTTAAATCTCACTGGTTTCCATATTTTGATATTTATTTTGTCTCGCTCTTTCCTCCCTCTCCTCCCTCTCTCTCTTCTCCCTCTCTCTCTTCTCCCTCTCCTCCCTCTCTCTCTTCTCTCTTTCCTCCCTCTCCTCCTTCTCTCTTCTCCTTTTCCTCCTTCTCTTTCTTCTCCCTCTCCTCCTTCTCTCTCTTCTCCCTCTCCTCCTTCTCTCTCTTCTCCTTTTCCTCCTCTTCCCTCTCTTCTTTAACTCCTTCCTCATCCCTTATTATCCTTGAATCGCTTACACCCCATAGAATATTATACATATATTCATCAGGATTTCTTGTTATTCCTGTATCCAAAATAATTTTTTTACAACAGGAAACCAATAAAATTTCTTTTGAATTTCTAAAAGAGCCTTACCTTTTCTTAACTTTATAATTTTTTCATTATTTAACATTTTCATTAAATCTAAAGTTGTCGGTTTATCAACATCAGCATAATGCCAATCTTTTATTGAAAATACCTCATTCTTATGTTGTAGAACATATTTATTAAAATACCGAATACCCTTTTCTTGAAGGTATGCTTGGACACAGAAATGATAATTTTCTTGAAGCCTTCTTGCTGTCATTTATGTATTAGAAATACATGTTAGAATAATATTATGGCACGAAACACCTCCCCATCTTCCCATAGTTAAATCATTTTGTATTTCCTTACTTATTATATATAATCCTGTTTTCATGAGATAAACAAGGGCAAAACCATTATTATATTTACCCTTATTAAATTCTTTTATTTGTTGTTTACTAATCGTGGCCCCACAAAACTCATTCTCGATACCAAGTGGATAATATTGTTGCGGATTCGCACCCGCCGGCGTGCGAACGGCCACGTAACTCGAATCGCGGCACGTCGCCCACCGGACGGATAATCCAGTCGTGACCCTCTCGGACTAACGCCGGGAACTAGTCACGGGTGGGCCTTTCGGCCTCACCACGATCATGCCAATCGGCCCCCCGCGTGGGATAGGGTTGCTCGCCAAATTCGACCTACCTAAGTACCCACACGGAGGGTAGACCGGGCGATCGCACCTCGCCGCAGGTCGACTTCGGACATGGGCCACTTTAAGCGACCCGTTCCGTACTATCGGGATAACCGAGCGGTGTTATCGTCGGCCCCGACGGTTCGATTAATTATCGGGCGTTTTAGCCCACGACCAACCCTTTACGTGAAGTAAGATGGAGATTCAATACAGGAAAAGACGAAGCGAAACGGGAAAACAGTTCAACAATAAGCACATTTATTTCGCGATGAACGGAAAGCACACATATACAATTACACCAAAAGCAAATGTAAAAGGAGAAGAAACACACAATATTACACAAAAAGCAAATACAAAAGAAGAAGACAATGCAGAGCTATCCGACTACCGAGCACACGGCAACACTTATACAATTTTACTTCACAGACGGCACCGACAACACATATACCCAAAGCAAAAGAAAAGGACCACCCTCAAGGATGAGGCGGGCCTGGGGCTGAGACCGCGTTGGGCCTACCCGTCTGATGATGAGACGCAAAGTGGCGGTGGCGCCCCAACTCCGCGGGCCTCGTGGACAGTGTCTGGTGGGGGGTGGGAAAGGGGCCCCCTTGTCGCACTATCTCAGCGCGGGGGGAAACAGGAGGGGGTTGTTGATGCTCGGGGGAAAGGAGGATATCTCCCTGTCTCGGGTCCCGCGACGAGCGTCTCCACCACGACCTCGGTCGCGCCGCCGGCCTCTCCCTCCGCAGTTCCCCGAATCCGACGCGAGCACCCCCTCAACCGCCTTCGCCGCCGCCGCCTCTCCACAGCTTCGTCCGATCGCCCTCTCCGTCTCCTCTCTTGACTCGTCCCAACTCTTCACTGGCTCCGCGAACTCCCAACTCTTAACTGCGAACTGCTTTGACTGACGAACGCAGCCGTTTATATCCCCCGTGGCTTCGCCCCTTCACCTTTGACCCTTTACCTCCGACCCTTCACCTCTAACTGGCTCCCCATTGGACCAAGGAAAAGTGGGCGTGAATGCTTTTTGATCCATGAATTTGCATATAGCGACCACACTCCAATGCCCTGGAGGCGGGGCCAAATCGCCCCACGCTCACCGATAGGACGGAACAGAAGTGGGCGTGAGTCGTTTTTGATCCGTTTTCTTCGGAAAGTCTGTGATGTTTCTGAACACGCTGCTCGGTGCGCGCCCTGCACGAGTCCAGTATCGGTGCCCACAAGTGGCGCAAGAATGGTGGTGATGCGATGGTGGCGAGTTGTGACGGTAAAGGTCGTGGCTGTTGTTGTGAAGCGGCGTTGTGGTTGGTGGTTGTTGTGTGATGGCTGTTGAGGCGTGGTTGGTGGTGGTAGTAATGGCGGCTGGTCCAAAATAAAGATAGTAAAAGAAAAACGGCTATCCTGAAGAGTCGCAGCCCGATTGAATGACATTTATTCTCTCGAAACAACGGGTTTGGGCCTAACTACACATATACTTACAGAGATATCTCACCTAAGGGACCTGAATGGTGGTTTGCGAATTTCGTCAACCACAACAATATTCTTCCTTACGAGACTGATTTAATTGTTCCAGGCCTTCGAGGTTAATTTTAAATGACCAATTATACCCTAAATCATTCATATCATACCCCCATTGTTCTATTCTCATACAAACGACACGCCCTTCTTTATAAAAAATTATTTTAATTCGAACTGTGAATTCTGTATGACCTGGAGATAATATCAACACTTCTGTATCTTTGGAATACACGGCCGTTTTATTTAAGGATATATATATATTGTGATAAATCGCTTAATCTCACCAAGTCATTCACGTCAGTCGGGCTTGGATAATTTTTTTAATTTATAAGCATTTTTCATGTTAATATTTTTAGTTATATTATATTTATGTCGTTCAGCCTGTGCCTTTGTGTAATAATTTGATAAATCAATATCCAGTTCTTGAGATACACCAAAGATAGAACCATCTTTACCAACATAAGTCATTTATATTAGATTAAAAATAATATCATAAAAATTTTTTATTTTTGTTGAGTTGAAATAACACATATAGACATAATTGACCACAACACTTGGAATTTAATTCTTGGACTTGAAATGTTTGATAAACACCATTCTGTAAGAATTTTATGACTTCAACAGGTGGTGGAAGACCAAAACTATCAAAATAATATTTGTCTTGACTATTAAAAATACAAACCCAATGAGAACCGTTCCCATTATTATCTTCTAAGTTCATAATAATATTCTTTGTATGTTTCGGCACATTTGTTAATTCATCTCTCATACAAATAACCACATTATGAATTTTTAATTTCTTACAATATTTGACAAGTTGTAAATTTGATGTTGTATTCTTTCCAAATTCTTTCAACCACTCATCAATGCTCATTTATTTATTAGAAAGATATAATCCATTACCTCTTTTCGTTAATTTTACACCTGCTTGTGCTATAGAAGAAAGCATATGTCCAACTAACAATCTCGCTTTATCAGGCAGACCTTCAAGTTTTTCAGCAAAATCTACAATTGCACCACTTCCACTAATTTGTTTCTCCAACTCTTTGTTATGTCTTTCCAATTCTTTTTGAGCCTGGAGTTGAGCCTTCCTTTCGTTGGCAGTTTTCACCGCTGTTGAAATACCACCCGTCAATGCTCCAACCGCACTTAAACCAGCAAATAAAGGAATTAGAAATGGGAGAAATCCTCCACTCGTCTCTCTTATTAAATATTTTTTCAACATTGGTTTTGTCATTTTAATTTTAAGTGAGCCAGTGTCATTCAAGATTTTAACCTGTTCTCTTGTGAGCAAAACATCAATTCTTACTGCTCCTTTTCTCTGAATTGTATTAACGTTAATCGTACAAGGCTTTTGATTTTGAACACAAGATGATAGTTTATGAAGATTGATTTGATTAACATATACCCCAGTTGGTACTTTGCCTCTCATTTATTTAACAAAAAATTATGAGACTAATCATCAAACCATTATCTGTATTAATCTGCAATTCTGTTTCTTCCAAAAGCAGACAATATGTATCAACTTCTTCACTCTCTCCTCTTTCAATGTATAGGGAAGTATCCACTCGATTACACTTTATAGTTTCCTTTTGAGTGCTCAGGTCAAACACATAGATTGTATACAAACTTTTAAATGCTGTCATATCCAAAATAGGTTCTTTATTTCCATTACTTTCACACACCTTTTGGTAAGACTTGTATGCTTCAGCAAAATCATTTTTTTCCCAATTAATTTCCAATCTATCTCGTGGATAAAATGTTCCACCTAGAGAAACGCGAAGTTGTTTCACCTTAGCATTATCACTCAATGCATTATTCTTATCAGTCGCAGTATCACCATCTGGCTTTTTAAAAATGATCCACAGATATCGTGGCTTTCCTTCCAGAACACCCAAATTCCACGTGTAAGTAGTTTGGTTGAGTTTGACGTGTTGACATCTTCTTTTGAGGTATGATACACTGAGTGGTTTCTTTGAGTTAAGTCTTCGATTCAATATCTCTTCTGTTTTAAGATTAGGAGTATATTCACTGATATACCAACTCATTTCCTCAATTACAAATTTATTCTGATCACCAAATGCACTACCAACACCAAAAAGCAATCGATTTTCATTATCATTCCTTTGAAGTTGAAATCTAATTTTAAGACCATACAGAACTTTATCATGATCACAAAATCCAAATATACCTTTAAGAGGAACTGCCACAGTAAAACTATTTTCTGCTTTTGTATCATCATTATACATTCCTTTCCTTTGAGTATATCCAGGGTCTGTGTTTGTTCCCGTTGACATATCAGGAATAAAACCTTCGACAGCCCCTTCTCCCATTCTATCACTGAATGAATTTAGTGTAAATTTCATCATTTCAGATACAGCATAGACATAATCAAGTGCTTCAACTTCTTGTGTTCCAATGTACAAACGAACACTATCAAACATTTTCCAGAAGAAATCATTTACGAGTGTAGCGTGTGTGTTATTCCCAGCCTTAGTGAATTTAAATTTACACAACAAGAAACTTTCGGATAGATTCAAATCGGTTTGTTGATTATTTATTTCAAAACTTTTTGTACCATTCGTATTCCAGTCTGTTCCAGTTATTGCATTTACCTTGAAGTAATCTTCTTTTTTAGTGGAGTTTGAGATAATAATAGTATCATCCAAATCATAGATACCATCAATTGCTTCCATACTTGTATTTATTTCGGAAAAAAGATGTTAAAACTTTTGAAACCCTGATCCAAGTATTCGAATTATTTTCTGTCGTTCTTGGGGGGACAACTGAGTTTTGCCTTTCTTAATTTCTTTTATTGCTTGTAATTTATGAGATTCCTTCTGGGCATCTTTTATGCTCTTTACAGCACCTGCTACATTTCCCACAGCAGAAGCAGTTGAACCAATTAGATCTTTATGTTTAAGAATAGTTGAACCAATACCCATTAGAGTATCAATTTTACCATCTCCTCTAAATTGATGTCCAACACCCCTTTGTCTCTTAGGTTTATAGTATCCTCTACCAAGATACATACCTTCACCCTTGTAGTATGGGGAAAGGAACATCCCATCCCCTGTAATTATTTTATATTTTCCCAACTCGTGTTTCCTCACAATAACCATCGTATTTATTTATTGGAAAACTTCACGTAGGTGAATTCTGATGGATATAACTTCTCCATGAAAAGAAACCACACGATTATCTTGGTCGGTTATCCTAAAATTTACTCTGTGTATGGTTTTTCCTGACACAGGGAGATAAACCAAATTTTTAGGTTCCATATTGAATTTATAACCAATTGGGGTTGAGTATGCGCTGAATGAAAATATTGTATTTGTTTTTTTTCCATCATTATAAGCACCATCAATCAAATCACAGTGAATTAACACCGAATTTATTCCTGAGGATATTTGAATGACATTATCACTGTAAAACGTCCCATTAGTTTCAATCTTTTTTGAGGAGAAACCCAATAACTCTCTAAATGAATTATCAATTGTGAATTCAACCTTGTCGTTATTTTTAACTTTAATCGTTGATTTTGAAGTATGTTTTTGAATGTCTATAACAATATTTTTTGGTTCATCACCCTGTTCTTTCATAAGACGAGCAATTTCAGAAGATATTTGAGAAATCTCATATGCTCCGGGTGAGACTGTTATCGTTTTGTATCCACTTCCCGGATTATAACTAAACTTGTCATTTTTCTCGCTTATATTAAATAAGGTATTATAAGTTTCCATGGACAATAAAGATGCCTCATATTCTTTTGTTGGGTCAAGTTGTAGTGGGTATGGGAATGAAGATGTGTGGTCGCTTGTTGTGAAATTGAAACTAAGGTTTGTGCTTCCCATCTTATTTAATATGAGATAAAATGTCTTTATATTGATTTTTATTAATTATTTTCATGTTCATCAACTGGTCTAAAATGGCTGATGCTTCATTAAACCAATTGTTATTTCCAGCCTTCTTACTACCTAACAACAATAACAGTCTATTAACTAATTGCGATGGGTCATTTGGAAGAAAACTAACACCTGAACCAAGGATATTTAAAGCCTGAATAATGTGTTTCTCCTTCTCATTCTTCCTACTTTTACCAGAAAGAATAACCTTATAATTTAGAGTGTTCAGCAGATCAATATATACTCTATCATCATTATTTTCCATATCCAATGGTTTATCAATATACTTTGATTCATCCCTCACAGTTGAACCTTGTCTTCCATCTTTTGTGAGAAGAAACATTAATCTCAGAGTTAGTTTAACAGGGGGTTGAGCAGAACCCAAGAACCTTAATTCATCATTAAATATCAATACCTTTTCTTGAAGAAGATGAAATATTGCTGGTTGTTCTGTTGGAATGAGTCCTGCTTTGGTTTTTGAATTCGCTGAATATTCATTGTTTTGAAGAGCATTCACAATATAATCAGGGGGTTGATTAATCTCTTCCAGTTGTTGAAATAAACCTTTATCATCATATACCTTTAATTCTCCTAAATGCACTAATTCTTCCTCCGTCATTTGATCAAAATCTTTTAGCATTTGAAGTTTTTTAGGAGTATATTCTACTGTGGGAACTGTGGAAACATCTTTCATTTTTTCTTGGGAAGTTTTTAAAAGTGGTTTAAAAAATTTCTCTTGTTTTCTTTCAAATGCTTCTTCACCCGTTAGTTTCTGTCTGCGTTTCTTATTTATGTCTTCCTGCTGTTTTACAACTTTTGAAACCAACTCTTGATGTTCCTTAAATCTTCTTGCTCTTTCTTTTGCATCCATTTATTTATTGTAAAATATCATTCAATGAATTGTAAAGATCAACAGGGAAATTTTCCTTTTCTTCATCATTCAAGTAGATGTGTTCAAATAAATCCTTTTCTTTAAATATTTCATCAAATTCTTTATTAACATTAATGCGAGTTGTAATTTCTTCTTCACTAATACTTGCATCTCTGCTTTTCATACGTTTGCGTTGAGTTTCTTCATCAACATCAAAACTGAATGATAAAATCTTCACTCCGCTCAGATGTTTAATAATTTGTCTCGTTCCTTCTGGATTAGTTTCTAATATCCCAAGACCACCAGATTTTAGTTTCCTTAACTCACTCTTACAATGTGAATATTTTGTTGTACCAAGAGAAACCTCCTC
This sequence comes from Eptatretus burgeri, assembly GCF_056783735.1. NCBI lineage: Eukaryota > Metazoa > Chordata > Myxini > Myxiniformes > Myxinidae > Eptatretus > Eptatretus burgeri. Next base: position 55,654,787 of record NC_140968.1, read on the forward strand.
AAACATTTGACCTTCATTCCTCAATCGCATATGTTCCTCCACTGAAATATAGTGATAATCTTCACCTTTTACTTCTCCAGGTCTTATTGCTCTAGTTGTTGTTGATACAATGCGTATCACGGGGTGTTTTTTAAGTAAATTTACAATATTCTCATTTGTACTACACAAGAACCTTGATTTATGAAAGTTTTTCCAGAAGCAGATTTACCCACAAGATTTACAATAATAGTTGTCATTTATATATGTAATTGTTTATAAAACAAAAAATGTATCCCTTAATATCTCATCTTGTTTCACAACAATATATTTATATTTTTCAGTTGTGTGCTTCATGTAATCCTCAAATTTCTTTTTACTACATAATGTAGAACAATTATCTCTCCAAAAATTATTGATATCTATTGAATTTAACTTGAATAAAATAAAAGTATTAGCATTGTTTCTGATGGAACGACGAGGAAGTTGAAAGTACGATTGACTAAGATAAATACAATTACAAGAAGAATGTCTCCCTCTTGTGTAGTAGCTGTCCATTACCGTTTGGTTTCTCTCATTAACACAATCATCAAAGATAACGAGGTTCTTTTTTGATTTATCCAAATCTTGGGGAGACGGTATATCATCCGTATTATCACTAAGAATACAAGTTATAGGATTTGATTTCTTTTTACATCTCTGTGTATCACAAAATAGTTGAATTATATCTTCAATGTTATAATCATTTAGGTTTTTTGACGTTTAAATAAACCGATTATATCTTCTTTTTGAAGACCAGCATTAAAACCTTGTGAGAGTAGTTGATACTCTGGTTGAAAACTCGACTTTGTGAAAGTTATTAAATTATCATAATCTAAAAAGTTGGGAGTGAGGAGCATTTTTAAAAGTAAGCAGGTTTTTCCACATCCACTTGAACCAACTATGAGACATCTTAATGAATTTGGGAGATTTTTATGGTTGTTAAATTTTATCTTATTTTCCCAAATGGGTAAAAAATCATTCATTTATATATTTGGAAAACAGGTTATTTAATTTATTATTGGCTTTTTTAGAAACTCTATATTTTATCCTAAGTTCAGGTTTAATTTCAAGATAATCCATTATTTTATTTATACAATATCTTGTGTTGATATTTCCCTGAAAATTACATCCATGAATAATATATAACAACAATCCTTTGAACATTTCTCTTATACGTTCAGTTTCTTCCCTAGTAAGGAAAGGTGTGTTATCACCCTCATACTTTACATTCATTTCTCTAATCAATCTTGTAATGTAATTCATTTTTGGTGTAAATCTAAAAGAATTATTTTCCTTTTTATATTTTTTATTATCATTAATGAGAAGATAATCACAGAATATACATTGTTTATAGGCTTTTGACTCTGTGTTTAATCCCCGTCTTTCACACGCAGGACAATTCTCAAATTTGTCATATGGAGAATCAGGAAAGTCTAGCATATTTATAAAGTAAAACTTTACTTAAACTGAAATTCATCTATACTTTCAGTTGTATATTGACTCATATTTAAAAATATTACCATCGATATCGATATACTTTTTTTCATTACCAGATTCAACGACAACATTTTTTATATTAAAGGTAATTTTAAAATGATCGTTTAACTACTATTGAACGAAATGTCATTTCACCTGATATATTAACATCCTTTATTTCATCAGGATTTACATCTTTAGGGTTGTTGAAAAAAATACAAATTTCTCCTTGCATATTACAGATGGTCTTATCTTTTCTTTCTAAAGCTTCATCCATAAGGTTTTTGTTTTTTGATACTTTTTCTTGTTTCATTGCTTTTTCTAGTTTTGAATACATTACCAGAAGGAGAGGAGAAACTTTTGTTAGAGATACTTTAATTGATGTTCTTCCAGGTATACTAAAAGCCCTTCCACTGAAGGAAATTGAAGAACTCATATTATTTACCATAATTGTTTTTATCCAATAGTTGTTATATTTATCTTTGTTCAATTTTACATCCTTGACATATTTCTCAGTATCTTTAACAAATGAAGAGATTGATTGAAACTTGTCTTTTGTGTCTTGAAACATTGTATTTATTAAGTGAAAAAGTTGGAGGATAAAATGGTTTTAAGCACAGATTCACCTATAAATTAAACGAAATTTTCATCAAGAAAATTTTAGTTTCAGCAAAGTTTTATTATATAAATATGGTGAATACAACGTACTGCGATGTTTGTAATCACGAATATAAACATTATAAAAAACACGTTCGAACCAACAAACACACATTTAATCTATTTCATAAAATATCTCCTCTTGAGTTGGAAAGAAAACATTGTGATATCTGTTCAAAGGATGTTTTGAAGAGTAGTTATAATAAACATCTTCAATCACAAAAACACAAGAAAAATGAGTTTAAAGTAAAGGGAGACTATTATATTGAAAACACTGATGGGGCATTTAAAGGGCAAATAAAAATAAGGATTTTTCAATTTGGAGAACCCGGTCCATCATCAATAGCTGAATCAATTGAAATAGTGAAACCCGATGTTGAAAAATTTATTAAAAGGACATTAAAAGAAATGAAAACTTTAAAGTTTTATATGGGAGTGAAAATGAATATGAAAAGACAAGATGAAGAACATACTCCTTATATGAGAACAGATCTTCATTTTATAACATCATTTCAAGATTTTTGAATAGTGGGGTTTATGAAGAACTATCAAGACAAGAGGAGGATGTTGATAATACAGTGGTAGGAAGTGGATTCAATATTTAAAAAAATCATCTTTTTAGATATACACATTCTAAAATCAAACCCTCTTAAAGCTTCTTCTTATATTGAATCACCAAAAGAAATAAAACTAAAGAAGGCAGTTGTTAATATTAAGAACAATGATAATAAATGTTTTCTCTGGTCTGTTCTTGCTCACTTTCATCCACCAAAATGTAATTCAGAAAGAGTAAAACAATATATTAAATATGAGAATACCTTAGACATTAAAGATTTTAAATTCCCAATGCCACTAACAGATATTCCTAAATTTGAGAAAAAGAATAATCTTTCTATTAATGTATATGGATTAACGGATACAAACAAAGTTCAAATATTAAAAATTTCAAACAACTATAAAAATGAAGAAACACACATTGATCTTTTATATTTTAGTGTTGGAAAGAATTCACATTACACATACATCAATAATTTATCAAGATTAATCTCTTCTCAGGTATTCAAAACAGCAAACAAAATATATCCTTGTAAGCGATGTCTTAATTCATTTCATACAAAAGAACGATTAGAACAACATTCAAAATATTGTAGTAATCATAAATCAGCTGTAATTACAATGCCTAAACCTGGTGAAAAGATTTCTTTTGAAGATTATAATAAATCTATCATGCACCCATTTGTGATATACGCTGATTTTGAGTGTATCCTTAAAAAGATCAATACTGCTTCTCCTAATCCAAAAGAATCATATACAAATAAATATCAAAAACATATTCCTTGTGGTTTCTGTTATTATATCAAATCATCTGTTGGAGAAAAGTATAACAAACTTGAACATTATCGTGGAAAAAAAGCTTCACAAGAGTTTGTAAAACGATTAGAAAAGGATTGTATAAGATTCACTAAATTAATGAAAGAAACAAATGAACCGATGAAATTAACCAAAGAAGAAAAATTAGAATTTAGAAAGAACAATATCTGTCATATTTGTGAGGGGGAAATTAAGGAGTCTAAAGTTAGGGATCATTGTCATCTTACTGGTAAATATAGAGGTCCCGCTCATTCCTGTTGTAATCTTAATTATAAATTACCTTCTTTTATTCCAGTGTTTCTTCATAACAGCGCCAACTATGATACACATCTATTTATAAATGAACTTTCAAAAACACCAGGGAATATTTCTGCCATTACAAACACAAGTCAAAAGTATATTTCATTTACAAAAATGATATTCACAAAACCTTTAACTCATATTAGGTTTCTAGATTCTTACAAGTTTATGGGAACACCACTAGCCTACCTCGCATCAAATCTAAGCTCCACGGACTCTTTTCCAAATCTTAATTCATTCTTTCCAAAAGAGGAAATTCTCACTAAAGAGGAAATTCAGATTAAAGACAGAATTCAAAGTAAAGAGGAAATTCTAATTAATGAGGAAATTAATGAAGAAATTCTAACTGAAGATGAAATTCTCATTATAAAGAAAATTCGAACAATGAATGAAATTCTTACTAAAGAGGAAATTCAGATTAAAGATGAAATTCTGATTAAAGAAGGAATTCTCACGAGAGAGGAAATTCAAACAAGGAATGAAATTCAAAGTAAAGAGAAAATTCTTACAAGTAAGGGAATTTATCCTTATGATTATATGGATTCATTTATGAGATTTAAAGAAACACAACTTCCTTCAAAAGAAAGTTTCTATAATAACCTTTATGAAGAAGAGATAAGTGATAAGGAATATAAACACGCACAAGAAATATGGAAAATATTTAAGATAAAGAACCTTGGAGAATATCATGATTTATATCTAAAAACAGATGTTTTATTGTTAGCTGATGTGTTTGAAGCTTTTAGATCACTCTGTCATAATAAAAATTGTTATGGATTAGATCCTGCCCACTATTTCACAGCTCCTGGTTTAGCTTGGAGTGCAATGTTGAAAATGACAAAACAAGATATAGATTTAATCAGTGATGTTGATATGCTTTTGATGATTGAGAAGTCCAAGAGAGGTGGAATATCACAAGTATGTTCAAAAAGATATGCTAAAGCAAATAATAAATATCTTCCAAATTATGATAGTGAGAAAGATAGTAATTATTTGATGTATTTTGATGCTAATAATTTGTATGGATGGGCAATGTCTCAATCTCTGCCTTATGGTAAATTAGAGTGGGTGGAAGAAAAGGATTATGAAAAGGCTTTGATGAATATTGTTATTTCTTCTCAAGAGGAATTGAATGACGAAGAAGAAGGTTATTATTTTGAAGTTGATTTGAGGTACCCGAGTGATCTTCATAATAAGCATAAAGATCTTCCTTTTGCATGTGAGAAAGAAACCCCAAAGAAAGAATGGTTAAGTGATTATCATAAAAGTTTTAATTTCAAAGGTAAATCAACAGAAAAGTTATTAACAACATTCTATGATAAAGAGGGATATGTTTGTATCAGAGAAGCTTAAAACAGTTTTTGAGAGAAGGATTGAGAGTAGCTAAAATTCATAGAGTTTTAAAATTTAAACAAAGTCCTTGGGTGAAAAAGTATATTCAATTCAATACAGATATGAGAGCAAATACAAAAGTAAAATTTGAAGGGGACTTTTATAAATTAATGAATAATGCTGTATTTGGAAAGACTATGGAAAATGTTAGAAACAGGCAAAACATTAGATTCGCAACATCTTGGAAAGAAGCTTCGAGATTGATAAATAAACCAAGTTTTGAGAAAGAAGAGGTTTTTTCAGAGAACTTTTCTGCAATTCATATGAAAAAGGAAAGTATTGTAATGGATAAACCAATTTATATTGGAACAGCAGTTCTTGATTTATCAAAGATATTGATGTATGATTATTTGTATAATGACTTAAAGAAAGAGTATGGTGAAAATGTTTCAATGTTGTATATGGACACTGATAGTTTTATCCTAGATATAAAAACTGATGATGTTTATGAAGATATGAAGAAAAATATTGGAGTATATGATACAAGTAATTTCAGCAAGAAGAGTGAGTTATTTTCCAAAAAGAATGAAAAGGTTATTGGTAAGTTTAAGGATGAGTTGGGTGGAAAAGTAATGAGTGAGTTTATTGGATTGAGAGCAAAGGCATATGCTTATAAGTATGGTGATCAGATTGATAAGAGGTTAAAGGGAATAAAGAAATATGTAATAAAGAAATCAATAACTTTTAGAAATTATTATAATTGTTTGATGAATAAGAAAGAAGAATATAGGAAAATGAATACAATAAGAAGTTATAAACATAACATATATAGTGAAGAAGTAAATAAAAAGGCATTAGGAGCCTTTTTATGATAAGAGATTTATTTTAGATAATGGAATAGATTGTGTTCCATATGGATATTGTATGATAGAGTGTATAAAATAGATTGTGTTTTAACGATGGGAAGATGGGTTAGGGTTTTTAAGGGCCACCGCCGCGTTTTTTTTATTTTTTCTAAATATAAATGGTCAAACCAAGTATTAATCAAACTAAAGAGTGGAGAAAATCTCAGTCTTGGTATATAAATGGAAAACATAATGAATGTGAAAAATATCAAATAAGTCTTATTGAAAAAATAACTAAAACAAAGGTAAATAAAAGAAATAAGCGAATCAATTTAAAAAGTAGTAAGTTAGAGGATGTAAAGAAAAAAATGAATATCCTCGAATGGACTGAAAACTTTGATGGTTATCAATTGAACAATGAAAAAACAATTTACTATAATCTCAAAATGATATGTGGCTCAGGAGGTGGTCAAACAAGAGCATTAAGAGAAGTTTATCATTTCGTAATGGCACAAAAGGGGTATCTTAAAAAATATAAAGATTCAAATGTTTTGTTTGTCAATATTTTAGATGGGGATTATTGTGCAAAGAAAATTAAACTATTGAAGGAATTTGAGAATGAACAAATCTTTATAGGTTCAATGAGTGAGCTGTTCAACCCCCAGGTGTTCAATTCAATGAGGTTCAACCTCCAGGTTAAAAGGGGAGACAAATAAATATACCTTGGGATAAAAAGGGGGTTTATTTTTAGGGGAAAAAAAAGGGAATCGCTGAAAATCCCCCATTCATTTACATGGGGAAAAGTGAGCCAGAACCAGTATATCCACCCTACTCATATACATATATATACATATATATATTGTTGCGGATTCGCGCCCGCCGGCGTGCGGACGGCCACGTAACTCGAATCGCGGCACGTCGCCCACCGGACGGACAATCCAGTCGTGACCCTCTCGGACTAACGCCGGGAACCAGTCACGGGTGGACCTTTCGGTCTCACCGCGATCGAGCCAATCAGCCCCCGCGTGGGATAGGGTTGCTCGCCAAATTCGACCTACCTAAGTACCCACGCGGAGGGTAGACCGGGCGATCGCACCTCGCCGCAGGTCGACTTCGGACACGGGCCACTTAAGCGACCCGTTCCGTACTATCAGAATAACCGAGCAGAGTTATCGTCGACCTCGACGGTTCGATTAATTATCGGGCGTATTCAGCCCACTACCAACCCTTTACGTGAAGCAAGATGAGGATTCAATGGGAGAAAAAGACGAAGCGAAGCGGGAGAACAGTTCAATAATAAAGCACATTTATTCGCGGCACACGGGAAGCACACAAATACAATTCCACCAAATGCACACAGAAAAAACACAATTCCATTTACACAAAAAGCAAATATAAAAGCGAAAACAATGCAGAGCTAATACCGACTACCGAGCACACGGCAACACTTATACAATTCTACTTCACAGACGGCGCCGACAACACATACCCAAAACCAAGGAAAGAATACCCTCAAGGATGAGGCGGGCCTGAGGCCGAGACCGGGTCGCGCCTACCCGTCTGGTGATGAGACGCGGAGCGGCGATGGCGCCTCACTCCGCGGGCCTCACGGACAGTGTCTGGCAGGGGGTGGGAAAGGGGCCCCCTTGGTCGCACTATCTCAGCGCGGGGGGAAACAGGAGGGGGTTGCTGATGCTCGGGGTAAAGAGGATCTTTATTATCCCTGGTGTGCGTCTCCACCTCGGCCAGGTCGCGCTGCCGGCCTTCCTCGGGCGTGCAGCTCCCGGCACCGTCGCGAGCACCCCCTCGTCTGCCTTCGCCGCTGCCGCCTCTCCGCCTCTGGACTCTCCACCCTGGACTCTCCTTTGGGCTCTCCTCGTTCGACTCTCTTCAGCTTCTCCAGCTACTGCAGGCTTCGGGCTCCAGACTTCCACACGGCTCTGACTGACGAACACGGTCCTTTTATCCCCCCGTAGCTTCGCCTTTGACCCCCTCCCTTTGACCTTTCACCTCGCTCCCCATTGGCCCGAGAAAAAGTGGGCGTGAAGGCTTCTTGATCCACAAATTTGCATATATCGATCGTCCTGGAGGCGGGGCCAAATCGTCCCTCGCTCACCGATTGGACGGCAAAAAGTGGGCGTGTGTCGTTTTTGATCCGTTTTTGAAGCACAAAATCCGTGATTTTGTACACGCTGTTCGACGCGCGCTCTGCACGAATCCAACACCGGTACCCACAGCGGGGCAAGAACGGTGGCGATGCTATGGTTGCGAGGTGTGACGTGAAGGTCGTGGCGGTTGTGGTGAAGCGGTGGTTGTGGTTGTAATCATGGCGGTTGGTCCAAAATAAAGATAGTAAAAGAAAAACGGCTATCCTGAAGAGTCGCAGCACGCATAAATGACATGTATTCCCACTAGACAACGGGTTTGGGCCTAACTACACATGCACTTACCGAGATACCTCACCTAAGGGACCTGAATGGTGGTTTGCGAATTTGGTAACCACAACACTACCCCCTCCCCTTTTTACAGACTCGTCCCGAGTCGTCAAATTTTCGTGTGCCATCATGTGTAGTTTTCCCCTAGTACATTTTACCTACGGATCCCTGAGTGCGACATTCATGGTATTCGTGTCCCCAAAATAAATAACCTGAGGGCTGCGTAACTATCTAAACAAACTCACTCACACGGACGACTTAAATAAAATTGCCGGCGCTAGACAGACATGCCGGGGGCGCACTCATATTTACAGTACATCTTAACCTTAACTTACAAATTTTACACTAAACCATGGCCCAGGATCATTGAACTCTGCAAAAAGAAAGCAGTTAGCAGGGAGCCAGGCTGCCCACATGCAGTCTCTGGCTCAAACAATGCAGGTGACAGGGAACGTGGCTGGCTGCTCACACGCAGTCCAAGGCCCTCCCTTTTGAACTGAATGCAGCGAACCACAACGGTGCACGGGCCGCACAAACGCAGTCTCCGTGCCAGCCCAAGCGGCACACGCAATGAGCACAACGAATGGATGCATGAACACAAACACGGTGCACGGGCCGCCACTGCAGGCCCGTGTTGTAGCTGCCAACAGGGCAGTTCTCGCAGCTTGCAAACTGTTGCTTTCTGATCCTGGCGCACATGGAAATGAACAGGGGGGGGGGGGCAAAGCAAAAATTGAACGGGGCTGGTGAACGTGGGCAGTGGGCATGGCATGGCAAAGGCAAGCAGGCAAACACAGCCCGCAGAAGAAGGCCGCTGCAGGCAAACACAGCCGGCAGATGAACTGGCCGGCACAGGCCTTGAAGTACAGCAGCTGCAGACGAAGTGGCCGGCACAGGCCTTGAAGCAAAACACGGCCAGCCGATGACACAGGCCTTGCAGAAAACACAGCCAGCAGATGAAGCTGGCCAGCTTTTGCTGTTCAGTGGAGGTTGGTGGAGGGAGTGCGGTGGTGCTGGCCACTTGGAAGGTGGGCTCGGACCTACCTACCTGTCTCCCTCCCAACCTATCGCCTTTGCCTGTCACTGTACATACCCACTCCCTTAATTTGTCAAACCCCAATTTAGCCCCAACTTAATTTTTTATTTTCTTTTTTTACTTCCCCACTATAAATCGTCCCCTAACCCCCTTTATCGTCCTTGTTCGGCTAACCTATCCTGTCACCTAGCCTACTCCCAACCCCTACGTTCCCTTCCCGGAGGGGAACAAGGGAGAGCTAGCGTCCTGTGCCGAGGCCCAACGAAGCCTCAGAATGGCCTCCCCAGAGTTCGGCGATCTATAACCAAAGTGGGTCCAGCGGCCCACAACGACAGCGAGGGGATGGATGGTGCGGAGGGGTACATCTCCTAATCTACCCTAACCATTTAACTGTTAAACTACCCCGGGGCTTTCAACAAGCGCCTCTCGCTTAAACTATTGGTTCTAACAACCCAGATTCCCGTCACCTGTGTTGGTGTCCTCACAATTTCGGGCCTCGCCCCCCAATTTTCTCTCCGTGCCCTCACACGGTCTCCTGGCTGGGACACGTGGCTCCCTTTGGCAGGCACGACCCTCTGCCGAATCTCCCGCTATGGCACCCCCGGGCACTACACTGCCTCCGAGCCTACCAGCTCCCTAACACCGGGGAGTGCCCCCCATGGCACCTCCCCTGAAACGCACACGTGGCAGGCCGGCCTCCCGGGCCCCTTTCCGAGGGTCACCCGTGCCCACAACACTGCCCACGCGGCGAATGGCGCCCCGGGCCCCCGCACCAAGCAGGCGCACCCGTGCCCACTACTCTATCCCGGCCCCCCATGGGCCCATGGCCTACCGCGGCCGACTAGCCTGGTTCCCGGGGTACCCACTCAGCGATACTCACCTTTTGCAGCCACGCTCCCAACCCGTCAACAGGGCTCCTGCACCCCTCCAAACGGGTCTCGAGCCTACTTTCCCACCAACAACAAAACGACCTCCATTTTTCAATTTGACTAACCCCCTAACTCACTTTATACTGACCCCGGGGTCCCTTGGGCGGGAGTCACTCCTCCCCCCAATCACTCATCGCACCATGCATTCCCCATTCACTCCATACACACAGACCCGCTGGCCTCACTCACTCACCATGTACTCACCTCACAACTCTCCTACTCTTCAACACACTCACCGCTGAACTCTGCCATCCTTCTAACTACCTCCCCTAACTAACTCGTGCTCCCACGTCGTCCCTTAAACTAGTAGCACGTTCCTTTTAACACTACGTAGCTAAACTACGTCAACTCTACACATTCACTGTCTGTCACTGTCTCCTAATCTCTTTAATCAATTTCCCCACCTAAATCTGGCTACAATCCCTCTAACTAATCCATTCCACGGACTCCATGAGGACTTACCCCTGCCCCATGAAGTCGGTCTAGCTAAGCTAACCCTTCCCCCTCACTAGTTTTCATCCTGTGCCCAGGGTAAGGGGGTCTTCCACCCCTTTCCCAGGAATCCTGTGCACCCGAAAGTGAGGCTTGCTTTTCTTTTTTTTTCATGCGCAGCACCTGCGCGGCAACTCAGAGCTCGCGCACTTTGCACCTGCCCGTGACGTCATGCAGCTGCACGTGTTCCTCGTCCCTCCTTGGACGGGACCATCCGGTAGAGATACCCCTCCTGCCGGATTCCAACCCCACGTGCAGCCATGACGTCACCGTGCGCATAAAAAAAAAACACAAGCCCCACGTCTCGAGGGGTTCCCCACGCGAACACATGTGCTTTGCCCGTTGGAGCTTAACACACACGATCGCGTGGAGAACCCGTCCGGTCCAAATCCATTTACCTGCCTAAACTTTGTCCGTCCGCGGGATCGGCAAATCCACCGCTGGCGTTTCCGGACCGGGACTTCACTCTCGCAAGCGAGCACGTGGTGGTCTCGTGCGTTGCACAGCACGAACCGCGTGCTCACTGCTGGGTGAACCCGGCACGGTCCCCGAAATAGCTACAGCCGCGACTCGGCCTTCGTTTCTCCCATGTCGCCGTCGTCGCCTCCATTCCACCCACGCACACCTGCGTGTCACGACGCACACAGTCCACTCCATCACATTCACACCGGGAGACGCGGCTGCGTGCTCCCGCATGCCAACCGACATCTCCCTCACATACCGCTCTCTCACACACACGGTCTCCCTGGCACACAGCGACCTTGCACACGGCCGTTCACTCACGCGTGCGGGGGCACTCACCCGCGGTGCCTCACTCGCACTCCGTGCCTCATCCACACACGCGGGGGAACTCACCCGCGGTACCTCACTCATACACACGGCGACACTCACACACGCGGTCTCTTCCACACACGGTTCCTCACCCACACACGCGGGGGCACTAACCCGCGGTGCCTCACTCACACTCCGTGCCTCATCCACACACGGCGTGCTGGGAAGCACGTACTCCGGCACCATCGCCACCACACCACTCACACGTGGTGCCTCACTCATACTGGCCGTTTCACTCACACACACGGCCTCACTCACACACGGTGCCCCATCCACACCCGGCGTGCTGGGAAGCACGCACTCTGGCACCATCGCCACCACACCACTCACACACGGGGTCGCTTCCACACACGGGGACGCACTCACGCCTTGCACCACACACACAGGGACAACCACACTGGGGATTTGTGTCCCCACAAGGGTCTCTGGGGCCTCTATACCCCCCAAGCTCTCCAAGCACCTATCCACAGCACCCGTCCCCTCAACCTCGCAAAGCACGACCGAACTCACCTGGTCGTGACTCGCCTCAAGGGGGCATACTCCCTCCCCTCGTTCCTGGAGGAGGCCATCCAGCTGCTCGCACCGGGTCCCTGCACGCTCCGCGAGCTCACCCCCATTATCCTCCACTACCTCTGTGTGTGTGTGTGCGTCACTTACCCCGTCTTCCTCGTGTCGTCTTTCCTCTATTTTTTCTATCTCCCGTGTCTCTGCCAACTCTTCACCCTTTACCTCCCTTGTCTCAACTATTATTTCCTTTGTCACGGCCTTCATGCCCGCCTGCAGGCATCGGCCCATGTTCTGCGTCTCACCCCGGAACTTATTTCCTCCTTCATTTGCTGTGTATTCGCATCCATCGTCGTTTTCACTTCATTTGTATTTGTATCCATCTTTTCATCCATTTTTTTCATATTCGCATCCATTTTTTCGATCATTTGTTTGTTCATTGCCGCCAGCATGGCGCATAGCTGGGCCATGTTGGATGCACTCAGCTGAGCCGTTTCGGCAAGGGTTGGGGAAGGGTTTTGGTGGAGAGGGGGGGGGGAAGGTGTCATACACTGCGGCCGCTGCCGCACCCATTTCAGGTTCTGGGTTCAGTTGGGCGAGTCCGTGTTCCTGCACAATCAACATTTCCTGCTCGGGGATTCCATCCTGGACCATGGATTCTACATTACTACACATACCTAATCCACCCGGCACCCGCTCGCCTTGAGACGCCATCTTGCTTCTCGTGAAGGGTTAATTTGCTCGCTCGTAATTTGGAGGGAATCGGAGGTCGCTTCTCTCACCCCTGGACCGATTCCCGTGAATTTCGCTGGAGACAGGAGAGCCCGTTGTCCCGTTCTCCGATACCAGTGCCGCGAGGAGGGCGATGGATTTGTATCCCACTTCTGACACCAGTGTTGCGGATTCGCGCCCGCCGGCGTGCGGACGGCCACGTAACTCGAATCGCGGCACGTCGCCCACTGGACGGACAATCCAGTCGTGACCCTCTCGGACTAACGCCGGGAACCAGTCACGGGTGGACCTTTCGGTCTCACCGCGATCGAGCCAATCAGCCCCCGCGTGGGATAGGGTTGCTCGCCAAATTCGACCTACCTAAGTACCCACGCGGAGGGTAGACCGGGCGATCGCACCTCGCCGCAGGTCGACTTCGGACACGGGCCACTTAAGCGACCCGTTCCGTACTATCAGAATAACCGAGCGGAGTTATCGTCGACCTCGACGGTTCGATTAATTATCGGGCGTATTCAGCCCACTACCAACCCTTTACGTGAAGCAAGATGAGGATTCAATGGGAGAAAAAGACGAAGCGAAGCGGGAGAACAGTTCAATAATAAAGCACATTTATTCGCGGCACAAGGGAAGCACACAAATACAATTCCACCAAATGCACACAGAAAAAACACAATTCCATTTACACAAAAAGCAAATATAAAAGCGAAAACAATGCAGAGCTAATACCGACTACCGAGCACACGGCAACACTTATACAATTCTACTTCACAGACGGCGCCGACAACACATACCCAAAACCAAGGAAAGAATACCCTCAAGGATGAGGCGGGCCTGAGGCCGAGACCGGGTCGCGCCTACCCGTCTGGTGATGAGACGCGGAGCGGCGATGGCGCCTCACTCCGCGGGCCTCGCGGACAGTGTCTGGCAGGGGGTGGGAAAGGGGCCCCCTTGGTCGCACTATCTCAGCGCGGGGGGAAACAGGAGGGGGTTGCTGATGCTCGGGGTATAGAGGATCTTTATTATCCCTGGTGTGCGTCTCCACCTCGGCCAGGTCGCGCTGCCGGCCTTCCTCGGGCGTGCAGCTCCCGGCACCGTCGCGAGCACCCCCTCGTCTGCCTTCGCCGCTGCCGCCTCTCCGCCTCTGGACTCTCCACCCTGGACTCTTCTTTGGGCTCTCCTCGTTCGACTCTCTTCAGCTTCTCCAGCTACTGCAGGCTTCGGGCTCCAGACTTCCACACGGCTCTGACTGACGAACACGGTCCTTTTATCCCCCCGTAGCTTCGCCTTTGACCCCCTCCCTTTGACCTTTCACCTCGCTCCCCATTGGCCCGAGAAAAAGTGGGCGTGAAGGCTTCTTGATCCACAAATTTGCATATATCGATCGTCCTGGAGGCGGGGCCAAATCGTCCCTCGCTCACCGATTGGACGGCAAAAAGTGGGCGTGTGTCGTTTTTGATCCGTTTTTGAAGCACAAAATCCGTGATTTTGTACACGCTGTTCGACGCGCGCTCTGCACGAATCCAACACCGGTACCCACAGCGGGGCAAGAACGGTGGCGATGCTACGGTTGCGAGGTGTGACGTGAAGGTCGTGGCGGTTGTGGTGAAGCGGTGGTTGTGGTTGTAATCATGGCGGTTGGTCCAAAATAAAGATAGCAAAAGAAAAACGGCTATCCTGAAGAGTCGCAGCACGCATAAATGACATGTATTCCCACTAGACAACGGGTTTGGGCCTAACTACACATGCACTTACCGAGATACCTCACCTAAGGGACCTGAATGGTGGTTTGCGAATTTGGTAACCACAACAATATATATACACATATATATATATATATATATATATATATATATATATATATATATATATATTGTTGCGGTTTTCGCGCCCGCCGGCGTGCTGACGGCCACGTAACTCGAATCGCGGCACGTCGCCCACCGGACGGACAATCCAGTCGTGACCCTCTCGGACTAACGCCGGGAACCAGTCACGGGTGGACCTTTCGGTCTCACCGCGATCGAGCCAATCAGCCCCCGCGTGGGATAGGGTTGCTCGCCAAATTCGACCTACCTAAGTACCCACGCGGAGGGTAGACCGGGCGACCGCACCTCGCCGCAGGTCGACTTCGGACACGGGCCACTTAAGCGACCCGTTCCGTATTATCAGAATAACCGAGCGGTGTTATCGTCGACCTCGACGGTTCGATTAATTATCGGGCGTATTCAGCCCACTACCAACCCTTTACGTGAAGCAAGATGAGGATTCAATGGGAGAAATGACGAAGCGAAGCGGGAAACAGTTCAACACAAAAGCACATTTATTCGCGGCACACGGGAAGCACACATATACAATTCCACCAAATGCACACAGAAAAGACACAATGCAATTTACACAACAAGCAAATGTAAAAGTGAAAACACAATGCAGAGCTAATACCGACTACCGAGCACACGGCAACACTTATACAATTCTACCTCACAGACGGCGCCGACAACACATACCCAAAACCAAGGAAAAGAATACCCCCAAGAATGAGGCGGGCCTGAGGCCGAGACCGGGTCGCGCCTACCCGTCTGGTGGAGAGACGTGGAGCGGCGATGGCGCCCCAACCCCGCGGGCCTCGCGGGCAGTGTCTGGTAGGGGGTGGGAAAGGGGCCCCCTTGGTCGCACTATCTCAGCGCGGGGGGGAAACAGGAGGGGGTTGCTGATGCTCGGGGTATAGAGGATCTTTATTATCCCTGGTGTGCGTCTCCACCTCGGCCAGGTCGCGCTGTCGGCCTCCCTCGGGTGCAGCTCCCTGCACGACGCGAGCACCCCCTCGTCTGGTGTCGCCGCCTTTCCACAGCTCGTCCCCTCCGTTCCGACTCCAACGCACACGACGAGCAGCTCCACCGCCCGCGACGTCTTGACCCTCTGCTTCCGACTCTCCTACTCTCCGCCTCTGGACTCTCCGACTCTCGACTCTGGACTCTCCGACTCTGCTCTTCTCCGCCTCTGGACTCTCCTACTCTCCGCCTCTCGACTCTCCGACTCTCTTCTTCTCCTCCTCTGGACTCTCCTGACTCTGCTCTTCTCTTCTGACTGACGAACACGGTCCTTTTATCCCCCCGTAGCTTCGCCTTTGACCCCCTCCCTTTGACCTTTCACCTCGCTCCCCATTGGCCCGAGAAAAAGTGGGCGTGAAGGCTTTTTGATCCACAAATTTGCATATATCGATCGTCCTGGAGGCGGGGCCAAATCACCCCTCGCTCACCGATTGGACGGCAAAAAGTGGGCGTGTGTCGTTTTTGATCCGTTTTTGAAGCACAAAATCCGTGATTTTGTACACGCTGTTCGGCGCGCGCCCTGCACGAGTCCAACACCGGTACCCACAGGCGGCGCAAGAACGGTGGCGATGCTACGGTTGCGAGGTGTGACGGGAAGGTCGTGGCGGTTGTGGTGAAGCGGCGTTGTGGTTGGTGGTTGATGTTGTGTTTGTGGTGGTAATCATGGCGGTTGGTCCAAAATAAAGATAGTAAAAGAAAAACGGCTATCCTGAAGAGTCGCAGCACGCATAAATGACATGTATTCCCACTAGACAACGGGTTTGGGCATAACTACACATATACTTGCCGAGATACCTCACCTAAGGGACCTGAATGGTGGTTTGCGAATTTGGTAACCACAACACTACCCCCTCCCCTTTTTACAGACTCGTCCCGAGTCGTCAAATTTTCGTGTGCCATCATGTGTAGTTTTCCCCGAGTACATTTTACCTCCGGATCCCTGAGTGCGACATTCATGGTATTCGTGTCCCCAAAATAAATAACCTGAGGGCTGCGTAACTATCTAAACAAACTCACTCATACGGACGACTTAAATAAAATTGCCGGCGCTAAGACATACATGCCGGGGGCGCACTCATATTTACAGTACATCTTACCTTAACTTACAAATTTTACACTAAACCATGGCCCAGGATCATTGAACTCCGCAAAAGAAAAGCAGTTAGCAGGGAGCCAGGCTGCCCGCATGCAGTCTCTGGCTCAAACAATGCAGGTGACAGGGAACGTGGCTGGCTGCTCACACGCAGTCCAAGGCCTTCCCTTTTGAACTGAACGCAGTGAACCACATCGGTGCATGGGCTGCACAACGCAGTCTCCGTGCCAGCTCAAGTGGCACACGCAATGAGCACAACGAATGGATGCATGAACACAAACACGGTGCACGGGCCGCCACTGCAGGCCCGTGTTGTAGCTGCCAACAGGGCAGTTCTTGCAGCTTGCAAACTGTTGCCTTGCGGATCCTGGTGCACATGGAAATGAACAGGGGGGGCAAAGCAAAAATTGAACGGGGCTGGTGAACAGGGGCAGTGGGCATGGCATGGCAAAGGTGATCAGGCAAACACAGCCCGCAGAAGAAGGCCGCTGCAGGCAAACACAGCCGGCAGATGAACTGGCCGGCACAGGCCTTGAAGTACCACAGCTGCAGATGATCCGGCCGGCACAGTCCTTGCAGAAAAACAACAGCTGCCGATGAAGTTGGCCGGCCTCCGCCTTGAAGCAAAACACGGCCAGCCGATGAAGTTGGCCAGCCTTTGCCGTTCAGTGGAGGTTGGTGGAGGGAGTGCGGTGGTGCTGGCCACTTGGAAGGCGGGCTCGGACCTACCTACCTGTCTCCCTCCCAACCTATCGCCTTTGCCTGTCACTGTACATACCCACTCCCTTAATTTGTGAAAAACCAATTTAGCCCCAACTTATTTTTTTGTTGTTTTTATTTTTACTTCCCCACTATAAATCGTCCCTTAACCCCCTTTATCGTCCTTGTTCGGCTAACCTATCCTGTCACCTAGCCTACTCCCAACCCCTACGTTCCCTTCCCGGAGGGGAACAAGGGAGAGCTGGCGTCCTGTGTCGAGGCCCAACGAAGCCTCAGAATGGCCTCCCCAGAGTTCGGCGATCTTATCACCAAGTGGGTCCAGCGGCCCACAACGACAGCGAGGGGATGGATGGTGCGGAGGGGTACACTTCCTAATCTACCCTATCCATTTAACTGTTAAACTACCCCGGGGCTTTCAACAAGCGCCTCTCGCTTAAACTATTGGTTCTAACAACCCAGATTCCCGTCGCCTGTGTTGTTGTCCTTACAATTTCGGGCCTCGCCCCCCAATTTTCTCTCCGTGCCCTCACACGGTCTCCTGGCTGGGACACGTGGCTCCCTTTGGCAGGCACGACCCTCTGCCGAATCTCCCGCTATGGCACCCCCGGGCACTACACTGCCTCCGAGCCTACCAGCTCCCTAACACCGGGGAGTGCCCGCCATGGCACCTCCCCTGAAACGCACACGTGGCAGGCCGGCCTCCCGGGCCCCTTTCCGAGGGTCACCCGTGCCCACAACACTGCCCACGCGGCTAATGGCGCCCCGGGCCCCCGCACCAAGCAGGCGCACCCGTGCCCACTACTCTATCCCGGCCCCCCATGGGCCCATGGCCTACCGCGGCCGACTAGCCTGGTGCCCGGGGTACCCACTCAGCGATACTCACCTTTCGCAGCCACGCTCCCAAGCCCGTCAACAGGGCTCCTGCACCCCTCCAAATGGGTTTCGAGCCTACATTCCCACCAACAGCAAAACGACCTCCATTTTTCAATTTGACTAACCCAGCTAACTCACTTTACTCTGACCCCGGGGTCCCTTGGGCGGGAGTCACTCCTCCCCCCAATCACTCATCGCACCATGCATTCCCCATTCACTCCACACACACAGACCCGCTGGCCTCACTCACTCAACATGTACACGTACTCATCTCACAACTCACCAACAACTCTTCAACACACACACCACTGAACTCTGCCATCCTCCTAACTTCATCCCCTACTAACTCGTGCTCCCACGTCGTCCCTTAAACTAGTA
This sequence comes from Eptatretus burgeri, assembly GCF_056783735.1. Lineage (NCBI taxonomy): Eukaryota > Metazoa > Chordata > Myxini > Myxiniformes > Myxinidae > Eptatretus > Eptatretus burgeri. The sequence goes on from NC_140968.1 coordinate 55,673,634, forward strand.
GCACGTTCCTTTTAACACTACGTAGCTAAACTACGTCCCCTCTACACATTCACTGTCTGTCACTGTCTCCAAATCAATCATTTTATTTCCCAACCTAAATCTGGCTACAATCCCTCTAACTAATCCATTCCACGGACTCCATGAGGACTTACCCCTGCCCCATGAAGTCGGTCTAACTAAGCTAACCCTTCCCCCTAACTAGTTTCCATCCTGTGCCCAGGGGAAGGGGGTCTTCCACCCCTTGCCCAGGAATCCTGTACACCCGAAAGTGAGGCTTGCTTTTCTTTTTTTTTCAGCGCAGCACCTGCGCGGCAACTCAGAGCTCGCGCACTTTGCACCTGCCCGTGACGTCATGCAGCTGCACGTGTTCATCGTCCCTCCTTGGACGCTACCATCCGGCAGAGATACCCCTCCTGCCGGATTCCAACCACACGTGCAGCCATGACGTCACCGTGCGCAAAAAAAAAAACACAAGCCCCACGTCTCGAGGGGTTCCCCACGCGAACACATGTGCTTTGCCCGTTGGAGCTTAACACACACGATCGCGTGGAGAACCCGTCCGGTCCAAATCCGTTTACCTGCCTAAACTTTGTCCGTCCGCGGGATCGGCAAATCCACCGCGTGCGTTTCCGGACCGGGACTTCACTCTCGCAAGCGAGCACGTGGCGGTCTCGTGCGTTGCACAGCACGAACCGCGTGCTCACTGCTGGGTGAACCCGGCACGGCCCCCGAAATAGCTACAGCCGCTACTCGGCTTTCTTTACTCTGTCGCCTTCGTCGTCGCCATTCAACACACGCACACCTGCGTGTTACGACGCACACAGACCACACCATTAAACTCACACCGGGAGACGCGGCTGCGTGCTCCCGCATGCCAACCGACATCTCCCTCTCATACCGCTCTCCCACACACACGGTCTCCCTTGCACACAGCGACCCCGCACACGGCCGTTCACTCACGCGTGCGGGGGCACTCACCCGCGGTGCCTCACTCGCACTCCGTGCCTCATCCACACACGCGGGGGCACTCAACCGCGGCTCCTCATCCACACACGGTGCCTCACCCACACACGCGGGGGCACTAACCCGCGGTGCCTCACTCACACTGGCCGTTTCATCCACACACGCGGGGGCACTAGCCCGCGGTGCCTCATCCACACACGGCGTGCTGGGAAGCACGCACTCCGGCACCATCGCCACCACACCACTCACACACGGGGTCGCTTCCACACACGGGGACGCACTCACACCTTGCACCACACACACAGGGACAACCACACTGGGGATTCGTGTCCCCACAAGGGTCTCCGGGGCCTCTATACCCCCCAAGCTCTCCGTGCACCCGTCCACAGCACCCGTCCCCTCAACCTCGCAAAGCACGACCGAACTCACCTGGTCGTGACTCGCCTCAAGGGGGCATACTCGCTCCCCTCGTTCCTGGAGGAGGCCATCCAGGTGCTCGCACTGGGTCTCTACCCAGTCCGCCAGCTCACCCCCATTATCCTCCACTACCTCTGTGTGTGTGTGTGCGTCACTTACCCCGTCTTCCTCGTGTAGTCTTTCCTCTATTTTTTCTATCTCCCGTGTCTCTGCCAACTCTTCACCCTTTACCTCCCTTGTCTCCACTATTATTTCCTTTGTCACGGCCTTCATGCCCGCTTGCAGGCATCGGCCCATGTTCTGCGTCTCACCCCGGAACTTTTTCATTTCCTCCTTCATGTTTGTTTCCATTCCGTTCATTTGTTGTGTATTCGCATCCATCTTTTCGTTCATTTGTTGTGTATTCGCATCCATTTTTTCGATCATTTGTTTGTTCATGCCTTTCATTTCGTTTTTCATTTCATTTGTCATTGCCGCCAGCATGGCGCATCGCTGGGCCACGTCGGGTGCGCTTGAGTGAGCCGTTTCGGCAGGGGTTGGGGAAGGGTCTCGGTGGAGAGGGGGGGGGGAGGTGTCATACACCGCGGCCGCTGCCGCACCCACCTCGGGCCCTGGGTTCAGTTGGGCGAGTCCGTGTTCCTGCACAATCAACATTTCCTGCTCGGGGATTCCATCCTGGACCATGGATCCTACACATTCGACATCCATTTCTAATACCCCCGGCTCCCGCTCGCCTTGAGACGCCATCTTGCTTCTCGTGAAGGGTTAATTTGCTCGCTCGTAATTTGGAGGGAATCGGGGGTCGCTTCTCTCACCCCTGGACCGATTCCCGTGAATTTAGCCGGAGACAGGAGAGCCCGTTTTCCTGTTCTCCGATACCAGTGCCGCGAGGAGGGCGATGAGTTTATATCGCACGACCTGACACCAGTGTTGCGGTATTTCGCGCCCGCCGGCGTGCTGACGGCCACGTAACTCGAATCGCGGCACGTCGCCCACCGGACGGACAATCCAGTCGTGACCCTCTCGGACTAACGCCGGGAACCAGTCACGGGTGGACCTTTCGGTCTCACCGCGATCGAGCCAATCAGCCCCCGCGTGGGACAGGGT